>NC_053391.1:255156558-255506095 GCF_905171765.1 Bufo bufo | reverse complement strand
GGAGAATGCAAGTAGTTACTGAAACAGAAATGTCAGGGGAGGTAACAGGTTCTCCTAAAGTGATATTACCATCTTAAAGAGTGAACATTTTTCGCTTGGATATGCTTTCATGTTACAATAGCTGGGATGTCGTCTTCTGGGATCGGATGCAGCCCTTTTATAGCACTGCGACCCCTTCTACTTTTTCTTTCAGACAAAGCTTCTCGTAAGACACATTGGGTGCTGTGGGTCACCTGGTGGGCTGCGTCTAGTTACTCATTTTACCCTGTTCTGTATTCTTGGTGGCAGGTAATGGACTGCCTTTACAGATGGACAATGTTAGAGCTTTATGTCTGCTGTTGAGCCCTATGCAGGTTTTCTGCAGCTGTAGTTTATTGTAGTCTTGATACAAAAACTCACAGTGTAGCCTCACCCCTATGCAGGTCGCCTTTATAATGTGTTGCCACTAGGTGTCCCTCTTGTTTTCTTCTACGTATTGTGTGGATATTTATTTTTATTTTTTTATGTATTTTCAGTATATGTCTTTCAATGATATATTGAATAAATGAAATATTTTTATCTGAAAGAACTTTTTGTGCTGCATGATCACTTTTTGTGGCTAATTTTTCCTACACGGGTGGGAGTGCATTTCCCTGCATAGTGGTATATATTAGGAATGCAACAGACTGCTGGGGAGTGTGTGGAGAATGGGAGTGGTAGTGGCTCTGAAGGTGGCAGTGGTACTTACAGATCACGGTGGCGATCTCCACTCTGGCGCTCCTTAGAGCTGTACAGTGACTGGAATGCACACTTTTTCTTTCCTCTGGGAACACCCTGTTATTGGGGCTCCTGCCTGATGTTGATTGGGGTGCCCTTGATGATGGATGATTAGCTGGGTGCAAGGCGGGACCAGTGAATGATGGAGACTATGAACAGACCTGTTGTTAGCAATAAAGTTTCTCTTTACTAAGTTGATGATAAGGATTGTACTACAAATAGCAAAAATCACTGTTCCACAGTATGTCACAGTACAAAATTCGCTCAATAGCAGTGTATGGACAGCAACAATGAGGGTGGTTATAGTACTCCTGCTCTAAAGACACTGTATGGTCTCAAAGTACAACCACAGGCATGAAATGAGGTTCTTGTTAAGTCTGCTATTCCCAGACTGAGGGGTGCAGAAATTTTAGATCTGGATGGCCAGTCTGTCTCAGAGTGTGGGAATTGGCAATAGTCTTTTCAACAGCAGCAATGTCTTCCTGTCATAAACGAGCACAATACCTTCCTGTCTGAGTCCAATGCACAGCCTTGTGAGTTCTACACCTTCTCAGATGTCTGGTCTCTCTTGATCTGGTGAGGCAGTCCTGGGTTTCAGCGGCTGTCCCGCGGTCCTGGGATGACTGTGACATGTCTCGATTACCGTATGCGTCTCAGGATGCAGATACAGCTAAATGCAATGATGAAGCAGGAAGCCGTTAGCTCCCTACTCCACCATTAACTGGCCTGTACTCTCTCCAGGAGGCGCCATGCAGTGACATCATTGTGCCTGCCGAGCTGAATGGGACAGAGCAAGTCGACCTTTGGATCATAGATCCCAAGTCGATTTGTTCAAATACTTCAATTTTAATGCTGTTTCCATGCAGCATTAAAATGTATTGGCTCCGTGGAGCCAAAGTTCTTCTCGCCAAAAGTCTTTCTGTATTCATATGCGCATATTTAAAAACAATTAAAAATAGGAATCCAAGGTGGGCTTTGGTACAGAGGTACCAGCCATTACCAAAGCCCAGTTTAGATTCCTATTTTAAATATGCAGATATGAATACAGTAGGAATTCACTGAAGTCTTGCACGACTTTGGGCGAAATGAACTTTGGCTCCATCGGGGCAGCACTACTGTAAGGGAGGCACTAAGGGGGCATAACTACTGTGTGGGACACTAAGGGGGCATTCTACTGTATGAGGGCACTAACAGTACATTCTTACTGTAAGGGGGCATTAAAGAGATATTATACTAAGTAGGGGCACTAAGGGAACATAACTACTTGTGGGGGCACTAAGGGAACATAAGTACTGTGTGGAGGCACTAAGAGGGCATAAATACTCTGTGGGGGCATTCTGGGGGCATAAATACTGTGTGGGTCACTAAGGGGGCATAACTTCTGTGAAGAGGGCATTGAGGGAGCATAACTACTGTGTGGAAGCACTAAAGTAACATACCTATTGGGTGGGGGCATTAAGTGGGCATAACTACTGTGTAAAATTACTAATGGAGCGCCACTACTGTGAAGGGGGAACTTAGGGGGAATAACTACTTTGTGGGGGCATAACAACTGCATGGGGGCCAAAGGGGACTGAATCGCATTGGGCATGTATAGATATTGATTATATTGAGTTAGAGGTGTGGCTCAGTGTACAAAAATTTACCATGGTGGGCATAGCATGAAAAAAAGGCAAGCAAAATAATCTGAGTGATTTGACAAGAACTAAACACAAAGGGGTCCAACGCTGAACTCTTTCCTCTTCTCCAGGCATGAAAACAATGTTTTTTCATGTAGTGGCCACTAGGTGAAGCTGAGTGCAAAGAGATCAATTGTAAGTGTATATATATATATATATATATATATATACAGGGAGTGCAGAATTATTAGGCAAGTTGTATTTTTGAGGATTAATTTTATTATTGAACAACAACCATGTTCTCAATGAACCCAAAAAACTCATTAATATCAAAGCTGAATATTTTTGGAAGTAGTTTTTAGTTTGTTTTTAGTTTTAGCTATTTTAGGGGGATATCTGTGTGTGCAGGTGACTATTACTGTGCATAATTATTAGGCAACTTAACAAAAAACAAATATATACCCATTTCAATTATTTATTTTTACCAGTGAAACCAATATAACATCTTAACATTCACAAATATACATTTCTGACATTCAAAAACAAAACAAAAACAAATCAGTGACCAATATAGCCACCTTTCTTTGCAAGGACACTCAAAAGCCTGCCATCCATGGATTCTGTCAGTGTTTTAATCTGTTCACCATCAACATTGCGTGCAGCAGCAACCACAGCCTCCCAGACACTGTTCAGAGAGGTGTACTGTTTTCCCTCCTTGTAAATCTCACATTTGATGATGGACCACAGGTTCTCAATGGGGTTCAGATCAGGTGAACAAGGAGGCCATGTCATTAGATTTTCTTATTTTATACCCTTTCTTGCCAGCCACGCTGTGGAGTACTTGGATGCGTGTGATGGAGCATTGTCCTGCATGAAAATCATGTTTTTCTTGAAGGATGCAGACTTCTTCCTGTACCACTGCTTGAAGAAGGTGTCTTCCAGAAACTGGCAGTAGGACTGGGAGTTGAGCTTGACTCCATCCTCAACCTGAAAAGGCCCCACAAGCTCATCTTTGATGATACCAGCCCAAACCAGTACTCCACCTCCACCTTGCTGGCGTCTGAGTCGGACTGGAGCTCTCTGCCCTTTACCAATCCAGCCACGGGCCCATCCATCTGGCCCATCAAGACTCACTCTCATTTCATCAGTCCATAAAACCTTAGAAAAATCAGTCTTGAGATATTTCTTGGCCCAGTCTTGACGTTTCAGCTTGTGTGTCTTGTTCAGTGGTGGTCGTCTTTCAGCCTTTCTTACCTTGGCCATGTCTCTGAGTATTGCACACCTTGTGCTTTTGGGCACTCCAGTGATGTTGCAGCTCTGAAATATGGCCAAACTGGTGGCAAGTGGCATCTTGGCAGCTGCACGCTTGACTTTTCTCAGTTCATGGGCAGTTATTTTGCGCCTTGGTTTTTCCACACGCTTCTTGCGACCCTGTTGACTGGTTTGAATGAAACGCTTGATTGTTCGATGATCACGCTTCAGAAGCTTTGCAATTTTAAGAGTGCTGCATCCCTCTGCAAGATATCTCACTATTTTTGACTTTTCTGAGCCTGTCAAGTCCTTCTTTTGACCCATTTTGCCAAAGGAAAGGAAGTTGCCTAATAATTATGCACACCTAATATAGGGTGTTGATGTCATTAGACCACACCCCTTCTCATTACAGAGATGCACATCACCTAATATGCTTAATTGGTAGTAGGCTTTCGAGCCTATACAGCTTGGAGTAAGACAACATGCATAAAGAGGATGATGTGGTCAAAATACTCATTTGCCTAATAATTCTGCACGCAGTGTATATATTCCTATGCACAGAGCTCCCCCTAGTGGTGACTGCAAACAACAGCTTTGTAATTGAAGGGAAACTGATTTATTAGTCCATATAGTGAGAATTAACGCCAGAGCACCTGTTCCACTTTTTCCGTCATAGAAGTTGGATTAAGTGGGTGAGGTAGAGGGCAATGGTTTTTATTACAACTTTTTTTAATTAAAATTTCTTCCACTTAAAAGAAAAATGTAAATTTGTCAGAGAACTAGGGCATTGCGGCTTGCGTTCTGTGTTGCCTGGAAGTAATTGATGCATGCATATTTGGAAACTGGTTGAGGCGAGGGGCCCATAAAAAGTTTTGCTATGGGACCCTGTGAGATCTGTATAGGCTCCTCACCAAAATATGATGGCTAGACGACTGGGAAAAAGCATCTTCAAAATGGCAGGTCTTGTGGGGTGTTCCCAGTGAGCAGAAGTTAGCACCTACCAAAAATGGTCCAAGTAAGGACAGCTGGTCAACCAGCAACATACAGAGATTGACCCTTTCATGCTGCAGCCATTTTTCTTTTTTGCTGGTTACTCTCTGCCTTCCAAAAGCCATAGGGGTACACTTATTAAGACCGGTGTTTTAGACGCCAGTCTTAATAAAGCCCTGCACTGGCAGTGGATCTGCAGAAGTTATGAACAGCCTGAGGCCTTGTAAAGCCTCCCAGGCCTGTCATAGGAAACTGCCTGCAAAACTGGACTTGAGGCACGGCCTCACAGGCAGCCTGTAAAAATCTCATGGACTGCAGTAGTATTCTATTGCATTGGTATATGGTACAAGCGATTACAGTAAAAAGTATAGTAAAAAAAAAAATATATAAAAAATTCTAATTATTCTGCTTTCCCAATTTTACAAATAAAATAAACAAAAAATAAACATTTTTTAAGTAGTAAAACATAATAAAAACTATATTAATTTGATATTAAAGTAATCGTACAGACCCGCAGAATAAGGTTGTCATGACATTTTTAGCACTTAATTAATGGCTACTTTCACATCTGAGTTTTCCTTCCCAGTTTTGAGATTGGCCAGAGGATCTCAAAACCTCAGGAAAACACATTTGTTTGAATAATACAACCAGCTGCATCCATTCAGAACCGATCCGGTAGTATTATATCAGAAAATTAACATTCCGGTGCTGGCATAAAAAAAAACTGATCCAACACCATTGAGTTACATTGTTTTTGATGCCGGATCCGGCATGTTCAGTTTCCCATTCCGTCATGGAAACGCAACAGAATGGAAGAGAATGCATTCTGGTGCACTCCATTATGGTTTGTTCAGTTTTGTCCCCATAGACGATGAAGCGTTTTCCTCAGTTTTTTAGATCCTCTGAAGGGTAGTTGCTGTGGGCAACTAAGCCAGTTCTACTTTACACAGTTTGATAAATGACCCCATTAGCCCCTATCCTATCCCACATATTTTTATTTTTTTTAGCATTTATGTATCAAAAATAGCAAAAGCTGTAAAGTTTACGCAGAAGCACTGCCCCTGAAGTTGAAGGAAAAAAGTAGATCCGGCACTTGAAGACTGGGAATGTAAAAATCTTCTTTATTGAAAAACATTAAAAAGCCCATACATAGCACAGATGAGTGAATTCCCATGGATAATCGGTCTATGCGTTTCGGACTATACCCAGTCCTTATTCATGACATAAATTAATTTTTTTTCATGACAAATACATTTTTTATGTCATCAATAAGGACTGGGTATAGTCTGAAACGCGTAGACCGATTGTCCATGGGGTTTCACTCATCTGTGCTATATATGGACTGTTTTAATATTTTTCAATAAAGAAGATTTTTACATTTCAAATCTTCAAGTGCCGGATCTACTCTTTTCCTTCAAGTTGACCTGGATATGCTTCTGAAGGATCCGTGCACGGAGGCTGACATTGTGGTGGTGAGCTGATTGCACCTGTGTAGTTTAGCACTGCAACTTAAGTGCACCAAAACCCCACCTAAGGCAGGGTTCACATATCCAGGGGCTGGATAAGTTTGCAAGTGAAGCCTGCAAGATCATGCAGCAATAGGCCACCTCAGATGGTGGAGTGTCAGCAGTGTAAGTCCTCGTTCACATTTCGTTTTTCAGCCTAGTTCATACTTCATTGATTTGGTCAGGGACTTCCATCAGTGATTTTGAGCCAAAACCAGGTGCAAAAACACAGAACTGGTGAACATCTTTCCATTATACCTTATCTTTGTGTTGCCTCCAATGTGTTGGCTCCCAATCACTGAAGTGTGAAATAGGCTTCACTGTCATGTGCTGTCCGCATATGTAACATCCTGAAGTATGTCACTAAAACGTCTGTTTCCCCGCTGCAACATGTCAGGTGTATATGTATTTCTATCTGGTGTAATCTAACATTGCATTTTCCATTATATGTATTTTCTAAGCCTGTTATATACATATATGCTGTAATTTCCCTGTACACCAGCAGGTGGCAGCAATGTATTTAGCAGGACCATAGTTCAGTTTAGTATAGCTAGACTGGAATAGTTCATTCCAGTGTTTAGCTCCCCCTCTTCTAGGGGCAGAAGTGGGCTGGTCCCACGCCCTGCAGCAAGGAAGGGAAGAAACCAGTTAGATCGAGTGTGAGCCAGCCCCCTGTTGGGGTAGGCTGTGTTAGTAGGAGCTCCCAGAAACAGGGATCCCAACCTAGGATCCAAGTCTCGGCTGAGGCCCAAGATCAACCTTCCCAGGCTGAGTCCTCTACCTCAGCTGTGGACAAAGAAAGCAGCCATATACAGCACTATAGATCTCCAGGAAGAAAACACCATACCCTGCGAGCAGTCCTGTAAGTACAGATCCAAAGACAAACCACTAAGTAAACACAAGTTGGATCCCATTACCTGTTTGGATTTCAATTATTCCTCAATTACTCCTATTAACCACACTCAATTTATTGCATGTGAGCCAGGATACAGGAGTCCAGCCGTACCAAGGTAGGAGACACCGTTGACACTACCATATCTGCTATACAGAGATATTATCCCCCTCTAGCATTCCTCACCTGGTACGTGAGCTATTACACCTTAAAGGGCCCTGCTACAGTACCTGCGCAAGCTGCAATTGGCGTCACAAACTCAAAACCATTATTATTGCGCCAGTGTGCATCTGTCCCAAACCGGCTTACTGCACATTTTCCACAGACAGCACACATACATTGATTTTAATTTTTAATGTGTCTGTTCACATATCTGATAATTTATTTTTTTACTGACCATGGGTCAATAAAATCACTGAGACATGCAATACTTTAGTCCATGATGTGGACCAAACACACCCATTATAGTCTTGTCTGAAAAAACACAGACACAACACAAATTGCATCCGTGTTTTGTCCGTGTTTGGTCAGTACTGATAGGAGATGCTTTGGAATTAAATTTTCAGTGTCCGTGGAATACATGGAGACACATGGAGAGCAAAAAACTGACACACGGACCAAACACAGACATCTTCACGGATGACAAGTGGACTGCTTTCACACAATCAGTGTTTGATCAGTGATTTTCATCAGTGATTGTGAGCCTGGTGCTGGTTTCACACTGACTGACACTTTCACACTGTGGGTAAACCGTACTATATGTTGAAGAAATTGCTAAGTGCTTTCCTTATGTTATAGAGTCCCTCTACAAAGATACAAGTCTGCCCGGGACAACATGCGAGAGAAAGGAATTCTGGACGAGTATATGAAGACTCACAAAAGAGATCCTGCACTTAAATACCATTTCAATCAAAAATATGATTTTGCCGTGGCCTATGAACCCATGTACATGGATGTGAGTTTTAACAGACATATAAATACCGTATACATAAGGATTTATTTTAGGGGCCTCCAACACATAGTTCTGTTTAACTGAAAAATAGCCTAAAAAAAACTTGACTTGCTCAGCATTTTTTTGTAGTTTATTTTGCCCATATAGTGTGTTTTAGTACCTGGTATATTTTAAAGCAGTTTTTGAATGACTTGTGTTTTTTCTTTTTAAATAGGAAAGTATGTGTACTCCCCATGTAATCTGTAATGTCACTTCCTCTGTAGAGTAGAAAGAAAAAATACATCAGTGCAAATTTTTTTTTACAAAAAACATGCAAAATACCATTAATAATGCTCGACACACTGGCACTTTTTTTAAGCTGGGCAAGAAAACAATTTATTTTATGCACTTATATAGCGCTGCTATATTCCGCAGCGCTTTACAGACATTAGCTGTCCCCAATAGGTCTAGTAGATAAAAACACCAATGAGGGAAAAAAATCTAGACCCAGAGCAGGCCGCAGTTTCGAAAACACTATTGACTGAAACAATGCACCAGAAAGGTTGAAAACAATTACTAAAATGCCTGGTTGTCCAAATTTAATATTTCCCCAGAGACTTCCATGCAACACCCAAAGTTCACATGTTTGCCGAATGCAGCAAAATTGCAACACAATCACAAAAACCCTCAAAAATGCCCCAAAAACACCCATGTGTGACACCAACCTTATAGAAATATATGTAGACACTGACATATTTCTTGTTTGTTTTCAGACATATTATTATGGACAAATCAGCATTGGAACACCACCCCAAAACTTCTTGGTTCTTTTTGACACCGGATCTTCCAACCTTTGGGTTCCATCAGTAAACTGTCAAAGCTCTGCTTGCAGTAAGCATCACTGTATCCTAATTTAGAATTACAGAGGTTTGATTTTCATGCATGTAATGTAGAATCATGAAGACAACTCCTTCCCGTATACCCTACTAGGGCATATGGACATCATAGAGGGTCATAGGAGGGAACCCAGCGTGTCCATGTTTTACATGACTGACTATTCATTTGAATGTTCAACATGTAATACCACAGCTGGCTGAAGCCTCCTCCAGCAAAAACAACTGATTGGGGGGAAGATTATCAAAACTGGTGTAAAGGAAAACTGGCTTAGTTGCCCATAGAAACCAATTAGATTTCACCTTTCATTTTCCAGAGGAGTTCTGAAAAATTAAAGGTGGAATCTGATTGGTTGATATTGGGAACAAAGCCAGTTTTCATTTACACCAGTTTTGATAAATCTCCCCAATGTGTATTTTATTTTGGTAAGAGACACAACAAAAACTGCATTGCATAAACACGGAGTGCTGTCCGCATCTTTTGCGGCCCCATTGAAGTTAATGGGTCCACCTCCGAGCCGCAAAAACTGCGGCTCGGATGCGGACAAAAACAACGGTCGTGGGACTTAGGGAATTGGCCGTTTATAGGGATAGGTATCCAGATGTGGTTGCCCTTTTTGGGGCGGGTGCTCTGTATAGATAGGAAAGGAATTATAGTGCCCCCCCCCCCCCCTTATTTTAGGGTGATACTAGGGACAGAACTCTCCTGGTCAAAACTATACCACAATTGAACGGACACCAGGACCCCTCCAGAACCATTTGGTCCCCTATCTAATACCGGATCCAGTATACAACTATCAACAGAAACCGGTAAGACTAGACACACTGTGTCTAATTGATACATACAGTATCTGTCATATGGTGACATATCTACCAGCAAAGGGGTGCATCGCATAGGGTAACCTCCCTATTATTGTCTTGATTTCTGTTGGTGTTTGTTATATAATTTGTTTATTGGATAATAATAAAAGTTACGTTTGAATTAGACATTCCCCTTCCACTTTCAATGTAGGCATTCTTTCCATTTTTGGCTGGGAATGTACATGAGGCGTGAGAGACCAGCTGAATATTAGTCTGCATGACAAAGTGCGATTTTTATGATGTTGTTTAATCTCTCGACAATCCTGTTTTCCTATAAGGGTACAATAAAGAAGAGAGATGAGTGAATCAGTTCCAAAGAACGGACTGGCCCCATCAGCAGGGCTTCTTCACCTGTGGGCTGTGCAGATGCTGCTCTGATGATGTAACAGAGCATGGGCCCTTCATCTGCATCAGTGCAGGCAGGAGATTGCCCGCCGGGGTGAATGTCCGGCCCTGTCAATCTACCAGCAGGTGGAAAAACCCTGTGAATCAATTTTACATCCACAGCATGCCATTTTATGTTGTGGAGTTCTGCCAGATTGTATCTTTGCATACAGAATAAAATTTATAGTTATAGGGTCCAATTTATCATAGACCAAAGTTTTAGCTGGTTTATGACAACCGTGTGCGCTACCGGAGGCTGCACCTAATGTATGATTAGGAACATGCAGTCCGCAGTCCGTGTGCCTAAACTAAAACCTACACCAGCTCCTAGTTGGCATAGATTTAATTCTTTTTTGCCACAAATCTCTAAAAAAAGAAATCTATGCCAGGGCCACTGGCCCTATCTGCCTTCCCACCATGACCTTTTTCAGGAAAGGGGCACAAACATGGTGCCTGCATCTTTTTTTATGCCAGAAAACTGGCATGGGGGAAGGGTAAATTTTCCCCTATAGTTTGGACTTGATAAGGGATGTTCTGGATACATTTTTCATAAACTTGCCATAAAAATAAGGAATATTAGACTAGAATATGAACTGATTTATAGTTATAATAACCATGATGATCTACTACATAAATCACCATAGAGCTTTGGGCTCCACTTCACAGACAGACATAGCAGACACTGAGAGAGAAAGCTTATTAAAGGGAATCTGTCACCCCAATTTTAGACTATTATCTATTATTGGACTAGTAACACATCTAGTAACACATAAGTAGTACTGCAGATCAGGAGTCCAGATCACAATTTTTTATTTTCCTATTGCCCTCGGTTCCCCCGCTGTCAGCACTCAAAGCTGCACTTAAATACACAGTCAGTCCTAACAATGTATTTCAGCACAGCTCTGAGCACTGACAGCGGGGGGAGGAGGATAATAAAAAATAGTGATCTGCAGGACTACTCATGTATTACTGTAGATAATAGTCCAAATTCAGGGAGACATTCCCTTTAGAGGGGTTTTCTAAACTCTTAGAAACCGCCCCCAATGGCACTTAATTAATTTATTTGCATACATATATACATGACAAAGATCTAATTATCATTTTATACCTTTTATTGATAAAGTTATAGGAGCTGCACGTACAGGATACAACTGCTGCCCGGTAATTACCAGTGATCCGCATGTGGATCCTGCTGTCAGACATCATGTACGGACAGCCGAATGGGTGGAAGGTTTTATTAGAGGGAACACTTAGTTGAGTTGGAAAAAGGCATGCAACAAACCAATTGCACAGCACTATAACCTAACATCCACATCTTATCCTAGCAATTATTATTTTTTATTTTTTTTATATAGGCAACCACCATTTATTTAACCCCAGCCAGTCCTCTACCTACACAACCAACGGACAGCAATTCACCATGTCTTACGGCAGTGGCAGTGTCAGTGGTGTCTTTGGCTATGACACAGTTAGTGTGAGTAAAACTAATGGCTACCATGGCATGGCTACTTTATTTGGTGCTACTGTAAATGGGGCATATACTGTAAAAATCCAGTAACTTTAAATTGTAAATGTATCCTTCACATAGGTTCAAGGACTAACCATCACTAACCAGGAAGTTGGACTGACCTATTCAGAGAGTGGCAGCAGTTTCTACTACTCACAGTTTGATGGCATCTTTGGAATGGCATACCCTGCCATGTCTGCAGGGGGCGCCACTACAGCTATGCAAGGAATGCTGCAGCAGAACCTGCTGAACAATCCCATCTTTAGTGTCTACATGAGCAGGTATGCAGCAAAGATAGCAAAATTATAAATGCGCTTAACAAGACACAAGAAACAATGAAAACATAACATGTAACATTTTTATCTTTTTTCTAGTCAATCCGGAGAGGTGATCTTTGGTGGGGTTGATAATAGTTTGTATTCTGGACAGATTCTTTGGGCTCCCGTCACTCAAGAGGTTTACTGGCAAATTGGAATTGATGAGTAAGTTATTCCTATTTCTTGCTGAAGACAGGATGACAGCCATGCGTACTGTGCTGTGATCATTGTGTGGTGGCAAAGACCAGAATGATGACTGGATGGTGCCAGTGTGAGGGTGTAAATGTCTGTCTTTGTCGCCATGACTTATGGTATGGCTAGAGACCACATATCCACCTCCATAAGTGAACTGTCACTTTCTGGGATGCAAATATAGAGTCCATGCAAAAAAGTTGGGCAGAATGAAGAGTGCCTTTTAAGAACAAGGGGAGCTGAGTGGCAGCTATATCTCTCGCATGTGCCACTATTATAAAAAAACATATGGGTGAATCTTCTGCCTCCTTTGGGGTAAATGCACACAATCAGAATTGAATGCGGATTTACATTTTCCGCACTGTAGGTCATGTACATTGTATTCTATGAGAATTTGAAATTCTCATGCACACGATGCAGATTTTTTCAGTGCGTATTTTAGAATCCGCAGCATGTCAATTTATTTTAATTTTCCTGACCAGACATTTTCCATTCACTTCAATGGGGAGAGTAAAATCTGCGTCAAATGATTCAGATTGACTGCATGAATTTCCCTGCAAACATCTATGGATGTCAGTGCGGATTGTCCGCACATTAATCCTGAACATGTGCATTTACCCTTGATCTGAGGGAAGGAGCACAATATATATTCCACAGTGTATGTAAGGGTCTGTCTACATGGTGTTACATTTTGTGTAATGATAGTCAATGGTGTTGAAATGCAACATGCTGATGCATGCCTGATTTTTTTTTTTTGAGACACCAATGAACATCATTGCAGAAAATGTCAAGCGACTTTTCTGCAACAAGAAGTCACTCAACAAATATTTCCATGTAGTTTTACCCGACTTGTGTGACTTGCTATAGTAAGACACATGTCGCCGTACTTCTTGCTGTGCAGAATTTACAAGTAGGACACATGCTCGCTACCATATTAGCACAGATATCCTTTCAGCACCCCCATTATTTGAAGGGAAAGATTTTCAACTTATACACATTAGATAATCAACCAAACATACATAGGCTGGACAGTCCCCTAACATCGGCCATTCAGTATATTGGAGGTCAACCTTCCCTATCCTTTGTTCTGCCAGTAGATAAGGCTTATCTCTCTCTCCATATTGGACTAAACATCCAGGCTTGGAGCAAAAGTCAAATGAATGTTCGTCTGAGTACTACCTCATGGGTACTGCAAGTTTTGGGTGAACACCCAATGGGCAAAACGTTTTGCTACTTTAGGGGGCCTTTTAGCCCTGCCCACCATTTTTTCAAAAGTAGACAGTGTGGAGCTAGGTACAGCCAGCCCAGAACACTTAGGCTACTTTCACACTAGCGTTCGGGGCTCCGCTTGTGAGCTCTGTTTGAAGGGGCTCACAAGCGGCCCCGAACGCATCCGTACTGCCCTAATGCATCCTCAGTGGACGCGGATCCGCTGAGAATGCATCAGTCTGCCAGCGTTCAGCCTCCGCTCCGCTCAGCAAGCGGACACCTGAACGCTGCTTGCAGCGTTCGGGTGTCCGCCTGGCCGTGCGGAGGCAAGCGGATCCGTCCAGACTTACAATGTAAGTCAATGGGGAAAGATCCGTTTGAAGATGACACAATATGGCTCAATCTTCAAACGGATCCGTCCCCCATTGACTTTCAATGTAAAGTCTGGACGGATCCGTCTGAACTACTTTCACACTTAGAATTTTTTCTAAGCTATAATGCAGACGGATCCGTTCTGAACGGATCCAAACGTCTGCATTATAGGAGCGGATCCATCTGTGCAGACAGCAGACGGATCCGCTCCGAACGCTAGTGTGAAAGTAGCCTTATTGAAACCTATTCCTACCCAGACCTGCATAGATGCACCACAATTATTAAGAGGCATGTGTGTAAACCACCAGTCTTAATAAATGCCCCCTGTATGTGGTGACTGGTGCCCTTTAAGACAGGTAACACTGTAGAATAGGGGGGTTAATGAGGTACAGTGAATTTACTAGCTATCTGTGCTACAGTCAAATCACAGATTTGACATTTCTGAGGCTGTCCTGTTCATCTGAATGAGTCTTGCCGAAATCTATGCACAGGCTAGAGAAACAATCCCATTTTAAATAATGATTTTTTCAGTAGCATGTAGTTCAGTAACAAAACATCTTTAGAAGGTATTCAAATTAGGGTCAAATAAAGTCAATGTTGAACCTTTTAACCAGGCCTTGAGACATAACTTTGGATTCTACATAGAGAAAATAACCATGGCACTTAAATTCCCATGTAATAATTAAACTTATTTCATTAGTGTTTCCAGGAAACACACATGGAGACCAACGGTAGTGCTTCAGTCTATCCCAAACCTTGGTCATGGCCATACATTGCTGTTTAGCTGTGACAGAACAAAACACTATTGAATTATTGCATAAGAATGCTATAGGCATATACATAGATACAGATGTATCCCTACCACTGAGCACCTCCCTAAACAATACCAGAGTACCACCCATGGCAATACATGGCATATTGTGCCCAACCTTAAATTTTATTAAATAAAACACATCATAACAATAAAGAATACACCGACTAGAGAGTGGAGGTAAACGGAACTGATTTATTAAATAAAGTACCAAATACAACTCACTTAAACTTTTAAGAGCCCAGTCATAAACTCAGACTCCAATAAAAAAAAAATATATATAACTAAAACTCAGAGTCCATCCCATCACGGGACGACTATCATTACTTCACCCAAACATCAATCACATCTCCAAAACTTACCATAGATAAGGGGCGGGTGGGAGGGGCACACAGGATCCGGCTCCACAGGCAGGTTCAAGTCCAAGACAAGCCCCAGCCTGCGGAGCACGGCTAATTATAGCCCCCTCTGCATTCCCTTAAGCCAATCCGCAGTCGTCTCCAGGGCTCCGCTAACCTTCCTTACAACCCTGGGCCAACATAGGCTAAAATTCCCACCAATTGCAGGGTGTTCACTGGGCAGAAATACTTCTCTGCCCAGTGATCCCACAAAAGCAGGAAACCCTTTTCCCGCCGAAAATGCCTAATAATAACCCATCTATCACCATGCAGACAATTACCACAGGTCAAATAACCATAGGCAAATGCCAGTATGGCCATGCGTCCCCCTCCATAATGTCCGGGGGCCCTTCATTCTTTTACAGGCTATAACTCAAGTCAAGGTAGTAACTCATCTAGGGACTACAGTTTCAGAGGAACTACACCCCTCACCCATTCAAGGCAGGGAGAACTAATAGTTGGGTGATAGGCCTTTGTTGGGGATCCAGGGGAGAACATATAGTAGAGGTAAGGAGTCTTGCCATGCAATGCTTCCCTGGGAAAAAAGATAAGCAAATTAGCTCTTTCCAAGAGAAATCCCAAACGGGGCTGTCACGCAGCCAAGTTGGTTCTCTTTGCCCTGCACAGACTAATGCCATTCTTAAGTCAGAACATGTATCTGGAAGTTGGAATAAATAGAGAGTCCCATGATACATACAGGTTTTTCCCTGGGAAATAGTTCATGTTGCGCATTTGCATTGCAGCATTTGTATTTTTCTTAGACAATAATTGGCAATATAATTAACATTTACTACCAGCAACCATAAAAAGTGTTGAAGCATGAATTGTCCATCTTTTGACTGAAAGAGCAGATCATTATTGGTTAATACTGAATATTTTTTTTAGTTGAAAGTTTGTATCATTAATGACAATCGTTATGTCTATTGCCAGATAACCACAAATAATAGGAAATAACATACATAGCTGTGTGTATTAGAGATTTTACACTGTTGTTCTTCACCGTTGTACGTTACAGGTTCTCAATCAATGGACAAGCAACAGGATGGTGTAGTCAAGGCTGTCAGGCTATTGTGGACACTGGAACTTCTCAACTGACAGTTCCCCAGCAATACATGGGCAGCCTGCTCCAATATCTTGGAGCCCAACAGGGAGGAAATGGACAGGTGAGCGGGTATAGCCTATGTCTTTATTACCAAATGAAAGAACCTAGCATTATTTCTACAATTTGCATTTTTGAGAAAAGATGGAAACAAACTAAGGTCACTTTTTGCCACCTATATCGTGCTGCTTTTCAGAGCAAATAATGCTATACAAATAGGAAACATGAACTGTCTTTATTGGCTTTATTCAAGCTTACATTTTTCTTTTACCTTTTAGAAAAACATGCAGGAAAGTTTTAGTTCTGAAGGTGGAATAGCTGCTGTCTCTTATAGCTTTCTTACCCTAGGTAGATTTTGTAAGCCCAATCGCTCTCACAGAGATTGTGATAGAAATGTTTCATATGTCAATGAGCCATATGGTCTCTGTATGAATAACAACCCTATGAGCATATAAATGAGCACCTAATAAGGTGTAAATGTCCCTTGCTGCCTATTGTGCCAAATTTGCCAGCAGTCTTCCTGAGTTGTCCCCATAACTGAAGACCTGCAATGTCATTTCCTACAATGCATCCATAGTACAACTGCGCCCTGGAAGTCTTGGTATGGGTTTCAGCAGGATAATGGATTTGAGCTGTGACACAATTATAAAAATAAACTAACTCTGGAGACAAGAGCTTATATTACAAAAGCAGAGCAGAATTTATTTTAAAGAAGGTAGTGAAGCTAATTGCTCACATTTGGGAGGAAATGCTTTTCATTATTTAAGACATTGTACATAGAAGTAGCAAAAAAAGTCCTGAACTTTCACATAGATCATGTCTGTATTCTAGCATGCCATAACTAAACGAGCAAAGTACCCTTTAAATTAATGTTTTTATGTAAACGTTTTTGAGGTCACAGTTTTCTTAAAAGCTATGGACCTCATTGCAGTGGTTTTTGTATTGCTCATTTGCTTGATAAATGCAAAATTAAGTGTCTGAGATTTTGATATTGATGGCTTTTTCTCAGGATAGGTCATCAACAGGCCCCACCAGTCCACCAGTGGGCCCCTCAGCAAGGTGGACCCCTAGACCCCATACCCTGCACAAATGGCATCATAGACTAACTGCACTACATATACTGTAGATATGCAACATACAGCATCCCAATCAGTCTATGTTACAGCATCCCAATCAGTCTATGTTACAGCATCCCAATCAGTCTGTTTATATGAAAAACTGGGTAGATTATGTGACAAATTATTCCGTTTATTTTTAAAGATGCATCTGGAGATGACTTGTAGGTACAAAGGCAGGACATTACCTCCTATAAGAGATACCTAAAGCACACTGTAACCACAAATATACAAGATATTCAAAGATATAGTCTTTATTAGAATTTTAAATTGACATAAGAAAACACATATATAAATTGGCACTGACACACACCACAGGAATATGCCACAATTATTATTAATATTATTTATTATTAAAGCGCCATTCATTCCATAGCGCTGTACATATGATAAGGGGTGCACATACATAATACAGACAATTGCACTAATCATAAACAAGACAAGTTACAGACTGGTACAGAAGGAGAGAGGGCTCTGCCCGTGAGGGCTTACAATCTACATGGTATGGGAGAAGGACACAGTAGGTGCGGGGTCAGATGTAAAAAAGCAAGCAAGAAATTCAATCAATTGGAGGAACGGTTATAACATAAGAAACCGTTTGCCATATGGCACCCCCTCTCAAATTACAAAAGGTGCTAGCAATTCAGAACATGTGAAATACAGACCCAAAATGCCACCTCCAAAACACCCTGACACGTGTTTCGTGTCAGCTTCCTCAGAGGAGTTAAAAGTATTGAACCAGATGCCCCTAGATATACCCAGTATCAACCAATGAAACAAACACATCAAATCTGATGCATATTTAGACTAAATCACAAAGACATACCTACCATCATACCAGGCTACTATTTGGCACCTCCGGAGAACACCAGCACAGGGGTGGATACACAGGGGGATATTGGCACAGGAGTGATTTAATATCTGATCAGTTGGTCTGACAGTCAGCTGTTTGAAGAGGCCACGGCACTCCACTGAGTGCCGTGGCCTCTTCTCAGGCCAGTGACATCATGTATATCAGTCACACGGTCTAGGCACAGCTCAGTCTCATAGAAGTAAATGGGCCTGAGCTGCAGCACCGAGCACTGCTGCTATACAATAGACAGTGCTGCGCTTGGTAAGCTGTGAGAAGGCCACAGCTCTCACTGGAGTGCCGGGGCCTCTTCAAACAGCTGATCAGTGGGGTCCTGGGAGTTGGACCACCACCGATCAGCTACTGATGACCTATCCTAAGGAGGATAGGTCATCAATATCAAAATGTTAGACAACCCCTTTAGGCAGTTTCTAAATAGTTTTCATTAACAATTCTGCTGTTGCAGAGTCTGCAGAACTCCTGCACATAGCTAGCAGTGCTGCTGCTTCTGACTTAGAACCATCAGCATAGAGCACATGGCTGCTGTCAGCACAAGACATCATCTGCTCTCTCTGCTATTCCTTTTCTTCATCTCAGAAGCCATACAGGGCAGATCAAATTGTCTGATACAGAGGAGAGACCATAGGGGCTGTGTAGTAGAAAAGTAGAACTTATGACAAAATCTGCAGAGGTAGGGGAGAGATCACACAGGCAGAACCAGAGAGAGAGAAAAGATCGAACACAGTTATCAGCATAATGTCATCATGTCTGCACAGAGGAGATCCTTATGGATTGTATCAGAAGAAGAAAGTAGTACAGGAATGAAGCTCTGTTACCACATGAGAACTAGTGAAGGCATCAGCAACCTGGACCCAGCATGTATTACTGGGAGGGACATCCCCATAGGAGCCAAGTGTTAACTCATTTTATACTTGCGAAATATGTTCATAACCTTTTGGAAAAAATATTTATAGCTTTTTGACATTTTAAAATAACAGGATTGACTATGAACCCATCTCTTTTCTCTTCAGTTCCTGGTCAATTGCAACAATGTGCAGAACCTGCCACCTATCACCTTCACCATAAATGGAAACCAGTTTCCTATCCCACCTTCTGAATACATTATCCAGGTAAACGGTCACTTTTAAATATATGTTATACAAAGAAATATTGTGCTGTGCCTCTTTAGAACTATTTTACTTACTGAAGAAGTAGATATAAAAAGAGCCCTGCTGTAGAACTTCTGTGAAAAAGTAATTTTGCAGTTCCCAATCCAAGAGATACAATTCTCCAACTCTAGAAGGACTTTGTTCTACCTTGCTTACATTGTTCTACATTGCTTACACGGGGACTGTGAAACTACTAGTTTTAGACCAGTCTGCTGGAGGAGAGCAGGATGCACGTGTGCATTAATATGATGGGAGTTATAAAGGCTGCCATGTTTTGTAGTATTAAAATTGTCATTACTAGACATGAGCTTACTGACAAATTAAATTTGTTACAAATTTGAATTTTTGGGGGATTTGTTCCACACAAATTGGTGGCTGTTATTTTACGGTTCAGAAGACCTCTGCCACCAAGCAGGGATCATTTTTGGAGCCTAGTCTAGTGTCATTCCTAATGCTATCTTAGCATTAAAGAGCTTGAAAGGGGTTGGACACAGTCCTCAGAGTGTCATACACAACATTTCAGGGCAATTTGGGGCATTTTGATTGAGGTTGAGTTTATTGGACTAAATCAAATTCGATGGTCAATTGGAACTAATCAGACTCTAAATTAATTTTGAAAAATTTGCTCATGTCTAGTCATTACAACGATTTGGCAAATTATAATTTTAAAGAATTTCCTTCTATTCACAGAATAGAATTCTGGGAAAGAACGGTATCCCATTGGTGTTGTCTGGAGATTGGAAATTTAGGTCTTTTGATAGGATAGAAGAACAATTCAAAATTAATAAGTGGCTTTTCTTTGGATGATATGTGTTATATAAAGCTTAGGCTTCATGCACATGGCCATGTCAATTTCAGTCCACAAACATTGAATCTGCAAAATATAGATGCCTTCCGTGTGCATTACGCATTTTTCTGACTCCCATTAATTGAAAGCACTATTCGCAACAATATGGACTAGAATAGGACATGTTCTATAATTTGTAGAACAGCCACAATAATCACAAAATATATGAATGTGTGCATGACCACACAGAAATGAATGCAGATGCCACACGGATGGTAAATATGGTCATGTGCATGATGTCTTATGCTACATTTACAGATAAATTGGTAATTATAATACAGTTTTCTGAAATCACTGAACTATGTTTCCAGCCTTCCCAGAACTGGTAATTTTGGAGGATATTTCACAGATGCTTCAAGAAGTGAAAAGCCTCCATACTGAAATGCCTATTTTAGCATGTTTAATTAGCGTTAGAATATATGGTACAAACAGAAGCGTAGCTATAGCAGAAGCAGGGAAAGCCCACCTAGTAAAAGGCTGAAGAAAATGTACTGTCAGGTACCTTCAATAGTATTATACAATGACATTATATTCAGAGACACTCGACCTTGTCTAAAGCCGCAATTTGCTGTCCCCTATGTACGGGCAACCTTCGTGCGGCAGCCAGGACGGATCGAGACCCATTCAACTTGAACGTTCTATTTTTTTGCGTTGCGTAGGCACTGACAGAAACACCACGGAAGCACTCCGTAGTGCTTCCGCGGGGTTCCGTGCCTCCGTTCCGCACCGCAGCTCCGGATTGCGGACCTATTCAACTGAATGGGTCTGCATCCGTGATGCGGCGAGCACACAGCCAGTGCCCGCATATATTGCGGACCCGCTGTTTTTGCGGGCCGCAATACTGCCACGGCCGGGCAACGGCCATGTGCATGAGGCCTAAGAGAGTGATATTGACTAGCCAAAGGAGTGGAGGTTGCACAGGAGGAGGGGGTTGTGAAGAGGTTGTTGAGTGGGGGTCCCGTTTAAAGATTTGCTATAGAGCCTAGTCATTTCTAGTTATGCCACTGGGTACGGTACATACCAGAATCCAGAAGTACAGTGAGATACTGGCTGAACGTTCTAATAAGTGTCATTAAATATATAAAAATGTTTGAGTCCTGTATAGTCAAATTTCACATACTTTAGAAAAAAACAAGTGTTTTATTTCTATATGGAGCAGAGATAGTATTGGGGGACAAGGACATGCAAAAATAAGAGATTAAAAAAAAGAAAAAATATTGTCAAGGTGAAAGTCCTCTTTAATTGTGGTTTCACACATAGCATCTTTTCTGCACTTTTTCTTCTTTTATTTTTTTGCATAAAAACAATATGTAAGTTGATAGGGAATAATAAAAGTGTGTTAGAAAAAGGCAGTCTGCTCTGGGTATGGCTTTATAGACCTATTGTTTTAAAAATAGATACAGCTGAAAAAAAGTATGTCAAAACCGTGTGAACAAAAAAAATGCCACTAAAAACTCCTGCAAAAATGACATTAATGAAATTTTAACATGCCCCACAAAAGTGTGTCTGAAGGCCTAATGGTGTCTGGTCACATGTGTAGTGAAAGGTCGGTCCTCATAGTCCCTGGTCAGCCTCATTCACAGATGTTCACATTGTATTTTTATTTTTTTCTAGAATAATGGTTATTGTACAGTTGATGTTGAAGAAACCTACCTCCCATCTCAGAATGGTCAACCCTTGTGGATCCTGGGAGATGTATTCCTGAGGCAGTACTACTCTGTCTATGACATGAGCAACAACAGGGTGGGCTTTGCTCAGGCTGCATAAAAGGACCAGGAAAGGTCATTCCTAAGAGGAAATGGATTAGAAGATACCATCTTTCACCAAACAACTGCAAATAAATCGTTTTATTGAAATGTGTTCTAAAATGTTTCCGTATTTAAACATAGAGAAAGGTTATATGTGAGCTATACATGGAAAACACATACAAGTGTGCAGCTTTAGTACACTAAGGCCAGGCCTCTTTCACACGAGCGTGTCCGGATTAGGTCCGGATGCGTCCCGGTGCAATGTGTCTTGCACGCGCGTGATAAAAAACCGACTGTGGTACCCAGACCCGAACTTCTTCACAGAAGTTAAGGTTTGGGTTAGTTGTAGTGTCGATTGTATTATTTCCCCTTATAACATGGTTATAAGGGAAAATAATAGCATTCTGAATACAAGTGGATTAAGGTGAAATTGTTTTTTCATTTTTTTTAACCCCTCCAGCGCTATTGTACTATGCATTCTGTATTCAGAATGCTATTATTTTCCCTTATAACCATGTTATAAGGGGAAATAATAATGATCGGGTCCCCATCACGATCGTCACCTAGTAACCGTGCGTGAAAATCGCACTGCATCCGCACTTGCTTGCGGATGCTTGCGGTTTTCACGCAACCCCATTCATTTCTATGGGGCCTGCATTACGTGAAAAACGAACAATATAGAGCATGTTGCGATTTTCACGCAACACACAAGTGACACCGTTCATGTGCACAGCCCCATAGAAATGAATGGGTCCGGATTCAGTGCAGGTGCAATGCGTTCACATCACGCATTGCACCCGCGCGGAATACTCGCCCGTGTGAAAGGGGCCTAACAGAAGTCCAATGAGGGTATGTTCACACATGGCAGCTTGGTTGAAAACATTTCTACAACACTAATCTTTATGGGGGTTTGAGGAAATCCATGCATCTGCTACAGCAGTGGTCAGCAACCTTCGGCACTCCAGCTGCTGTGAAACTACAACTCCCAGAATGCACACTTGCTTGGCAGTTTTTTTTAAAACTCCCATAGAAGTGAAAGGAGGATTCTGGGAGTTGTAGTGTCAGAACAGCTGGTGTGCTGGAGGTTGCTGATCCCTGTGGATTTTTCAGAATATATGCCATCAACCTCAGATGGATGTGGGTCCCACCTCTAAGGCCCACTCCTATCTAGAAAAGAGAGCCGCTGACATGTACAGCATGATTTTCATTCATCGCTATTAGAGTTTTGAAAATAGCCAAGCAAGTGCGCTCAGCTATTTTCGGAACTACCATAGCGGTGAACAGAGGAAGGACGCGGATGCGCAGGTGCTCTCTGTTCACTGTGGGGGTCCTGCTCTGGAGGCATGGGATTTGCACCTATCTGACAATGATGGCATATCCTAGCAATATGCCATCTATATCCCAGATGGGAATACCCCTTTAAATGTCCATGTGAACAAGGAACCCTGCCTTACCGAGACTGTACCTTATTCCAGCCACTCCAGCCAATGTCTGGTGAATGTTCACTGCACACGTACAATGGTATGAATAAATGCCACAATCCATCACATACCAAAATAAAGCTCCTCCTTTCAAACCTCTTTCCCTAATAATAGTTGTAACAGTGATACAGGAAGAATGGTGGACAACAAGGTTATCACAAGGCCCACAATGGTCCCTGTCATTTTCAAAAAACTTTGCATAAATCAATAGAGGTGAATATAACAAACCTTGTAATGTCAGAGAATAATGCCTTTTTCTCCCTCTAGCAGCATTCTTCCTCTCCACTACATAGACATCTTTCTTTGTGTCTCTTCCCTCTCACTGCAGACTTTTCTTCACCCCTTCCATCTCTATAGTCTTCTATGGACTGCATGTAATATTTGATCCTTCAGTGACTTGACAGACTTAGAGAATGCTAGTTTTGGAGGGGATGGGAGAAAGAGCCATTTTTCTCTGATAAGACATATTACAAAGTTTCTTAGATTCAGCAGTACTATTACTTTAAACAACAGTGACCATTTAAAGGACAATGATGGACAAAACTGACACACTAACACCAAGACAGGGTCTGAGAGGGAGGTGCATGGATTTGGGAAACTTTTCTCCACCACTTTGGTACCAAGTTACCAACCTACTTTATTATCCTCTCCTCCACATTGCTAGCCACTACAAATCATCAATAACTGGTGGTAACGTGAATAGTTACCTCTTCTAGTTGGTGGCATACAGGCCTCTAGAGAGACTACGGTACATTCAGACAAGAAGGTGACGGCACAGCCCTCTACCACACCATTATGTCCCCTGTGAATGTACCCTAAAGCCCTGGTCAGCTGTCCAGTACCCTGTCATACCCCAATGCTGGAGAATTTAACTGTAAGAACAAGTTCACACACTAAATGTCACCTCTTTCTTCACCAACCTTCTGTAAAACAGTGCAAAGGCCATATACATTAATCTAAAGATGATTCAAAGGTACGATTTCCGCCAAAACGAACGTTCACTGACAGTTCACACATTGTGCCTATTGTGTGGATTGGTGGTGCAGAATTCACCTAGCAGTGCAAGTCAATTGAGTTTTCCTCTCACTGTGTACATGCTGTAGATTTAAGTGTGGATTCCATTTTGAAATCTTCAGCATGTTCATTACCTTGTAGATTGGGTGTGGATTTGCTGCAGATTTTTTCCATTGAAGTCAATGGAGTTCTAAAATCTGCATCTAACTCCGCTAGACAGAAAGGCTTACTTGCAGATATTGTCTACATAACATTTCATTATGGATGTACTTCTGGATTTTCATGCAGATTTGATGTGGATTTCAATTGCATGAAAATCTGCGCCAGACCTTATAGTGCGCATTAAAATCTCCTGCATTAAAGGGGTTGTGAGAGAATGGGTTGTCTGGGATCCACAATATACGGGCAACGGCCATGTGCACACCATATCACGGATGCGGACCCATTCACAGAGGCACGGATCAGAAACCCAAGGAAACACTACAGGGTGCTTCCGTGGGTTTTCTGTCTGTGCCTCCGCACCTCAGAAAAGTAGTACATGCACAACTTTTTTGCGGTGCGGACCGTGGGATGTGGATCGCGGACCTCATTCAAGTGAATGGATCCTGCTTCTGCAAACGGCAGCCCTACGGTTGGTGCCCTTGCATTGCGGACTGCAGCATAGACCCGGCCGGCACATGAACTGTGTCTGAGCGCTTAAAGAGAAGGCTAAAAAATCTCAGCCCTGGACAGCCAAAATTTGCTGGGACATTCTCTGAAAATTCGGAATGGTTGGCAACTATGTGTATGTGATATCACAGCGGCAAGACAGTGGGCACCGCCAAAGCAACGGATGATTTAACATTTGGATAATGTTGCTTTTTAAAAAAAAATTATACCATTTTATGCTCTTAGGAAATTTTCTTAAAATACCAGAAAACCCTTTAAAGGAAAAGTCCACAAAAAAATACAATTATAAAGTATATCTGATCTGCATTTTTGCTTGTTTATGATCGGACAGCATTGTGTGTACAACCAGAAACTCCGAGGTCTTTAAAAAAAAGAAGGGATGCCAGCTCCTGCTTTTGGCCACCTGACTTGCCCAATATTTGTAGAAAACTTTCTATCCAGTAACAGACAGCTGTTATAGCTCTCAGCAACCTCTAGGGGGCGTGCCCTGCTAGTGAACATCTACAGACAGAACATTCGTGCAGTTTTTACACCTTGTAACACTACGTTCCTTAGCTGCTGCTGAGGTAAAAGAGATCATCATCTACATGGGAATGCCACCTAGAAGATGCACGCAGGACGGGAGCTAATTAGACACTACATGTGCCCTTAACAAATATGGCGGTCTCTGGCAGGCCAAAACTTCATTTCCCATCATCCACCAGGATGGGGAACTCCGTCCCATGCTCCTCCGCGACTCGTGGGCTCCCCCTGCTGATCAAAGCGAACTCCGTTTTGACAGAAGCCGGTGACAGGGGGCGGGAGAGTCGGAGGGGAGCAGTAAACGGGGACTTGAGGCCGACACCGGGCAAAGTCACCGATCGCATTGGAAATTTGTCGCCATATCAAGAAGAGGACGGCTCGTCAGGTAACCTTATCCGAGTGACCTTCAGGGGGACACAGCAGCGGCGCCCCGAGCGACAAGCCGGCGGCAGAGGGGAGAGTGCCGCCACCGTGCGGTATGGTGTATAGACGTGACTGGCACTGGGCACAGTGTACGGGAGGCACCCGGGGAGTGCCCGAGGGGGAGGAGCTCCGGTGACACCTGTCAGCGCTGTACCAAGGACACATCCGGGGCTCTGCTTGGAGCGGGGTCCATGGATGCCCAGGAGACTGGTGCCCTGTGTCACTGCTCCCACAACATTCGAACCAGCAATCTCTCAGCAGTGCCAAAGGGCTTGGGATGGATCTGTTAGGTATCAGGCGAGGACTAGATCTATTCCCAAACTTGCATGTGTTTTCAGACATCCAGCCAATCAGTGCTCACCCCCTTCCCCAATATCTGATTTGGGTGACCAACTGACACCTCATCCACTTTCAAAAGTCTCTGAACCTCAGAATCCCTTTAACACGTCATAGCCACATATGAAAGGCTTTAATCAGTGAGGGGTGCGAGTGCTGAGACCCCCACTGATCGCTGGAAGGAGGAGAGAGGAGTGGACCCTATGTGACTCTCATCCTCCTCATCATCCATGGGGCTGTGACATCAGAAGCCGGAATCGGCTGTTACCTCAGGTGTGGAGGGGCGCACTGCATGCTGGGCCGTATCATCGCCTAGGGCGTCTGATGGATGTCGTGTCCCACCTAGCATGCAGCCTGGGAGATTGGGCTCAACCCCTTTAAGGCTGGATAATGGTTGTAACCCAAACCACCTTAAAGGGGTTGTCCAGGGATGAAATTGAGATGAAAAGACTAGAAGAGATAGTGGCCCCACCGTCCCTGCCCAGCCAATCACAGCCCACAGTGCCCCAGCTAGTGATTGGCTGAGCAGGACTCTCCAGGTACTTTGCCAGCTGACCTGGAAAGTCATTATGTAGTGGTGGCAGATGGGTGGATAGCAGGAGCTATTCTTTTATCTTTTTTTACCCCACTTTGAGCCTAAAGAGTTTCCCCCATGAACAACCCCTTTAAATTGAATTGACTTACACACAGGAACCTTTCCTTTTTTTGTAAAATATGGGGAGATTGATCAAAACTGGTGTAAAGTAGAACTGGCTTAGTTTGTGATAACCAATCAGCTTCCACCTTTCATTGTTCAGTCTGATTGGTCGGTAGGGGTAGCTAAGGCTACTTTCACACCTGCGTTAGGTGCGGATCCGTCTGGTATCTGCACAGACGGATCCGCACCTATAATGCAAACGCTGGTATCTGCATTACCATGAACAATTTTTTTTGTTCATGATAATGCAAACGGATCCGTTTTGACTTACACTGAAAGTCAATGGGAGGCGGATCCGTTTTCAATTGCATCATATTGTGTCAGTGAAAACGGATCCGTCCCCATTGACTTACATTGTAAGTCAGGACTGATCCGTTTGGCTCCGCATCGCCAGGCGGACATCAAAAACGCTGCAAGCAGCATTTTGGTGTCCGCCTCCAGAGCGGAATGGAGGCTGAACGGAGCCAAACTGATGCATTCTGAACGGATCCTTATCCATTCAGAATGCATTGGGGCTAAACTGATCCGTTTTGGGCCGCTTGTGAGAGCCCTGAAACGGATCTCACAAGCGGACCCAGAAACGCCAGTGTGAAAGTAGCCTAAGCCAGTTTTCCTTTGCATCAGTTTTGATAAATCTCCCCTGGTGTATTTTCTCACGAGAGGCGCGGGGACGTGTGACAGTCACGTAGCAGCCCCAGGCCTGCGGCAGTGACGTCAGGGTCTATAGAAATACATTGAGCTGTGGCTTGGGCTACCCTAAAAGACTGGCACCTCTGGCCTTGAGAAAGTCCTGACCTGAGGAGAGATATGACCAGTGGGAATTGGGGGCTTGCTCTGCTATGTGCTCTGTGTTGGTGGCGTGCGCTTCGGGGGTCCTGCTGCTGTATATTTGTATTTTTAAGTTGAAATGAAAGAAATTGAGGCATGTGTTTATAGAGATGTGGGAAACATTTGCAGAACAGGATTGTGCAACGTCTGTTCTGTGATTGCGACAGACCTGGAATCACTGTGTGAACCCCCTCACCGGCCAGTCACTGGGAGGGCTACTTAAAGGGAAGGCACACCAGAAGGACCACCTGCCACCTCCATGAAAATAGGCAATGACGTCATCACAGGTACTTTTCCCTACCGGCATACAGCGCCGTGAGGAGTGCGGACCCCTCCTGTATGTAGCAGTGAGTGTATATGTCCCTTGCACTCCTATTCCACCCAATCCCTCCCTGACGCTCTGCCCTCAGACCACTCAGCGTTTCATCACATTGTGGAGGAACACCTTCCCTCCTTCTCCACTGTGCGGTGGGCATGCGCTGCGCATGCACCATGTTCCCTGGAACTGATGCTAAGCTGCAAATTAGTATAAAAAAAACTGGTAATCCCGATATTGAAAAAGTATCAAGACTTCAATACCCGGTGCAACCCTACTGTCGACCACACCGAACAAGTGTAAGGCTGCGAACATGGAGCAAATGGCACAGATATGTGTACCATATCTATACAGTATATGGTCAGTGTGAAGGCTCCAGCCCATCCCGGTCTATAGGGCACACAGTGGGATACGTTCATAGCGAGCGTCTACTCTGTATCTTTGTATCACAGAAATGTGTGCTGGTGTATATATGCTGGAAGCTTGCCTGGTACATCTGCTAAACATAGGGGCAAGATGTGAGCAGGCCAGAATCCACTTCTATTAGGTGTAAGTACAGTTGCCAGTAAAAGTAAGTGAACCCTTTGGAATAACCATTGTGGTCCCAGGATACATAGACCAACACAAAGTAAGTCAACTACTAGTTGTACTGTTTATGTCTTTTAGGACGCCTTCACACACTGCAGATTTTGTGGCTGAAAATCAGATCCATTCTTTTGGATGGCGCAGCAAGCGCATGGATTTCTGCAAGCCCCATTAAGGTGAATGGAACAGATTTTCAGTCGCACAATTTTCCGCCACAAAATCTGCCGTGTGTGAAGGCGCCCTTGTTGAGCACATTGAGTAACATACACAAATGTGCACAATATCATGGAGGAATTGTGGACCGTTCTTCCCTGCAGGTGTATTTTCTGTTCATCAATGTTTTTAGAATGCCATGCAAGCCTCGCCCTCTTCAATGTCCTAGCATCTCAATAGGGTTAAAGGGGTTATCCATTAATTAATATTGAGGACCTATTCTCAGGATAGGTCATCAATATCGGCTCGTTAGAAGAGGTTGGCACTCCATGAACACCACAGCCTCTTCCTAGGCCATGTGACGTCACCGTACATCAGTCACATGCCCTAGTTGCAGCTCAGCCCAATAGAACTGACTGTGGCTGAGCACAGCTGATGTACTATGTAGGCCTCTGTGCTGGGAGACATACAGCTGATTGGCTGGGGTGTCGGGACTCGGACCCCCGCTGATCTCATAATCATGAGGATAGGTCATCATTATCCACCCCGGGAGAACGGACTCTGACTTGGCCAATCCAAAAGATAATTCTTCTTTTTCACCTGTTCTTCAGTGAATTGCTTGTGTGTCTTGTTGCATCACCCAATGTCTCCTCAGCTGCTGGAGGACATGGTCTGCTGGAGGACATGGTCTCCTGTAAAATCTTCATTGCTCCATCAATGATCACAAGAAATCAGGCACTATGGCAAGAAAGCAGTCCCAAACCATGACATTTCCTCCACCATGGTTCACAGATGGAATGAGGTTTTGGTGTGCAGTGTTCTTCTTCCTCCAAACATAAAAGCGTTGTGCATTTGTGGTAAAAGCTCCACTTTTGTCTCATCTGTCCATAGAATATGTCCTCAGAAGCACTGTTGAATATCCAGGTGGTCTTTGGCAAATCTGAGATAGGCCGCACTCTTTTCTTTTTGCACAAGAGTGGATTTATTGTGGTTTTCTTCCATAAACCGCATTCTGATCCGTTTGGTTGCGTCCCCATAGCAGCCAATCAGATTCCAGAGGAGCTCTGAAAAATGAGAGGTGAAATGTGATTGGTTGCTGTTTTTGATAAATCTCATAGTGAACACATGAACAGTCTTCTGTTGGTATTTTGCTGTTATCCGTAGGTCCTTTCTCACCTCTTTCAGGATTACGTGTTGTGATTTTGGGGTGAATGTCCAATATTAGAGAGAGTAGCAATATTCCTTTTCTCCATGTGTAGGTAATTAGTCTAAGGGCTCATGCACACGACCGTATGTATTTTGAGGTCCGCAAAAAATGAATCCGCAAAAAATACAGATGATGTCCGCGTGCATTCCATATTTTGCGGAGTGGAACAGCTGGCCCCTAATAGAACAGTACCATCTTTGTCCGTAATGCAGACAATAATAGGACATGTTCTATTTTTTGCGGAACAGACATACGGACACACGGAAACGGAATGCACATGGAGTGACTTCCATTTTTTTTGCAGACCCATTGAAATGAATGGTTCCGTATACGGTCCACAAAAAACCCAGGAACAGACAAGGAAAGAAAATCTGTTTCTGTGCATGAGGCCTAACTGTATCTAGTTTGTGTAACCATGGATGGATGTACACCCAGGTCTTGAGCAATGCTTTCCACTTTCATGTGCTTGTATAACACGTCTTGAGTTCTTCTGAAAGCTGTATGCATTGAGGTTTGGTTCACACTGACCAGCCTGTCTTGAGAGAAACAGATTTGTCTGTAGCCATGCTTTATGTGCCTTTATTTTATTAGGCAAAGCAACCAAAAGGGGTTAAGATTGGCTGTCCTTGCACCGCTGCTTGCATTGACTTCAATGGGAGAAGGGCTGCAGTGACAAGTGGTGTCCAGTACAAGGTGCTGGAGCTACACCTGAACCGCTAATAAGCAGGGTGCTGGGTGTCAGACCCCCACCTATCAGCTATTGAGAATAGACCATCACTGCGTAACGCCTGGACAACCCCTTTAAATGTTTTTGCCAGTTAGCTCTTAGATAAGTCATACATCTGGGGGTTCCGTGTCCAGGTTTTTTAATGCAGTTTTTCATAGTCGAAGCCTGGAGCAGATTATACTCTGTGGACCTATAGACACACTGAGCCTTAGTGTAGTTTCACATATGCTAAAGGTATCCGTCAGCCTACCGGAGTTCATCGTATCCGGCCTATCTGGACACCGCTGCTCGCTGCGGGAGCTCATTGACTATAATGGGATCCTGCGGGGATCCAGCTGGTTTCCGGTATGAGCAACGGGTTTTGGCTGGACAAAACCTGGTGCATGCACTTCTCCCGAAAATAGCATAAGATGCCAGTTAATGGCTGCAGCGATGACCCACCTCAGCCAGTGACTGGCCAAGCCGACATCCCCTGCCATTTCCTGTGTGTTAAGCTGGTCCGAGGAAGCAGTGACCAGTGAGGACCCGGTAAGCGCCGAAATGGCAGTGATGGGGGATTGATGAGGTGAGTAATGCTTCTTTTCTTTTCTTTTTTAACCCTTTTTACCCCTTCTGTAAAACTAGTTATCCTGCCAGACAGCCCCTTTTAACCGTCCATTTATTGTCTGAATTCTGTAGGGAGAGGCTCTTGGGTGACTGGAGTAATGGACCATGTTGCCTTTAGGTCGTTGATTTCCTACCTCTGGAGCGATTAAAGGCAAATTTGACTATTAACCAACAATGTTTTAAGGCTTTACACAATGTACACTGTATGGACACCTACACATTACACCTACATGACATCCAAGTCTAAATCCATGGGCATTAATATGGAGTCTGTCCCCTCTACAGCTAAGACGGCTTCTACTCTTCTGGGAAGGCTTTCTACAAGATTTGAGTGTGTCTAGATGAAAGGGTCTGGCTCACAATCTCCATTCTAGTTCACCCCACAGGTATTCAGTATGGTTGAGGTCATGGCTCTCTGTGGTCCAGACAAGTTCTTCCACACCCAACTCATCCGGCCTTGCCTTTATGGACCTTGCTTTGTCCACTGGGGACTGTCATGCTGGAACAGGAAAGGGTCTTCCCCAAACTGTTCCCACAAAGTTGGAAGCATACAATTGTCCGAAATGTCTTGGTGTGCTGAAGCATTAAAGAGGGCCTGTGACCACTCCTGACATGTCTGTATAAGCAACTACCTGCATCCCCCTTGTAATAACCATTCTGGAGCATCAGTTCTTATGACTCTTGTACCATTTTGTTTATTATTCCTTCTAGACGTTATGAATGAATTACTAGCCGTTTGCAATGAAGACCCAGAATGTTGTTACTAGTTGGGTGTGTCCCTGCACAGTGTGACACTAACCAATCGGTGCTGCCAGTGTCAGACTGTGCAGGACACCCCCCAACTTGTTACCTCCCCTCTGTACCCTTACTGCAGGCTGCTAGCAATTTATTCAGAACTTCTAGTAAGGGTACTTTCACACTAGTGTTTTTCTTTTCCGGCATAGAGTTCCGTCACAGGGGCTCTATACCGGAAAAGAACTGATCAGGCATATCCTCATGCATTCTGAATGGAGAGTAATCCGTTCAGGAAGCATCAGGATGTCTTCAGTTCAGTCGTTTTGACTGATCAGGCAAAAGATAAAACCGTAGCATGCTACGGTTTTAGCTCCGGCGAAAAAAACGGGAGACTTGCCTGAATGATTTTTCCCCATAGGAATGTATTAGTGCCGGATCCGGCATTCAAAATACCGGAATGCCGGATCAGTCCTTCCGGCCTGCGCATGCGCAGACCAGTAAAAATGTGAAAAAAAATACAAGACGGATCCGTCTGTCTGCAATGCATTTGTGAGACGGATCTGCATCCGGATCCGTCTCACAAATGCTTTCAGTCAAATCCAAATCGGCGGATCCGGCGGGCAGTTCCGACGACGGAACTGCCCCGACGGATCACACTGCCGCAAGTGTGAAAGTAGCCTAAGAATAATAAAGAAATCACACAACGTAGAGTCATAAGAGCTGATGCTCCAGAATTGTTATTACATAAGGATACAAGTAGTTAATAAAACAGACGTTTCAGGAGAGGTTACAGGTCCTCCTTCAAAACTATCCTTCACTGGAACTAAAGGGCCTAAGCCAAACTCCACCAAACTTTATAGTTGGCAGTATAGGGTTGTTTCGATACCAACATTTTGATTCGGTTTCAATACCATAAAAAAGTATTGCGATACTTGATACTATTCGATACCACACGGAAAAAATAAAACGCCCCAAAAAAACGTGTGCATTCCGCATTTTATGGAACAATCCCTTATAGGACAGTCCGATCCTATTTTGGGGGGGGGGGGGGGACAAGGCAAATCACGCAGGACATTTAAAAAAAAAATATTTTAATAGTTTGGACTTTTCAGACGTAGCGATATGTAATATGTTTATATATTTTATATGTAAAATTGGGAAAGGGGGTGGTTTATACTTAATATTTTGGTGTTTTTTTTTTAAAAACTTTTTATTTAATAACTATTTCCCCCCTCAGGGGCTAGAACCTGGGATCTTTTAATCCCTTGTCCTATTCACCCTAATAGAGCTCTGTTAGGGTGAATAGGATCTCACACTCTCCCTGCTGCCCTGTGCTTTTTGCACACAGGAGCAGGGAGATTACCATGGTAGCCAGGGCTTCAGTAGCGTCCTGGCTGCCATGGTAACCAATCGGAGCCCCAGGATTACACTGCTGGGGCTCCGATCACAACTGCCACTGTACCACCAATGAAGAGGAGGGGAGGGGACCCTGTGGCCACTGCCGCCAATGATTTTAATACTGGGCGGTGGGGGGGAGGGGGCGCACTGCGCTACCAATGATTTTAATACTGGGGGGGTTGAGGGGAGGGGGCGCACTGCGCCACCAATGATTTTAATACTGGGAGGAGGGCGCACTGCACCACCAATGATAATTAACATTTAATATAGGAGGCGGGTGCGGCACCTGAGGGTTTAACTGCCGCTGATCGCAGCTCCCCGCCAGCACCTGCCTCCTGGATTTGTATTAAATGTTTACTTTCTTTGGTGGCGCAGTGTGCCCATCCCTCTCTCTTCATTGGTAGCAGCGGCACAGGGGGAGGGAGAGAGTGCTTCCTTCTCCCCTGTGCTGCTGAGGAGAACATGGAGTGCGCTGAGAGCAGCGTGCTCCATGTTCTCTGATACTAGACTGTGCAATAGCAAAGCCTAGTATCAAAAAAAGGCAAATCCCGGTATCGGGGTCAATACCAGACAAAAGTATTGATTGGGTATCGAAAATTCGATACCCGAAACAACCCTGGTTGGCACAATACAGTCAGATATCAGACAATTTGTCCTGGCATTCACCAAACCTAGACTCTTCCATTAGACAGCCAGATAAAGAAGCGTAATTCTTAACCACACAGAACACATTTTCACGGGTCCAGAGTCCAGTGGCGGTGTGCTTTTCACCACTCCATCTGACACCTGGCATTTTACTTGGGGATTTCAGGCTTGCATGCAGATGGTCGCCCATGGAACCTCATGCCATCACAGTTTTTGTGCTGCTGTTAATGCTAGAGGAGGTTTGGACTCCTTTAGTTAGTGATTCAGTAGAGTGTTTGTGATTTGTACTATGTGCCTCACCACTCAGCGACCCCGCCCTGTAACTTTACGTGGTCTGCTGCTTTGTGTGTGACTTTCCACTTTTACACTCACAGTTGATAGTGGAATATCTAGGAGTAAAGAATGTTCACAAGCTGACTTGTTGCAACGGTGATATGCTATTACAGTACTGTGCTGAAATTCAGACCCATTCAGACCCATTCTTTCACAAATGTTTGTAAAGGCAGATTGTATGGCTGGGTGCTGGATTTTATACACCTGTAGCAATGGGACTGAATAAAACATCTGAATTCAATGATTAAGAGGTGTGTCCATGTACTTTGTCCATATAGTGTATGTAAAAGTTGGTATTCAATGTCAAAGGTGTCCTTAGTCTTCAGACGGTTATTCCATTAGAAAAAAAAAATGGTGGATTGCCAAGAATGGTTAAAAGAAGCAAACTAGCTAATACTCACCAGCCCACTGGCAGGGTGCCCTGGTCCCTGCTGTGCTCCACTTCCAGCTCATGTCTTGACACGGCATGAGATGGCTGTGAATGCTACTCAGCCAATCACTGGCTCCAGTCATGACCCATCTCAGCCTGTGATTGGGGGAAAGGCATTATTAGCCACTTCCTGTCGTGTCAAGACAAAAGCAGAAAGTAGAGCACAGCGCTGTGGGATTGGCGAGGTGAGTGTAAGCTAGTTTGTCGATACTTCACTAAGTTGTGTACTTTAGTAAATAGTAAAATAAATAGCTGTTTCTGCCCCAGTTGTTCTCCCTGAATGCCATTGACCTATTCGCGGCTTGGCTTGGGTCCAATTCAGTGGAGCTAAGCCGCGAGCAGACAGCCACCGTGGCTTCAAGTGGCTGTTGTCCACACATTGCGCCAAGAGGGAATGGCTTTAATCCGCTGCTCTGTGATCTTCAGCAATGAGAGGCAGAACACACACGGCTGCTGGCGGAATTTCAGTGTGGTTGACCGCACCATGTGAATCGGTCCTAACAGAAGTGAGACTATGGAACTCTCTGCCTGAGGAGGTGGTGATGGAGAGTTCACTAAAAGAGTTCAAGAGAGGCCTGGATGTATTTCTGGAGCGTAATAACATTACAGGCTATGGCTACTAGATTTCTAGAGAAGGGTCGTTGTTCCAGAGAATTTCTTTCCATGGAAAATTGGCTTCTACCTCGCAGGGTTTTTTGCCTTCCTCTGGACCAACTTTGCAGGATAACAGGCCGAACTGGATGGTTTTCTTTAGCCTTATAAACTATGTTACTATTTGCCTTTAATGCTGGTAACAAGGATCATTTCTGTGTAACACCTTTATTGCGTATGTCACATTGTTAGGCACCACCATTAAAGACTGAGGGCCACACATGCTGCACATAACACTTGCCTTCAGCTGTCAAAAGGCTTAAATATCACAGCTAAGCCGGGCATACTCTGCCACCCCCATGTAAACACAACCTCCTCACTTCTGTATTCTCCGAGCTAAATAGGGCCTGTGAGTCACAGCTACTGCCCTGTCTTTCACAGACTGGATGGCATGCCTGTGATATCGGTGCCACAGAGGCCTGGGGAGACACAGAGACCCTGATTTCCTGGTCTTAGGCCATTTCCAGAACAATGGGAGTCTATGGGGTTATCCACACGGCAGTTTTTTTTTTTAACAGCCACCCAAAAATAGGACATGTCCTATTTTGGCCTTTTTCACAGACCAACAGCCCCCAGACAATTTAAGGGGGGGGGGGGGCATTTCTTAAAAAAAAACATCCATTAAAAAAAAAAATGCCACTAAAAACGGTCTGTTTTTTCACTGATGCATTTCAGAGAAACGGCTGCTAAAAACGTAATTGTATGGCGGCTGTTGTTCTGTGAAAACAGACATGTCCTATTGTTTGTGTCACGAGGGTGTCAAGAACCACGCCTGACTCCGTTATACCCGGGGTCAGGAAGTCGCAGCGGTTGGCTGCGCGCTCTATGTAAGATAGGGCTGTTTCCTTATGGTAGCTTTCTGGGTTTGCTTTGCAACCCTTTTTGGCTCACTCAGGGATCCGTAGCTCCTTCTCCTCAGCTGTTCCTTGTCCAGCACTCCCAACCTCCTTATATTCCCCTCTCACACTTCTCTGGTTGCCAGATATAGAGCTTCCTGCCTGGACATCTATTCTGACCCTCTGGAGCTGTGTTGCTGCATTCTCTGGTTGTTGGTCCAGAACGTTACCCTCCGGATCCCTGTTGGACCTTTGTGGTCTGCTGTGGTCGCCCACCTGGGTGTATGTGTTTGTCTGTATTGTCTGTCCTCTCCCTGGTGTTTCCCTCTTAGTGTCAGTGGTGCGGACTAGCGATCCCACCGGCCCGTTCACTATCTAGGGCTCATTTTAGGGAAAGCCAGGGTTTAGGCACGTGATCGCCGCACGGGTGAGGAACCCGTCTAGGGACGTCAGGGCAGTCAGGTGCCAGCCGCAAGGTGAGTCAGGGGTCACCACCTTTCCCTCTCCCTTGGGCAGGGCTTTCCCTTTTCCCTCCCTGTGCATGATGCCGGTCATTACAGTTTGACACCCGTTGTTCACTGGCTGTTAAAATGACGGCAGTGTGAATAACCCCACAGAATACCATTGTTCTTAAGCGGACGTGTTAAGGCCATTAAACAAAATTTCCGTCACATTTTTCACTGTTCGTGGATGTAGCCTTACTCTTACGAAACACGCTGTTTTTGGCTGAAACTGCATTTTTAGAAAAATGTGAGGTCCACGTTGTGAGCGGTCATGTAATTTCCCATCTTCTGTTTAATTCTATGAAAAGTTAAAGAAGACCTCTAACCTCTGCTGGCACTTAGTAACTCATTTTGGAGAATCTTTTCTTAGATCTTCACATTGTGCTGCTCCTGTGTTATTCCTCCTAGAAATTATGCTTATGTTGCCGTTCCTTTTGTCACTGATTGGACAGGTCAGAGTGTGCAGGGACACCCCCCCTTGCTGGTAGCACCCAATTGTCAATGTATTCATACATTTCTAGGAGGAATAATATAACAGGATTATAAGAACAATGCTGCTTATATTACAGGGAATACAACAACCCAGAAACAGGGACGGTTAGGCCCCCTTAACCCTCTGTGTAGCAGAACTCCACTCTCATTCATTTACTCCCCACAGCTTATACAATATAGCACCAACATGTTCCGCAGAGCTGGGGGTCACCATTACAATCAGCCTGTGTACCCTTTGGGGCTCCCATTCTAATGTTTCTATCTCAGAAACACAGGAGAGCATGCAAACTCTATGGAGATGTTGCCTTTGGTTGGATTTGACTCCAGAACTTCATAGATGCACAGCAATAGTATTAGGCCTCGTCCACATTTCCGTGAAAAAAGGGCCCTTGTTTCATCCATAAAGATGTCCATGAAGGATCCGTGGTTGGTCCCTGTGTCCATTTTTGCCCTCCGTGTCATCCGTAATCCACAGACATTGCTCAGTTATATTAATTTCCAGAGCATCTCTTCTTAGTCTTCAGTGAAAAACAGACGCCCCATGGATGCCATCTGTGTTGTGTTCGTGATCTTCAATGGACTTCAATGGCCGTGTTTGGTCCTCATCACGGATCAAAGTAGTGCATGTGAACAGACGCATTCAAAACAATGGGTGCGTGCGCTGTCTGTGGAAAATGCAGACAGCACACGTCCGTGAAAAGCGGAAATGTGGACGAGGCCTTAAAAGGGGGATTCCCACCAGGAGATTTATGGCTTCCTTATGGGATAGGTGCAGGTCCCACCTCTTATCTTGAGACCCGTGCCCTGTCTTGTATATTTATATCATATCCACAGGAAATAAATGTCCAGGTGGGAATACCCCTTTAATCTCTGAGCCAGCGTCAGTATTTTTTTGTCTGTAATGTGATTGTTTTTTTTAACCAATCAGGCGAAACAAAAACTACCTAGACTACCATTATAAAATATGTCACACGACATTACTGGGACAAATATTTGCACCACAAATGTCATTCTGTAGCCCTAGCCTGACTGTGGGAGTCTCAGAGAGATCCTCCTATAATGGTAGGTGCACATGTAGCAATTTAAGTTTTTTTTGTGGTATTTCACCGTTTTTTTTTTGCCAATTATCTGGCTTCTGCAAATTCCTAACGTTTGGTTAAAGGGGTTATCCCATCCTAGACAATGTCCCCATTGTCTAATAGGTGCGGGTTCCACCTCTGGGACCTGCACCAACAAGGAGAACGGAGCGGAGAAAGTTGAGGAGGGCGCACTGCGCATGCACAGCCATCCTTTATTCATTTCTATGGAGCCGCCGAAAATAGCCGAGCGCTGGTTCGGCTATTTCCGTCAGCCCCATAGAAATGAATGGGAGCGGTGGCTGCACATGCGCGGTGCGCTCCCATTCACTTCAGTGGAAGAGGCGAGGAGCTGCGCCTGGTGGTGGACCGACCCCGGAAAACCTGGGGTCCTCCAGCCACAACTCTTCCCAGCTCCGTTCTCCTTGTAGGTGTGGGTCCCAGAGGTGGAACCCGCACCTATCAGACAATAGGGGTATATCCTAGCGATATGCCCCCTTTGTCTAAGATGGGATAACCCCTTTAATGATATGAAGTGTAATCAGTGAGATACATTGTGATCTAAGAGGGTTTCCATTGCACAAGTTTCTTATGGCTAAGGCCTATTGCACACAAACGTTTTTTTTTTTCCGTATACGGAACCATTAATTTCAATGTATCCGCAAAAAAAATGTAAGGTACTCCGTATGCCTTCCGTTTCCGTATTTCCGTTCCGTTCAAAGATAGAACATGTCCTATTATTGTCAGCATAACGGACAAGATAGTACTGTTCTATCAGGGGCCAGCTGTTCCGTTCCACAAAAAACTGAATGCACACGGACGTCATCCATATTTTTTGCGGACCGCAAAGTACAGAAAAAGCCATACGGTCGTGTGCAAGAGGCCTAAGGCCTCTTTTACACAAAGCGAGTTTCCCGTCCGGATGCAATGCGCGTACTGAACGCATAGCATCTGGACTGAATCCTGCCCATTCATTTTATTGGTTTTTCACGCATCATCTCTACATTCAGGAGAAATCGCAGCATGTTCTATATTGTGCATTTTTTAAACAGCTCTGGCTCCATAGAGGTGACTGAGGCTTTTGTGAAAACGGAAGGCATCCGGATACAATGCGTTTTTCACTGATGGTTGCTAGGAGATGTAGATTGTTATTCTTCAGTTTTTCTACACATCCGCGAAAAACACATGCAATCCGGATACAATCCTGACAGAAAAAACAGACACAACGCAATTGCAGACAAAACTGATTGAACTTGCCAAACCATCAGTTTTTTCCTGAACAAATCCTGACACAATCCCTATTGCTTGTCTGAAAGAGGCCTAACAAATACGGATTGTGTCAGGATTCCGCTCCCTGATAGAGCATGCTGCCTCTTTTTGCCATTCATTTTTCTTTTCAGCATGGAAAAAAAAAAAGCTACGTTTTGCTTTTATTTTAGGCTATTGAGTGGCTTGTCTAAGATTTGTAATGATTTCTGACAACCCCTTTAACCTAGTTTTATATTTCTTCCAGTATCCTTTTAGATTATTTCATGTGAAATGTTAGTTCTTTGATTTTGTGCAGATTTGGGTGTGTATGTGTGAGTAACTTCCTGGTAATACAAATTGAGGAAGCAGCGCTGTGTGTGACGTGGGGATTGCCCAGAGATGTGCATAGCAGTCAAGTAGAATAACGCACAACATTACAGGGCTTGGCGACAGCAAATGCCATGTTCACTAGGTGGAAAGCCACCACATGTTAGTCCGCAGGGGGCAGAAGTCAGAACTGGTCCAATTCCAAAGAAGGTCTGGTGCAATGTCCATTGTGCAGTTTTATGAGTCACTTGAAGGATCAGTCACAGTGGGGTCAAATAGTTTGTTTTTGGCAACAATTTGTGCATAATCCATTTATTTGGGGTATCGCATAAAAGTCTTGACAAAAAAACCCATGTTTACTGTAATGCCACAGCCTAAGATTCAAAATGTGCCACCAGTATCATGCTACAGAATACATTTGGCATAGCTGACCTCATGCTACCCCATTCTCTCCCCTAATAAATGGACAGAGCTGCACTACACAGGGCGAGTACCTCCAATACAATCAGTTGTTGTGGGGGTGCACCTATAGGTGCTGTGTGACCATATGGGCACAGTGCTATATGAGTGGGTTCCCCTTGTGTGTAGCGATCTTAAGAACCAATCTTAGACATTAATCTACTAAAATAGTCTCTTCAACTGGTAAGAACCTTGGGGGAGATTTATCAAACTAATGTAAAGTAGAACTGGCTTAGTTGCCCATAGCAACCAATCAGATTCCACCTTTCATTTTTCAGAGGAGCTGTGAAAAATGAAAGGTGGAATATGATTGGTTGCTATGGGCAACTAAGCCAGTTCTACTTTAAACCAGTTTGATAAATCTCCCTCTTGTCTAGTTAAAAAAAAGCTCTACAAATCCTTGCACATTTTTAAAAACTAAAGGCCTGTGCAAGCCATTTTACTTTCTAAAAAAAAGTCAGCACAGTCAGCACACCGATACTGCTGGCGCCTGAAGTATCTAATAACAAAGCTCCTTACAGCAAGGAGCTTTGTTATTGGCCCGTTTAGGCAGGCTGCCGGACCATTCTGCGCTCCACTCTGAAGCTGCGGAGGGACACATGTGCAGCAGCGCCGCAATCTTCAGTGCTGCTAGCAGAGTGCCAGCCTGGCAGGGTAATCAGCCTCCTGGTGGGCAGTGGGCTTTACTTAATGTTGGTCAGGGCAATTTATAGCCAAGTGATAAAGTACAGGGAAGATACAGTATATTGGACTGTATGTTATCACTTGGCTATAGTTGCCTGCTCTGCATTAACCCATTACACCTCCCAGGAAGGGAGTGCTGGTATTTACATGGGACTGTATGTTGGAGGGGGCTGGAGGAAGGGCATTGTTATTTACATGGGACTGTATGTTGAAGGGGCTGGAGGGAGGGAGTGATGTTATTTACATGGGACTGTAAGTTGGGGGAGGGATGTTATTTAGACCAGTAATGGTTTCTCTGCATAAGTACCAACCTCTTAGGGCACATTCACACCACTGCTATTTATTTCTGTTGTTCTGCTCTCTTAGATAAGCAGAATAAAGAAACTAACGAAAGTGCAGGATAGGGCACGTTACTGACAGCAACGGAACTGAACAGACTCCATTCACTATAATGGGATACATTCAGTTTCTGTTCATTGCTGGACTCTAGCTGATGCCCACCGGCCCCATCAACTAAGTTACACCCAGATCTCCTCCAGACGCCATTATAGTTAATGCCCGGTGGGTATTCAGGTAGCGTCTGGCAGTGCTGGATCCAGAGAGATCTGGCTGGCTGTTCCCTGCCTGAACAGCCCGTGGATCTCTTTAATGGCAGTATAAAACTAGCCTTACCAGATAAAAAAAGGTCTGTCTTTTTGACAGAATCTGTGACAGAGGCCCCAAACGGAGACTCAAACACAGAAAATGATGTAGGCCTACTTATTGATATTTGAATTACTGCAACTTTCATACTCCTTCTCAGCTAAAATCACTCCTCAAAAATAGTAAGGGTCCATTCACACATCCGTGTGTGTTTTGCGGATCCGTAAAACACAGACAGCGGCAATGTGCGTTCCGCATTTTGTGGACCGCACATTGCCGGCACTAAGAGAATATGTCTATTCTTGTCCGCTATTGCTTGTTCTATTTTTTTCAGGATCGGAATTGCGGACCCGGAAGTGCGGGTCCGCAATTCCGACGTGCGGCCCCGAAGAAATGTATGGGTCCGCAATTCCGTTCTGCAAAATGCGGAATGGAATTGCGGATGTGTGAATGGAGCCTAAGAGGAGTATTTTTACTCTTCCGGAAAAAATGTTGTGCAACCTTGTACCGTCTTAGGGTCCATTCACACATCCACAATTCTGTTACGCATTTTGCGGAACGAAATTGCGGACCCATTAATTTCTATGGGGCCGCACGATGTGCTGCCCGGATCCGAAATTGCGGATCCGCAATTCCGTTCCCGAAAATAATAGAACATGTCCTATTCTTGTCCTCAATTGCAGACAAGAATAGGCATTTTCTATTAAGTGCCGGCGATGTGCGGTCCGCAAAATGCGGAATGCACATTGCCGGTGTCCGTGTTTTGCGGATCCATAGATCCACAAAACACTTACGGATGTGTGAATGGACCCTTACTGCTCCAACCGGACCTCAGAACGCTAACATTGGGACGCCTGCGCAGATATCTGGCATCTCCTTCTCATGAGAGCAATGTACGCCCTATGATGTACAGTAGATATTCCTGAGCATGGACTATCAGCCTATTGAACCTGATCATGAGCAGTACGGCTATGCAGTGGCAAAGATTAAGGGTACGGCCGCACGGTCAGGTATCCTGATGCAGTTTCGGAAGCCATAATCAGGAGTGGATCAGAAAAGGGGGAAAAAGCATAAAGAACGGATACAACTTCCCCTTTTTAAGTTCACTTCTGGTTTTGGCTTCAGGAAACCTGACTGTATGGCCGTCCTGTATAAGTTTCTATCAAGTGATAGAGCCCCCTGTGATCAGAGGTTTGTGTGAGGAGACCTGAAGAAACATTTGGCGGTGGTCGGACTTCCAGTATTTGCACTTTTTTAGAAGCTGACGCTGTGTCTATCAGTACGCTGGTGTCATACTGAGTCAGACAGAAAGCAGAAGTTACACACAAACAAGCTGAGCTGAAGCAGAAGAGAGCTATTCCTGGCCATCGCCTCTCCACCCATAGCTACAAGCCCCCTCCTACGCAGGGGGACTGACACTGGCACACAGACAAGAATATATAGGTGCACTCTCACCTACATCTAACAGCAAGGTCAGCCATGAATGCAGCGTACACAGTGAGCACTGGATGGCTGTCCCCGTATCTCCTAGACCTTATTAGATCTGCATTAGGCTTCATCTCTTCCAGGGAGGATTGACTTGTGGAATTGTGACTGATTATGGCCACCAATGCAAAAGGAGAGGGCACTGGTCCCAGATAAACATATTATCCCCCCTCACGATGTGCGCACGCAGCAAAGTTTGAGTAAATATAGTCCGCCTCAGATCTCTAGTAATAAACTTTCAGGTGCAGATGTTCTGCTTCATTGAGCAAGCAAGAGGGTGTTTTTTTTTCTTGTTTAAAGCAGGGACAGAACCTTCTGGATAAAATGTAACCGGCCAGGCGTGTTCTGTGCGGTGCGGGCACACTGTGTTCTAAGACTTGCTAATGTGTGGCTATGTTACATTCTTCTATTGCATGTTACACGTAAGGTATTGGCGGTATCCCGTGTTCATTCCTTTTTTAGGAAACAGAACATGTTACCAGCTCCACCAAGGGATCATTGGATATAATGCTAGGATTGCTGAGCTATGTAACCCTGCGGGGCAGGTCTTTGGAAAGCTGGGAGACAGCAGTGGGCACTGTCATGGTAGTGGTACCAGATGCGCACACCTGAGCTGAAATCTATGTGGATTTTAGATATTTTGTCCTTGCTTGCTCCACTTATGTGAGAAGTAGTGAGAGCGCCACAAGTACCCACATAAAAGCCCACATTTTTGTTAGCTCTTATTATTTGAAGGGATATTCTAATCTGACATCCCGAACAGACCTCCTCCAGTCTGGATTTGACAACCAGAGGTGGTCAGGACTGGAAACTTCTGAGTGTGTTGTACTATGCTGTTTTTGTGACTCCTAAACAAATTACTTGGACAGCGTACCACAGTGACCTATTCTATTTCCATAACTTCGGATATCCGAAACCATGGGAAGAGTGTAGTCAGACATGTGGGCATATGCATGGGAGCTAAAAACCCCTTCAATCAGAAAAACATTGGATTTGAGTGAAAGACATCTTTTTACTTAGGGTACGCCTGCACACAGCGTATGCACTGTATTTTCTGAAGCAGAATTGCATGTGAAAAACCTGCACATAACTTGACACGTGGCGCAGATTTAAAATCTGTGGCATCATGTCAATTTGTGCTTCTGATTTCTGCCATGGATTTCACCCTTTGTAGTGCTAGGAGTGAAATCTATAGAAAATCCACAGCCAAATCTGCATAAAAAGCAACTCGTGTAGATATTGCTTAGAGGGATTGCAGGATTAGGGCTCATGCACACAACCGTATGTGATTTGCGGTCCGCAAAACACGAATACCGGACGAGTGCATTCCACCATTTATTTTTTTTAACTTCTGTAGAATTGTCCTGTCCCTGTTCTCAAAACGGGCAAGGACAGGACATGTTCTGATTTTTTTTTTTTTGTCGGGCTGCGGAACGGACTTGCAGATGAGGACAGCACATGGTGTGGTGTCTGCATCTTTTGAAATGAATGGGTCTTCATTCTATCCACAAAAAATGCGTATCGGATGCGGACAGAACTACGTTTGTGTTGTGTTGAGGCCTTAGAAAAACATGGCTTCTTTATTCCAAAAATAGCACCTCACCTGTCCATGGGTGGCCTCTGGTATTGCTGCTCAGCTCCATTGGAAGGAAAACTGTAATACTACATGCAACCTGTGAACAGATGTAGGGCTATCCTTTATCTCTTGACCAGCAGAAGGACCCGGCTTTGCATGGGCATATTTCCTCTATTTCATTTAATGTTTCTGTGTGTTGTTAAAAGATAGACAGTATCCCCCATAACAGTGACCTCTACAGTTCCCTGCCCCCTAACAGTGAACTCCACTGCCCCTCACTCCTTAACACTGACCCCCCACAGTACCCCGCCTCCTTACAATGGAGCTTCACAGCAGCCCATCCCCTTAAAGGGGTTCTGCACTTTCATTTAACTGATGATCTATCCTCTGGATAGATCATCAGCTTCTGATCGGCGGGGGTCCGACACCCGGGACCCCCGCCGATCAGCCTTTTGAGAAGACAGCGGCGCTCCAGTAGCGCCCCGGCCTTCTCGCTGTTTACCGCCGGCCCACTGACGTCACGACTAGTATCAACTAGCGTGGGCGGGGCTAAGCTCTGTTCACTTGATTGGAGCTTAGCCCCGCCCACGCTAGTTGATACTAGTCGTGACGTCAGTGGGCCGGTGGTAAACAGCGAGAAGGCCGCGGCGCTACTAAAGCGCCACTGCCTTCTCAAACAGCTGATCGGCGGGGGTCCCGGGTGTCGGACCCCCGCCGATCAGAAGCTGATGATCTATCCAGAGGATAGATCATCAGTTAAATGAAAGTGCAGAACCGCTTTAACTTTGAGTTTCACAGCAGCCCACCACTTTAACAGTGAGTTTCACAGCACCTCGCTCCCTTGACATTGACTTTCTCAGGGGCACGCCCCCTTAGCAGTGACCTATACAGCACCCCGCCCCTTTAACAGTGACCTCCACGGTGTCTATCCTTTTCTCAGTGACCTCCACAGTGCCCGCCCCTTAACAGTGACCTCCACAGTGCCCGCCCCTTTAGCAGTGACCTCCACAGTGCCCGCCCCTTTAGCAGTGACCTCCACAGTGCCCGCCCCTTTAGCAGTGACCTCCACAGTGCCCGCCCCTTTAGCAGTGACCTCCACAGTGCCCGCCCCTTTAGCAGTGACCTCCACAGTGCCCGCCCCTTTAGCAGTGACCTCCACAGTGCCCGCCCCTTTAGCAGTGACCTCCACAGTGCCCGCCCCTTTAAGTGACCTCCACAGTGCCTGCCCCTTTAACAGTGACCTCCACGGTGCCTGCCCCTTTAACAGTGACCTCCACGGTGCCCGCTCCTTTAACAGTGACGCACGACAGTCGCAAAAAAATCCATCCAAGATGGATGCATGTAACAGCGTAGTTGTGCCCTATGTGTCGTGCGACTTTGGTTGGCTGGGTTGTTATGGAAACCTGGAGTAAAACTGTGTGTATGCGGAGACTAAGGGCCTGCGAGCTTCTATTGGCTGATAAGGGACATGTGACCGTGTATATGGCAGTTGGGATATGAAGTGAAAGGCTTGCTGGCTTCTATTGGCTAATGCAGGTAATTTTTTGGGAATATCTAGGGAACGGTACGTCCTAGAGAGCTGAGACCCCCACAAGATTTCTTTCCTGGTAGCAAGGGATGTGTATACCAAGTTTCGTTGAAATGGATGGTTGCGTTTTTGAGTTTTCGCGGAACATACACACATACATACATACATACATACATACACTCATATATACATCCTTTTTTTTATATATATAAATAATAATAATGTATACCAAGGGTCAGCAACCTTCAGGACGCCAACTGTTGTGAAACTACAACTCCCAGCATGTTTCACCACAGGAGGCATGCAGAAGCTTATCGCAAAGGCCCGCTATATTACATGTTATCTCATCCTCATTACAAACATCACTAAAAATGTAAGACTTAAAAATAAAATAAAATATGGCACGAGATTGCAGAGACCAGTGATTGGCCACAGTCCTCACATGCGTTATATAGGCGGCAGACATCCTGGCTGGGAGGATCGGGTTGGGGGGCACTGGAGCCGAGGTATTTGGTATTTTAACACCTTCCCTGTCTGTGACCATATTACCAAAATGACTGTTCCTGAAGGGGTGAAAATGAATGTTATGTAACCAAATAGCCCCAGGTAAGGTCTGCATTCATGATTCAACTTTTAGAAAATGACTGGTCAAGAAATCCCAAGGAGATTCAAGGTGAAAACCACTGTTACATAAGAGAACATAAAAGGCTCCTTTCATATTTAGCAACATGGGTGTTTTTTCCTGTCAATAAATGAAGTGATCATTTACAGGCTGTACCCATATTCCAGCCTTACATGTACACCGTCTCTACCATGTGCTCCCTATGTTCAGAATAAGGGTGCATGCCTAGGACCCCAAAAGGATGAAGGTGCATGGTGGTGGATGTACCTATGATATCTTGTATTCCCAGACATTGAACTGTCAGGCAACCTGGCATGCTGAGCAATGTAGCTTAGGCCCGGTTCTGATAATGTTAATGTCCTCCAATTGATGTATCCCACTGTAAATGCATAAAATGAAAAACAGTGCATTCAGAAAGTCTTCAGACCCTTTCAACTTTTTCACATTCTGTTGGGACCTTCTGCCAAAATAGAAAAAAAATCAAGTTTTCCCCCTCAATCTGCGCTCATGAGAAAGTGAAAACAGAAGTTTAGAAATCTTTACTAATTTATTAAAAAGGAAAAACAAAAATTTCACATGGAGATAAGTATTCAGACCCTTTGAGACGTTTCTCCACCTTGACTGGAGTCCACCAGACATGATTAGGAAAGACATACCCCTGTCTATATAAGGTCTGACCGATGACTGTATATCAGAGCAAAAACCAAGCCATGAAGAGGGAAGAACTGCCTGTAGAGTGTAGAAACAGGATTGTGTGGAGTCACAGACCTGGAGAAGGGTATAAAAAGTTCCCAAGAGCACAGTGGCCTCCATGATTCTTAAATGGAAGAAGTTTGGAACAACCAGGACTCTTACTAGAGCTGGCCGCACCACCAAACTAATCGGGGGAAAGGGCCTTGGTAAGAGAGGTGACCAAGACCAATATAGCAGGATTACAGGTTGGACTTGATGGACTTTTGTCTTTTTCCAACCTTAACAACTGTGTAACTATGTAAGTCAGTGTTCACTCTGAGTGAGCTCCAAAGATACTGTGTGCAGATGGGATAATCTTTATGGCATTTTGGCCAGAAAGAAGCCTCTCAGTAAAAGGCATGTGAATATTTGCAAAAAAGCACCTAGCGGACTCTCAGAATGTGAGAAAGAAGATGAAACCTGGATTGAATTTTTTGGCCACAATTCTGTGTCATGTTTGGAGCAAACCGGGCACGGCCCAATGCCTTCCCTACAGTGAAGCACAGTGGCGGCAGCATCATTCTGTGAGGGTGTTTTTGGGCGGCTGGGAAAGAGAGACTGGTCAGAGTTGAGAGAAAGCTGAATGGAGCAAAGTTTACCTTTCAACAAGGCCGTGACCTTAAGCACACAGCCAAGACAATACATAAGTGGCATAGGGACAACTCTGGGAATGTCCTTGAGTGGCCCAGCCAGAGCCCTGATTCGAACCCAATCGAACATCTCCGGAGGAACCTGAAAACTGCTGTCCACCGACGGTCCCCATCCAACCTGACAAAGCTTGAGAGGATCTGCAGAGAAGAATGGTAGAAGACATCATACCCAAGAAGACTGGAGGCCGCAGTCGGTTGGGTTAAAGGAAACCCATGGACAAGCTTTTTTTCCAGAATTGTTATTTTATGGACAATGCAATTGTTTACTGAAAAATATACTTGCACATACAGTACATACACACACATGCATTTGGGCACACATACGCTTTCTTATGTATCTAAATATTATCCATCCATTCTTTTATGATCTAGTTATGCCAACATCAGTGAGAGTATTGTGCCCCTGGGATTAATGCCCTCAGAGTTTGTCTAAATTTTGCATATATTCTGTTCTCGGTGTGATGTGCTATACTGGATTTTTACCACTAGATGTCACCAAATTCACATGAGATATTAAGGCCTCCACTAACTTGGAGACAAACAATTCAGCTGTATCTCCAGTCCATATATTGGAAGCATTCTGTAGTTCATGAAACTGTTTTAGGATGTTTTCGCAGTAATTTGTTGTAATCTGAAGCATCTGACTGGATGTGGGATACTTCATTGTTTTTTTTTCCTTTTACTTTTAGCACAAAGTATAGTTGGACAGTCTGCGTTTCCCATTTCAAATCCATAACTGGTTTAAGAAGCTGAATATATGAAATATTGTTTGGTTATTTTCTAATAAGAGTTCTACTATACTGGTATTCTGGATGTGTAACTAGTTGCCAAATATTTTCATTCTGTTTTAGACCATCCATGAGAGATTTGGTTTGGAGAAAACTTCCTTTCTTATTTTTATTTTTAAAGAGGACCTTTCACCCATTATGACAATGTGAACTAAGTATACATACATGGAGAGCGGCGCCCGGGGATCTCACTGCACTTACTATTATCCTTGGGCGCCGCTCCGTTCTCCCGTTATGCCCTCCGGTATCTTCGCTCACTAAGTTATGGTAGGCGGAGATTTCAGTCACTAAGTTATGGTAGGCGGAGTCAGCCCTTGTTCTGCTGTAGCGCTGGCCAATCGCAGCGCAGAGCTCACAGCCTGGGAGGTTCTTTTCTCCCAGGCTGTGAGCTCTGCAATGCGATTGGCCAGCACTACAGCAGAACAAGGGCAGACTCCGCCTACCATAACTTTGTGAACGAAGATACCGGAGGGCATAGCGGGAGAACGGAGCGGCGCCCGGGGATAATAGTAAGTGCAGTGAGATCCCCGGGCGCCGCTCTCCATGTATGTTTACTTAGTTCACATTGTCATAATGGGTGAAAGGTCTTCTTTAAGTACCAAACTAGGGCAATCTCAGTTAAAGGGGTTATCTCACTAAGCAACCTGTTTTTAAAATTAAGACTGGATGGCTTCTCTATCCCTACGGCAATCGGCTGTTATCTCTGGAGGATCGGCTGTTATCTCTGAAAGATAAACTGTTATGGGTGATCAGCTGTTACTACTGGGGGATTGGCTGTTACTCCTATGGGATCAGTTGTTATCTCTGGGGAATCAGTTGTTATATCTGGAGGATTGGCTGTTACTACTAGGGGATCGACTGTTACTCCTATGGGATCAGTTGTTATCTCTGGGGAATCAGTTGTTATCTCTGGAGGATTGGCTGTTATCTCTGAAAGATCGACTGTTACTCCTATGGGATCAGTTGTTATCTCTTGGCAATCAGTTGTTATCACTAGGAGGTCTGCTGTTATAACTGGGGGATCAGCTGTTATCACTTGGGATCATTCATTATCACTGGGAAATCGGTTGTTATCACTGGGAAATCTGCTGATATCACTGGAGGATCATTTATTATCACTGGGGAATGAGTAGTTATCGCTGGAGTATCAGCTGTAATGGCAGCTGCAGGTGAAATATAACATTACATGGCGGCTACTGGAATGAATGGCGAGCCATAAAATGTGTCAGGTGTGCCAGAACGATGATTGGTTTTATAGAGCAACACTCTGTTCTGGCACAAAGTGTAGAGAAGGGGGTTCTTGTTGTGAGACAGTCCTCATTTGTAACCTCCATCAATAATGTGAGGTATTTCAACTCTTATAGCAAATTAGTAATTTACCTAAATCACCAAATCTTTGGCTCTTGGATGGGACATGTAGATGGTGCAGATGAACCTACTACTATATCATTTCCTATAAATGCTCTTAATTGATTGTTCTCCAGTAGAAATGCATCTGAGAAAATTATTTTAGCAGATGGGCAAATTTACAATTATGCAGCAATTTGTCCCTCATGTAAGAAAAAGGGTCTGAAATAAAAATCTGTAGTAAAGTCTTTCAGGCTACATTTGTCTTCTAGGTGTGAAATACTCTAAATGTGACTCCATAGTAGGCAAATTGTTTTCCTGTTCAATACTACAGTGTTTGACTTCATAAACCAGTGAGAGAGAAAAAAAAACATTTATAAATTGCTGGTCTGAAGAGCCAATGTAACCAAAATAAAATATCCAATACAAATAACCAATCTACTTTTTAGTTCTGATTTGGTGACATCTAGTGGTGAATTTCTAGTCTGGCATGGTATAGTAAGAATAGATTATATACAGATGTAAATAAATGTAAAGCTGTTGGAGTGGAAAGAAGATGCAATATTTGCGTGAACTTGTTGAAATTCGTTTTGTGTCCTATTCGCCAAATTGGTCAAAAGTTCGATTCAGGTCTGCATTTATTCTACCCAAATCAAAGTTGCTGCAATTGCCCTGAAGGTTGGTATATCAGGTCTTCTAGGACTTTCTCCCCTTTTTTAATTTATTTTAAAATGTTTGCTCTTTCTCTCTCCCCTTCCCTTTTAAAGAGTTTTTCTGACTGTTTCATACTGGTGACCCATACTTAGGATAGGTCATCAGTATCTAATCAGTGGAGGTTGGGAGCACCACAGCATTCTCGCAGCTTATCCTAGGCTAGTAATGTCACGTTCATAGGTCTCATGGTCTAGGCACAGCGCAGTCCCAGTCAAGTGAATGGGGCTGAGCTGTGATACCAAGCACAGGCGCTATACAGTGGACGGCCTTGTGCTTGATAAGCTATGAGGAAACCACGGCTCTCACTGGAGCTCAGCTTGTTCTGTTATAGGAACAAAAGCGCTCGATCAGTCACATGGTGGCCACTAACAGTGCCCGACAAACCCAAATGACCGCAATGGGGTCCGTTGAGATTCTGTCTGGGAGCCCGCATTTTACTGGACAACATAATGCAGCATGCAACTCGGATGCAACTCTGTGGATGGGGTAGCTGCTGGAGAGAGACAGCTATGTGACACATAGAGATGCTACAGCAGCATCTATTGAGTTTTTTGTCTCCCAGAAATCCAGTGCTGGATTCACAGCTACACTGCCCAGTACTACTGTATAATGTCCTCCATGCTGCAGCTCCTGAAGGTGTGCTACAGAGAGATGGGGAGAAGGATCTTCCCTTATCTGTGTGTTGCGTATGTGGACATCATAAGAGCTAGTCTCCAGCCCCTCAGAAGCTGCCCTCAGGGAAAACTGACAATTAGATATGTCATAAATAAATACATTTTTAGATTTTATTCCTGTGTGCTGGATGCCTTCCACTATTGCAACTGAATTAGATATGGAGTCTGCAAAATTCTAATAATGCAGAATACAAGTCCTATAATGGCCTGATATAGCATTGTTTCCTCTTGTACGCACATATTATAGCTTATTCTGAAAAGTCACCTGAATGACAGATTTAACTCTAAGGATGTGAAGGCTGTTCCAAGCCTTAATCTGTGGTTTATTTTGTAGTTCAAGGTTGAGTTTGAAGTATGTTTTCTAGCTTCTTGCAATAACTGGCCTGTTTTCAGTTTCAGTATATTATCGGATTGTGGGACTTGGAGGTGTTGATATCAAGCAGAATCCATTTGCCCTGTATCCACACTTCTTTATCCAGTGTCACATAACCCCTCAGCACAACTATGATCTTTTCTTGAAATGCTTCTCTGTTTTTTATTTTTAGCAGTTGTTCGATCTCGGTTTCTTTGTGCCTCAACACCTGATTCCAGATATACCTGAAGTGAGACATTTTGGTTTTCTGCTGGCTCTTGCATATAGGTCATGTCTGTACAATATTGGATGCACTGGAGCGGTACACCACTACTTCATCCACCTTCCCAACTCTGAATGTTGATTATTTGGGATTTTAGGATTACTAATCACAGATCCGCTTCCTTTATTTCACTGATATGCTGTGAATATTTCTTGTAGGGGACAGAGAGACCCGTGAACTTCCACCATGGCATCTAGAATCGGACTTCGTATGCAACTGATGAAAGAACAGGCTCAGCAGGAAGAGCAACGTGAACGAATACAGCTGCAACAACAGCACTTCATGCAGCATCACATAATGCCTTCCACTGCCACGCCTGCCATCAACACGCCTGCATCTTTTCAGCCTCCACCACCAGTTCCCATGGAAGTCTTGAAGGTAACATTTGTCTAAGTGAGATTCTATGCAGGGGTGACATCCATTGCAAAAATCTGCTTCCACTTTCAAATCCACAGCAGAAAAATCTGCTACAGCTCATGGGAGTGGGATTTAGAAAACCTGGCATTTGTATTGAACTGTTCTTTTTGTATATTTTTACCGCCACTACGCCGAACTTAAAAACAGAAGTTCGCTCATCCCTAATTACAAAACATTTCATTTCTCTCTTCTCAAGAAGCAGTGCTTGGCTTATAAGACTCCTCTGCCAGCTTAGCGCTCTCCACAAGGAGTAAATTAATTGCCCCAGTTCCATATCAAAGGTGTCTTACCCAGCTAAATCATGAGGAGCAAAAACCCAGAAACAGCTGTAAGCAGTTATGTAAGCAGTCTTATGTAAAAAAAAAATCTTGTTTTGACTTATATCCAAAGTCATTGTTCCAAGGCCTGTTTGAAAGGGCAGACATTGACTTACAGGGTAGCTATCCAATAAGTGTCACTAGAGAGCTAGCTTTTTGTCCTCCCTGTATAAAAGCTTATTTATCATGTCCAAAGACAGATTTGTGTTTAGAGACATGGTAAAGAACTTGGTTAATAGCCTAATATTTAACCCCTTAGGCCCCTTTCACACGAGCGAGTATTCCGCGCGGATGCGATGCGGGAGGTGAACGCATTGCACCCGCACTGAATACTGACCCATTCATTTCTATGGGGCTGTTCAAATGAGCGGTGATTTTCACGCATCACTTGTGCGTTGCGTGAAAATCGCAGCATGCTCCTCTTTGTGCGTTTTTCACGCAACGCAGGCCCCATAGAAGTGAATGGGGTAGCGTGAAAATCGCAAGCAAGTGCGGATGCGGTGCGATTTTCATGCATGGTTGCTAGGAGACGATCGGGATGGAGACCCGATCATTATTATTTTCCCTTATAACATGGTTATAAGGGAAAATAATAGCATTCTGAATACAGAATGCATAGTAAAACAGCGCTGGAGGGGTTAAAAAAAAAATATATAATTATTTAACTCACCTTAATCCACTTGATCGCGGAGCCCGGCATCTCCTTGTGTCTCCTTTGTTGAAGGACCTATGGTGAGCATTAAATACAGTTACAGGACCTTTGATGACGTCACTCCGGTCATCACATGATACGTCACATGATCTTTTCCCAGATGGAAGTGTTTTATGTAGTGTCCAATATCTTCCCAGCAACAGATAAATATGCTCCATTGATTGTATTTTGCTTTACATCTAAAGCTTTTTTCTACCATAGGTTCAAACCTACCTGGAGAATCCAACCTCGTACCATTTGCAGAAGTCTAGAGACAAGAAGGTTCAGGATTACCTGTCTGACACCTACGGGAACAAATTTGCCTCCCAAATAAACCCACTCAGACTGTCTCCAAAACCCCCTCCTGCTCCATCTTCTCCTGCACACCGTCCAGCACGCCTTTCATCTTCAGCAGGAAACAGTGCACCCAACAGTCCCATGGCCAGGATGAACCTGTGCTCCAACACAGAAAGAGAAGTGAGTGATTTGAGAAGGTGTTTGAAGTCTACTCGATAGTGTATGCATAGTAGGGATCGACCGATATTGATTTTTTAGGGCCGATACCGATAATTTGTGAACTTTCAGGCCGATAGCCGATAATTTATACCGATATTCTGTGAAATTTCATTTTTGAAAAAAATAAATCCTACACAAATCTGCTGAAAATTATATTTTTATTGTTAATGTGTAGTTTTATTTTTTTGTAAATCTTTCTTTTTTATTTATACTTAATATTTTGGTGTTTTGTTTTTTTAAACTAATTTTTAGCCCCCTTAGGGACTAGAACCCTTGTCCTATTCACCCTGATAGATCTCTATCAGGGTGAATAGGACCTCACACTGTCCTTGCTGCTCTGTGCTTTGTGCACACAGCAGCATGGAGCTTACTATAGCAGCCAGGGCTTCAATAGCGTTCTGGCTGCCATGGCAACCGATCGGAGGAAGAGGGGAGAGGGGACCCTGTGGCCACTGCCACCAATGATTAAAACTGGGGGGGCTTGGGTGGGGGGGCGCACTGCGCCACCAATGTTTTTAACACTGGGGTGGGGGTGGGTGGCGCACTGCGCCACCAATTTTTTTAATACGGGGGTGGGGGCGCACTGCGCCACCAATGATTAATACTGGGGGGCTTGGGGGGGCACACTGCGCCACCAATAAACATAAAGCTCTCATCTATTCATATACAGGAGGCGGGAGCTGGCTGCAGAATCACATAGCCGGCTCCCGACCGCTATGAGCGGTAGCTGTGATCCGCGGCACCTGAGGGGTTAACTGCCGCTGATCGCAGCTACCGCTCATAGAGGTCGGGAGCCGGCTATGTGATTCTGCAGCCAGCTCCCGCCTCCTGTTCAATTTGAATGAATGAGTAAGTTAACATCATTGGTGGCGCAGTGGCCACAGCCCCTCCCCTCCTCTTGTCTTCTCTCCTCTCATTGGCGGCACCGGCAGCAGCATCACAGGGGGGAGGGAGACACTGCTTCCTTCTCCCCTGTGCTGCTGAGGGAACACGGAGATCGCTGTCAGCAGCGCGATCTGTGTTCCCCATACGTTATTGGAATATCGGCAAAATAGATGCCGATACCGATAACTGTCAAAATCCTGAATATCGGCCGATAATATCGGTAAAACCGATAATCGGTCAATCCCTAATGCATAGGGCATATTTTTACCTTTTAGCACTATATGACGAAGAGCCTTGTAAATACATACCATTACTTATCCTAAGTTAAGGCCTATTTACACAGGCCAGTGAGCGGGAAGGAACTTTCATAGGAACATTTATTTGGCCATTAATCAGTCTGTCTGAACAACTCGGCATTCAGCCGATGCTTTATTGTTGACCCATCAGATCTTTTTGTCTGTAACACATCTCCCAGTGGAAATGGAGATATGCTGCTAACAATAAGCAAAAAGTTTGGGGGAAGAAAGATTGTACTAACAGTCATGGACTAACTAACTTCTCCCATGAACTTTGCATCACCCCGAGTGATGGCCTTTTAAATGGGCAAAATCGACTTGTTCTGTAGTTGATGGCTGCTCGTTATGACCCCACAGAACAAAAAGGCACAGATATGAATGTCTGCTATTAGTCTTTTAGGATGTTAAAATGAAATAAAAAGGGGTTAGGAGAAAAAGGAAGAGTGCAGTAATGAAACATATCTAATTGATATTGTCTGCAAATTCAGGTGAACTACGAAATAGGGGGCCAAGTAAGGGAGAAGGCTGAAAAAGTGGTGGAATGAATCTATTGAGTTATTCGCAGGGGTCTGGTCATCTCAGTAGCCTAAGTGTATTTAGGTTCATAGCCATAATAAAATAAAAAGTCAAAAATCATAGGTTGAATCCCGTAGGAAACGGGGTACATTCCTGCATAGTACTCCCCAACAAGAATCACTGCCAGTTGTACAGTGAGATAATTTTGACCCCTCAGAATTTCATAATCGGCATACCAGAGCCTGGTACCTCTGTGTTTATCACTGTTTATCATGTCTTGCCAATTTCCCAGTCTCCGTCATATGAGGGGATGGATAGTGTGTGCATGGACTACATTGCTTCTATGGTTGCTTATATACATAAATATGACTAATACTAGAGTGGGTGACAATCCCTGCTGCTTCTTTTCAGATGGATGACGTCCTTGATAACATCATAGGTCTAGATGACATGTTTGTGTACACAGAACCTGCCCTTTCCATGCCAAACACGGTATGCATGAGTCATTCTGAAAGTTATATGCTGTAAATTTTCCTAGATGTATGTATTCTCCTCATTCTTTTTGCTTGCAGCTGCCATTTTCCAGTAGTCACTTGGGGCTGTACAGTGATAATTCGCGCCTCAGTGATACTGTAGTAGGGGTCACTAGCAATTCCTGCCCAGCAGACCTACCTATCAAGAGAGAGCTAACAGGTACTTTACACCAGTATGTAATCTAATCCTGTGCAGAATTATTTAGCAGACCCATAGAAATTCTGAACATATGCAGATTACAGTTTTGGATGCAAGCAGAGGTATGATTAAACTGTAAAACAAATTTGGCACATGATTAATGAGTCTGCAGATAAGTATGGGCAAGTATGAAAGGAAATGAAAATAATAAGAATCACTTCACCTGAGCACTACTTTTTGTAACTGTTAGGGCTTGTTCACACGACCGTGCTGTGTTTTGTGGTCCGCAAAACACGGATGCCGCCCATGTGCCTTCCGAAATTTGCGGAACGGAACGAACGGCCCTTTATAGAAATGCCTATTATTGTCTGCAAAACGGACAAGAATAGGACATGACTAATAATTTTTGCGGGGCCACGGAACGGTGCAATGGATGCGGAAGGCACACAGAGTGCTCTCTGCATCTTTTGTGGCCCCATTGAAGTGAATGGGTCCGCACCCAAGCTGCAAAAAATGCGTCTCGGATACGGAACCAAACCACGGTCGTGGGAATGAGCCCTTAGACAGATAAATGTGTCTTAACCCATTCTACATGTGCCTCACAGTTGCCAAGGGGTGTACAGCCATTATTGACATCTCCCTCTTCTACTAACAGCCGGGATTGGAGAAAACGTTGATCCCAGCTGTTTACCCTCTAAAGCTCTGACCAAAAGAATCAGCTCTATTTGACATGCTCCTGACAGCTACTGCATAAAACCGCCTGGGCTAACAGTTTTATACTAATGGCTCTGGGCCTAGCACAGGATTAAAGGTAAAAGTCCTCTAATGTGGTAGAAAGAAAGTGATAGAGAAGGGCCGCTGAAAGGCAAATGTAAAACCTACGGCGTCTCATGTCAGCTATTGTCTATGGAGAGTTGGAAAAGCCAGAGGGATGTGTTTTGCATCATGCAGGTAGATGCGCTTTTAAGCACATTGCATTGCTGTTGAACCAAACGTCTGTAGCTTCATAATTGACTCTTTTTGTGTTTGTGGTGTTTGTGCTGAATGTCCTGTGTTTACAGATGCTGAGAATCGCGCCCTTGTACGTGAACGTCAGAAGAAGGACACACACAACATGAGTGAGTCGAATCTTTGAAAATTCAGCTTACACATTATTTCAAGTACTGTTTAACATTTGTAATAAAATAAGGGCTGAAAAGCCTCAGTTATTCATTATTATATGCTGTAATATTTATTCACTCTTTTCTGTTTTCAGTTGAGAGAAGAAGACGATTTAACATCAACGATCGGATAAAGGAGCTGGGCACTTTAATTCCGAAGACGACTGACCTGTACGTCTGGTAATAAAAACAAAATAAAACATTTTTCTCTGTGGAAACTGATTTCTTACGTTTTGGAAGGCCTTTAAGCTGGTAAATCTTAAGTAAGGTGGCAGTGAAAGTGTGTTCTGATCAGCTGGATCTTTAGCAGTTTCCTGGGGGTTTTAAAGGTGTTTTCCAGCAAAACAAAAAAGTATTAAGCGTGGCCTGCTATTCTGCCACTGCCTGGATTCCTGCCTTGAAATGCCGCTCAGTGAATCACTGGCTGAGGCGGGTCACCACTGCTAGCGATTGCCTGACAGAAAGGAGCTGGAGGTAGAGAGTAGTGGGGACTTGGACAGTACCGGACTGGCAGCAGTAGGGAGCCACTCTGACACTGCTGCATACTATTTTTGTTTCACTGGAAACAACTTAAGACAACTAAAAAGTTTTGAAAAACTGGCATTGGATAAAAGTTGTCAAAATCCACCAATTTTGGTGGGATCCGCTAGTAATCTAATGTGATGAGGGAGGAAAACTTTGTACTTATTCATCTTATAGAAATTGACATTTTTTTCTATTTGATTAGTGTGGAATTCCACTAAAACTTATCAAATAAGAGGCATATTGATAAAGAGTCAGGCCCCATACTCCACCCTTCTGCTCCCTTCTCACATCAGTACCTCGGCTACTGGTTACGACCATAGCTAAATATACTTGGAGTTTGTAGGCTGAAATAAAGTGAGATACACCGTAGATACACTGACCCTCCATTTCAGTGTCCATGAAGGGTATAATGCATCATATCATAAAACCTTTATTAACAATCCATAAAATATAAAAGCAAATGAAGCTTAGTATAAACATATTCGAGGATAAGTTTCAGCCAGCGAACATCTTGACGATTACTAAGCTTTTCCTTCATTCTTAGCAGTGATACCCGCTGGAATAAAGGCACCATCCTGAAGGCATCTGTGGAATATATCAAACACATGCAGAAGGAGCAGCATCGGAGCCGTGAACTAGAAAGCCACTCCAAACAACTGGAACAAGAGAATAAGCAGCTGTGGCTTCGGGTCCAGGTGACTTCTGCGTGTCTTATGTCACTTTGCCATAGACACGTAGACAGGCTGTTCATTAATTGCTAGCCATGCACTTGCTGCATGTATACAGTAGTTTGTGTGGTAGGTGAATGGTCTCATTCACTAATTGCTTGGCTAGAAGAAAGGGAAAAAAGGCACAGTTCCTCATAATGCAGCATTCTCCTTTACATAGTTAATAGTTAATACAGTAGAAAAAAGACAAGTTCGACCAAGGCTTTTATAAATTGCTTTAAAGGGCATCTGTCAGCAGATTTGTACCTATGAAAAAGACTGACCTGTTACAGGTGCGCTTGGCAGCTGAAGGCATCTGTGTTGGTCCCACGTTCATATGTGCCCGTATCATTGAGAAAAATAAAGTTTTAAAATATGCAAATGAGCCTTTTGGAGCAAATGAGGCATTGCCATTACACCTAGAGGCTCTGCTCCCTCTGCAACTGCCGCACCCTCTGTAATTTTATTGGCCCTGGCCAGGCAGCCTTGACGTCATCACGCCTGGTCTTGACTTCTCCTTAAGTCAATCAAAGTGCAGAGGGTGTGGCAGTTGCAGAAAAAGCTGAGCCTCTAGCAGTGGCGTGCCCAGGGGATGGGGCGCTCTGCCCCGGGTGCCGGATCTCAGGGGGTGCCAGAGCCTAGAAGCAATGAGCGCTTCCATCAATATAGATGGAAGCATTCATTGCAGGAGCAGAGAGAGTTGTGGTCCTGTCACTCAGCTCCCTGCGCTCTGTCTCTCCCGCACTGAATGGTGAAGCAGGAAGACTTCTCCCCGCTCCACCATTCAGCCTGCAGGCACAGATCGTGCTGCCGGACTGTGTAGGTGGAGCCTGCAGCACAGAAATCTGCATAAGCTCCGCCCACACAGTGCTGCAGCGTGATCTGTGTCTGTAGGGGAGAGAGGACTGTGAGCTTCAGGAACGGGACAAGGTGAGTAGGTACTGTGTTGTTGTTTTTTATTCAACAGAGGGCATTTCTACCATGGAGGGGCACAGAGGGCAAAATTACTGCAAAGGCGGTGCAGAGGGCAAAATTACTGCAAAGAGGGCATTACTACAAACCGGATTCCAAAAAAGTTGGGACACTAAACAAATTGTGAATAAAAACTGAATGCAATGATGTGGAGGTGCCAACTTCTAATATTTTATTTGTAATAGAACGTAGATGACAGATCAAACGTTTAATCCGAGTAAATGTATCATTTTAAAGGAAAAATAAGTTGATTCCAATTTTCACGGTGTCAACAAACCCCAAAAAAGTTGGGACAAGTAGCAATAAGAGGCTGGAAAAAGTAAATTTGAGCATAACGAAGAGCTGGAAGACCAATTAACACTAATTAGATCAATTGGCAACATGATTGGGTATAAAAAGAGCTTCTCAGAGTGGCAGTGTCTCTCAGAAGCCAAGATGGGTAGAGGATCACCAATTCCCACAATGTTGCGCAGAAAGATAGTGGAGCAATATCAGAAAGGTGTTACCCAGCGGAAAATTGCAAAGACTTTGCATCTATCATCATCAACTGTGCATAACATCATCCGAAGATTCAGAGAATCTGGAACAATCTCTGTGCGTAAGGGTCAAGGCCGTAAAACCATACTGAATGCCCGTGATCTCCGGGCCCTTAAACAACACTGCACCACAAACAGGAATGCTACTGTAAAGGAAATCACAGAATGGGCTCAGGAATACTTCCAGAAACCATTGTCAGTGAACACAATCCACCGTGCCATCCGCCGTTGCCAGCTGAAACTCTACAGTGCAAAGAAGAAGCCATTTCTAAGCAAGATCCACAAGCTCAGGCGTTTTCACTGGGCCAGGGATCATTTAAAATGGAGTGTGGCAAAATGGAAGACTGTACGATTCGAAGTTCTTTTTGGAAATCTGGGACGCCATGTCATCCGGACCAAAGAGGACAAGGGCAACCCAAGCTGTTATCAACGCTCAGTTCAGAAGCCTGCATCTCTGATGGTATGGGGTTGCATGAGTGCGTGTGGCATGGGCAGCTTGCATGTCTGGAAAGGCACCATCAATGCAGAAAAATATATTCAGGTTCTAGAACAACATATGCTCCCATCCAGACGTCATCTCTTTCAGGGAAGACCCTGCATTTTTCAACAAGATAATGCCAGACCACATTCTGCATCAATCACAACATCAAGGCTGCGGAGAAGGATCCGGGTACTGAAATGGCCAGTCTTCAGTTCAGATCTTTCACCTATAGAGAACATTTGGCGCATCATAAAGAGGAAGGCGCAACAAAGAAGGCCCAAGACGATTGAACAGTTAGAGGCCTGTATTAGACAAGAATGGGAGAGCATTCCTATTTCTAAACTTGAGAAACTGGTCTCCTCGGTCCCCAGACGTCTGAGTGTTGTAAGAAGAAGGGGAGATGCCACACAGTGGTGAAAATGGCCTTGTCCCAACTTTTTGGGGATTTGTTGACACCATGAAATTCTGATTCAACATATTTTCCCCTTAAAATGGTACATTTTCTCAGTCTAAACTTTTGTTCCGTGATTTATGTTCTATTCTGAATAAAATATTAGAAGTTGGCACCTCCACATCATTGCATTCAGTTTTTATTCACGATTTGTATAGTGTCCCAACTTTTTTGGAATCCGGTTTGTACTACAAAGGGGGCACAGAGGGCATTATTACTACTACAAAGTGGGCACAGAGGGCATTATTACTAAAAAGGGGGCACAGAGGGCATTACTAATAAAAAGGGGGCACAGAGGGCAATACTACTACAAAGAGGGCACAGAGGGCATACTACTACAAAGGGAATTACTAGTATTAGGGGGGCACAATGGGCATTAATACTATAAATGGGATACAATTGGTATTATAACTATGAAGTGGGCACAATGGGCATTACTACTGTTAAGGAGGCACAGTGGGAATTATTACTATGAAGGGGGCATAATGGGCATTACTACTATGAAGGTGCACAATGGGCATTACTACTATGAAGAGACCACAGATGGCATTACTACTGTGAAGGGGGGCAGAGAGCATTACTCTTGTAAAGTGGGTGGGCATAACTGTTATGGGACACTGAGTGGGCATTATTACTATGAAGGGGCACAGAGGGCATTATTACTGTTATGGGGGCACAGTGAGGGCATAATTACTCTGAAGGGGCACAGATAGGGCATTACTACTTTGAAATGGGCACAGAGAGGGCATAACTACTGTGAGGGAGGCATAAAGAGGGCATTACAACTGTGAAGGGGGCACAATGAAGGGATAAGTACTTTAAAGGGCACAATGTGGGCATGACTACTGTGAAAGTTGTACAGTGAAGGCATAACTACCTTGAAGGGGCACAATATGGGCATAACTACCATAAGAGGGCACATATCTGGACAAAACTACTGTGAAGGTTGTACAATGAGGGCAATACTACTGTGAGGGGGTACAATTTTTTTTAAGTATTGGTGGGGGGTGCCAGAGAAAGGACCCGCCCCGGGTGCCAAACACCCTAGGCACGCCACTGGCCTCTACGTGTAATGGCAATGCCTTCTTTGCTCCTCGAGAGTCATTTGCATATTTTAAAACTACATTTTTTTTCAATAATACAGGCACATATGAACATGTGACCAACACAGATGCCTTCAGCTGCCAAGTGCACATGTAATAGGCCAGCCAGTTTCATAGGTACAAATCTGCTAATAGATGCCCTTTATTGGAATGTGTCAGTTTAAACTGCCCACCACTTGCTTACTAGTACCTGGCTAGCGCTACTGACCACAAAGGACTGCAAATGAGCTCTCTTTTCAAAAAAAGAACAGAAAGCTGAGCCTCTGATTCCACCAGTTTGAAGGTAGCTATCCTATATATCACTGTTCATTCTTTTTAAACAGGCCTTGAAACATTACATAGTACATCACCCCAAAATAGCTTTCTTCATATCAGGCACTGTCTTGGTTATAATCCTAAGTTATGTCTCAAGGCCTGTTTAAAAGGTTGAACATTTATTTTTAGAATAACTACCTTCAAACAGGTGCCACTAGAAGTACATCTTTCTTTTTTGGAAAGAGAGCTAATTTGCATACTCTTTTCCCAGAGAAGCCTTTTAGGTCCTATAGGACTCCTCACACCTACTAGTTGCTCTCCACAAGGAGAAACAGTGCTCATCGGACCAACAATGACAAAATTCATATGGCAAGAAATGTTTATTGGTAATGTGTTTCAATGCTGTATTTCTTCATATGGCAAGAAATCTTCATTGGTAATGTGTTTCAATGCCGGATCTGCTTCTTCATCAGACAGAATCATTCTTTCATATTTCCTTCTGTCTTTCAGGAGCTAGAATTGCAAGCACAGGCACATGGCATTCCCACAAGTTCTCCTCGAAGTATGAATGCTGGGCCAGTCAAGCAGGAACCTGAAGCTATGCCTATGGTTCAGCAGCAACTTACAGTCCCACAGCAGGGACAATACCAACAGCAAATGGACTTTTCATCAGGGCTCAGTTACCAAAACACTGCCTGTGCAGACACCTCTTTTCCTGCTCTTTCTAGGACAGAACTAGACCTCATGCTGATGGAGGACACTATGCTAGGTTCTGATCCCATGATGACCTGTGATCCTCTCCTGTCAACCCTTTCTCCCGGCACTTCAAAGGCCAGTAGCCGACGAAGCAGCTTCAGCATTGATGAGGTAGATGGCCTGTGACAATATAAACTAGGAATGGAAAATCTATTCTACCCTGTGACTTTCCCACACAATTGTCCGAAATCACACTGCCTTATTTATGGGACAGTTTAGCAAGAAGGTCTCAAGTACAAAATTTTATGCATAGCCATTATGTGCCGATATACTCAAACTGTACCGCCAATGGTGGATTCTTCAGCTGAGTGAGCATTTAAAGTTATTTGGAGAACCTGTATTCAGAGCTCCACACATCTTCATGCTGTCGCCAGACTACCTAAGAACTACCCAATACCTACACGCCTGCATGGACCAGCACCATCTCTTGTATCTTCTACCACTGCCGCTGACGTATCTGAGATATGCAAGAAAAATTTGCCAAGAAACCATAGTGCCTTCACATGTTGAGCCGAGCAGGACCTGTGTCCTGTGTGTGGTAGTGAATTTAGCGGAAGGCTAGATTTGTAATTTCTAAATTAAGAATGTGATTAAGAATTACTGGCATGATGTGTGGTTGAGTGCGATTGGGGATAGTACAAAGACAACAGGTATAGGTCTTCGTATGAATGTAAATGTAAATGTACAGTGCCTTGCAAAAGTATTCACCCCCCTTGGTGCCTCACAACCTGGAATTAACATGGATTGTTTGATTTAATTTACAGAACATGCCCACAACTTTGTAGATGTTTTTATTTTATTTTTTTTATTGTGAAGCAAACAACAAATAGGACAAAATAACAGAAAAAGTCAATGTGCATAACTATTCACCCTTCCCCCCCTAAAGTCAATACTTTGTAGAACCACCTTTTGCGGCAATCACAGCTCCAAGTCGCTTTGGATAAGTCTCTATGATCCTACCACTGGGATTTTTGCTCCAGCTCCTTCAGGTTGGATGGTTTGCGCTTGTGAACAGCAATCTTTAAGTCTGACCACAGATTTTCTATTGGATTGAGATCTGGGCTTTGACTAGGCAATTCCAACACATTTACATGTTTACCCTTAAACCACTCAAGTGTCGCTTTAGCAGTGTGTTTGGGGTCATTGCCCTGCTGGAAGGTGAACTTCTGTCCTAGCCTCAAATCACGCACAGAGTGGTACAGGTTTTGCTGAAGAATATCCCTGTATTTAGCACCATTCATCTTTCCCTCAACTCTGACCAGTTTCCCAGTCCTGGCTGCTAAAAAACATCCCCACAGCTTGATGCTGCCACCACCACCACACCATGATGGTGTTCTTCGGGTGATGTGATGTGTGTGTTGGGTTTGCTCGAGACATAGCGTTTTCTTTGATAGCTAAAAAGTTAAATTTTAGTCTCATCAGACCGGAGCACCTTCCTCCATACATTTTGAGAGTTTCCCACATGCCTTTTCGCAAACTCACAACGTGACTTTTTGTTTTTAGCTGAAAGTAATGGCTTTCTTCTGGCCACTCTGCCATAAAGCCCAACTCTATGGAGCGTACGCCTTATTGTCGTCCTATGTACAGATACTCCAGTCTCTGCTGTGGAACTCTGCAGCTCCTCTAGGGTTACCTTTGGTCTCTGTGCTGCCTCTCTGATTACTGCCCTCCTTGCCCGGTCCATGAGTTTTGGTGGTCGGCCGTCTCTTGGCAGGTTTGCTGTTAAGACATTTTCTTTCCATTTGGTTAAGATAGATTTGATGGTGCTCCTGGGCATCATCAAAGATTTGGATATTTTTTTTATAACCTAACCCTGACTTATACTTCTCAACAACATTGTCCATTACTTGTTTGGAGAGTTCCTTGGTCTTCATGGCAGTGTTTTGTTAGTGATGCCTCTTGCTTAGGTGTTGCTGCCTTTGGGGCCTTTCAAAAAAGGTGTGTATATGTAATGACAGATGATGTGACACTTAGATTGCACATAGGTGGACATCATTTCACTAATTATGTGACTTCTGAAGGTAATTGATTGCATCAGAGCTTTTTATGGTCTTCCTAACAAAGGGGGTGAATACATACGCACATGCCAATTTTCTGTTTTCTATTTCTAAACAATACTTTTATTTATATATTTTTCTTATTTCACTTCACCAACTTAGACTATTGTGTTCTGATCCATCACATAAAATTTAGATTAAAAAAACATTGAACTTAAGGCTGTAATGTAACAAAATACGAAAAAGGTCAAGGGGGATGAATACTTTTGCAAGGCACTGTATGTGTGCGCACATGGTCTTTGCTTGTTTAATGGATGACAACCATCTTTCTTTGCCAGGGTCTGTACTGAGCAATATTACACAGGACCTGTTGTCACATATAGACTTATAACCACTTTTTTATTGTAACTGTCTAAAAAAGTATCTGGTGGGATTGAGTAGCTGCTCAGGGTACAGGTGCCTTAATGTTTCTACCTGACTGCAGGATTCAGCAGTACTTTCAGAACAGCATGCCTGTTTAGCATAGGTGTTTGGAAAAAAAATATTTGCAGGGTAACCTTTGTGCATATTTGCCAAGTACATTGTGGAACCTAGTTAAAGTTGCCAGGATCAGCCAATGGGCATGTCTCCGAAAGGAGAAAGAAAGATCCAACATATGTAAAAGCTATGTACACCTTCGGAGGCAATTTTTTTCATGATTGCTTGTTACTCATTTTGGGCTAAAAATCTTTTTTTCAATTGATCTTTATTAAAAATATTGAGCCATTCTGTCACAAAGTGTCAACAGTTTTTCGAGCTGTGTGAATCCCAATTTCACTTTGGCCGGTCATCTAATAACCCTTATCTCTAAATTACTAAGAAGCCATAAACACTTATTTGAGCCAAATTCTTATCAGTAAGATAATGATTGAGCTTTAATAAGTGTTTATAAGGTCAGAGAGCAGAGATAAGGAGTCCATCAGCTCCCTGCCTGACGAAAGAGAGAAAATTCAGATCCTGCTAATAGAGCATCTCAGCTCTGTACAGAGAAAAGGACTCCGTATTTTAATAAACCAAATGAAAACTAATTTTTACCTCATAATGAGTACAATGCAATAATCAAAAAAAAAAAAAAAATGCCCCCAAAGGTGTACATAGCCTTTTAATTTCAACATGCAGATCCTATGTTCTCCCAGGAGATAAGCTGCTGCTGGATGTGTCTGGCAGCCGCTTATTCCTCTCTTCCCTTTAAGAATGCATGTGTATTGAAGGAGGATAGTCAAGAGGAATAGCTATCAACCAAATGAGGATTCAGCCAGAGTTGTGCCTAGCATGTATGGGCTTTTATGAGAATTTGGCCCTAATCCTGACACACATGAGACAATACAAAGTGCCGAGAAAAAACTTCCCACATAACCTGAAAACACAACGCTTTCCTAATTTATTGTTCACCACACTTATCTCAGAGTCACATGACCCTTTCACGTGACCTAAGCCTCAGTGGAGTCCACACATTCTAGGACAGGGGTCAGCAACCTGCGGCACGCCAGCTGTTGTGAAACTACAACTCCTAGCATGCCCTATTACAGGAATAACTGAGATAGAGAACATGCTGGGAGTTGTAGTTTCACAACAGCTGGGGTTCCGTAGGTTGCCGACCTCTTCTCTAATCATTACTATTCAGCCTTAGTGTTTATGAGATTGACCTTATTCACACTAAAGATCCCTTTACATGGGACGACACTGCAGCAGATTGTCGGGAGGGAAGCGTTCGCTGGTGGAGGAGACTGCTGCATTTACATTAAGCGATCACTCTTCCCCATACTGATTCGTTGTTTGCCGCCAGCAGATTGTGTTTACACAGCACAATCTGCTGCCAGTAAATAACGATTTTTGTGTATGCACAAACGATCGGATCACACCACCAGATAATCGCTAACGAGCGATTCTATGAAGATTCTTGGCCCGTCTAAAGGACCCTTGAGGATATCTTGTTTTCTGCGAGAGATAAGTCACTACCTGTAATACTATGTCTCCAAACAGTCATCTCTTAAAAATGATTAAGACAAGTCATACTAAGAACTGATAGTTGACAGCTTCTGTATTAGAACTTTGATAAATGCTATAGGGCCCTAAATTACAGTATACTTTACACATACTGGAGTAGATTTACTAGTAGTGTCTAACGAACATTTTACACGTGCCATTGATTAGGAATGAGCATTCCTAGAAACATTTATTCGGTTGGTCATCGGCCTGTATTAATAACCCACCAAAACATTGTCAGCTGATTGGATCTTGAATTTTCATTGGTAAATCTGCATCACTTTTCTATTTCCCTTATGTTGCTTTAAAGGTTTGTTCCAGATGTAGGTTTTGCAGAGTTAGTTAATGTGATTTGGGCCAGCAGATGGCATATAATAGGTTGAATTACTGTAGATAAACCTTACCACAGTTATCTGATCATTCTCATGATGGTGGGCCTTATGCAATTTCAGAGAGGCCTTATGCATACGACCGTCGTTTTGGTCTGCATCCGGTCCGCATTTTCTATAGATTGCTCCTGGACCCATTCTTTTGTATGGGTCCCCAAAAAATTTGGACAGCACATGGTTGTCATCCATGTGCTGTCCATATCTGTGTGGTCTTTACGCAAATTATAGAACATGTTCTATTTTTGTGTGATTTGTGTGCAAGTATAGTCAGTTCTAGTAGAAAAATACGGTATGAACACAGTATTTTGCGGATTCCTGGTTTGCAGACCACAAAATAGATACAGTCATGTGCATGAGGCCCAAGTATAAAATAGGTATAACAAGTAGGATACAATCCTATATGGTTTTACTTGAGGCAAGCTGTGTCATAATTCTTCTGCAGAGGAGTCTCCTCTGTAATAGTCACCTATTACGTGTACCACTGTAGCACTGGATTTGTGCTTCCTGCTGTTGGTAAGTAAAGCAATATATCGCTTAATACATTAATACTTGTAATCCACCTGCTAATACACAGAAAGTCAGTCTTCTAGACTTTACTGCCTTCACTGCCACCATAGTGACTACTGTAAGTGACTTTTTCTTTTGATGGAGAAGCCCTTCTCCTTCACTGAGGGGTGCACTTCACAGATGTTCTGTACTGTTAAACGTTCATGTTGTTTCCATTACTTAATCACATAATAATCTTTTCACAATGCCGCTGTATAATCTGTATTTCTCTCGTAATTTTATTTCCCGTTACTTTCCAGCAAAAGCCACTAGAGGGTGCTGCTTGTATTAAAGAAATACTGCCGAAATCTCACGTCTACTTATTTATGACTGTGTGTTTCATTGATATTCATGCATTTTTGTGTTTTAATTAATCGATTTATTAATTTAATAATATGAAAAATATATTTACAGAAAAGCCATCAACCGTTGCTCAAGATTGTGTTTCAAGTGGTTTACCTAGTTAAAAATATTGATTGTTTCTCCTTAGACCATCGATATCAAGTGGTACAACTCTCAGCACCCCATTCATTCAAATAGGACAAAGCTGCAGCACCCACACTAAGTGTCATTCTGGTGGCATTCCTGGGTATAGAGTGATGTGAACAATGAAGAGGCCACAGTGCGTGGCCGAGCACAGCGGACATGGCGATGCCAAGAGTAAGAACCCCAACCATCTGATATTGATGGCCTATCCTAAGGATAGACAATCAGTAGTGTTGCCTCAGACAGGGCTGCCATCAGGTATTTTAGGGCCTCATACTGGCCCTTCTCACATTCATAGTCATCACAGCCATAACTTTTTTTTTTTTTTTTCGCATTAGGCCATTTTGCCATACACATCAGTATGATTTATATTCTAGTATCTTTTATTATGGGTTAAATGAAGCAAAACAATTATGCCATTTTTATTTATACCATTTACCAATCACCATAAATACTGTGTTCAATATATTGTGAAAATTACATTTATTGTATATAGTAATATTAACTGCAGTACAACATAACTATTACTATAAAAGAAAAAGACTGGAAAGTAAAACTTCTGTTTTTCTGCCATAACTTTTAGTAAAATAACATTTTGTATTAGTTCTTGGTGGGATCTGAACCCTGGACCTTTTATATAGCATCCGTCCTTCAGTTGTTTTGCAATGCCGGATCCGGCACTAATGCAAGTCAATGGGAATTAATGCCGGATCCGTCATTCCGGCGACTGATCAGGCATTTTGGACGGACATAATACCGCAGCATGCTGCGGTATTATGTCCGGCCAAAGCGCCTGACAGTGACATGAAGGCATACTGATGCTAACTGAACGGATTTCTATCCATTCAGAATGCATGGGGATATGCCTGATCAGTTCTTTTCCGGCATAGAGCCCTTTTGACGGAACTCTATGCCGGAAAAGAATAACGCTAGTGTAAAAGTACCCTTACCACTAGTCTGTAGGATCGCTCTGTTCTGCAAAAGTACAATTTTGTTGGTTTAAAAAGCCATAGTGTAACAATTTGTTTAATTTTGTGCTTGTGAAGAAAAAAAGTAATGCTATTAGATATAAAAAATCCTACCTTTCTTTCCTGATATATTGTATGGACAAATGAGTAGGGCTCCTGTCTAATCTACAGAAGGTTTAGGGTTCAAATCTCACCAAGACCTGTAAAATAATCTTCATGGTAAAAGCTACACTACATTACAGGTTTTGTAACATTCTTAGTATGAAATATTACAAACCAGTATTTGGTATCCCTGCAATCAGCTGTACAATATATTGAACACATTATTTATGGTGATTCTTAAATGATGCAAATTGTTTTCCTTCATTTCAGTAATATACTATTTAATATTATGTCTCGTAGACTGTACCGTTGTGAATACTTCTGGTCCACATTCTTCTGCATTCAGTAACTTGCCTCCTCCTTACCCCTCCTCTCAGACCAGGTACCATACATTCATCCCCGCTTCTAAATTCATAGAAATGTATAGCTATATCTCTCTAGATAGTGGAGGACATTATACCGACATTTCACACCATATGTATCTCTTTGGGCTCATGCACACAAATGTATTTTCTTTCTGTGTTCATTCCGTTTTTGTGGACCGTATGCTGAACCATTCATTTAAATGGATCCACCAAAAAAAGGAAGTTACTCCGTTTGCATTACGTTTCTGTAGGTCCGTTCTGCAAAAAAGCAGAACATGTCCTATTATTGTCCGTATTACAGACAAGGATAGGACTGTGCTATTAGGGGCCAGCTGTTCCGTTCCACTACATACATGGACCGCAAAATACATACGGTCGTGTGCAGGAGCCCTTTGGCTACATGTGAAGAACAATTTTCTGTGCAGGAAAGAAAGGGGTTAACAAGCTAATTGCAAGGCATCTGGGGAGGTGCTTGACCGTCTCATGTGAGCTTCTGTCTACCCCCAGTACTAAAGAGTTCAGTGACTTAAAAAGTGGCATTGCCATAAGATGCCACCTTTTTCTAAAAGTTTGAGAATTTTGTGATCTAGATTTGCACTGATCACCTATAAACTCTACTATTGTGAAGTAGAAGCATCTAGGAGTAACACATGCTCCTCCACAAAGCAGTAGACCCTGCAGAGCCACCAGGCACAGTATATAGAAAGTGCCTATCCTCTGTTGCTTTGTTCACTGCATAGTACCAAACTGGCACACACGCCTAAGATCACCATATGCGATGCCAACTGCTGCCTGGAGTGGTATAAAGCACATGGACACAGGAGTCTGATGGATGAATTTGGGTTTAGCAAGTGCCTGGAGGATGACACCTACTAGAATGCTTAGTGGTGCAGCCCCTTATTTCCAGTGATAGGTAATGTTCATGCTACTGTATAATGAAGTGAGGTCCATAAAATCATGGTTTGAGAAGTTTGGTGTGAAGGAGCTCAATTGGCCTGAACTTCATCAAGCACCTTAAAGGGATTCTGTCACCAGGATTAACGATATGTAGATATTTATATGTGCCCATCTGTTTATGCTCTGTGTGCCTTATATTCTTATAAAAAGCGATCTTATTCATATGTAAATCTCCTCTGTCAGGAGCCCAAGGGGTTGTCCCACAATCTCCTGGAGCCCAGCACCACCCATCGATCCGGAGCCCAGCATCACCTACCACTTAATTTATTCACTGCACTATCCTGACGTCATGTAATCTCTGCTCCGTAGTCTCGCGCAGGCGCAGTGGACACTAGTCTGCGCCCGTGCGGACTACTGGTACCGTCTTTGACAAGTCAACTGCGCATGCGCCGGCTCCCTCTGCGCGAGATTACAGCACTGAGAAGAACTGACGTCAGGGATAGTGGAGTGAATAAATTAAGTGGTAGGCGGTGCTGGGCTCCAGATGGATGGGCGCGGCTGGGCTCCAACATATCGTTGGACAACCCCTTGGGCTCCTGACAGAGGTAATTTACATATCAATAAGATTGCTTTTTATAAGAATATAAGGCACACAGAGCATAAACAGTGGGATCATTGTAAACACTGTATGAAGACTAACGGGCACATATAAATATCTACATATCGTTAATCCTGGTGACAGAATCCCTTTAAGGGCTCGTTCACATGAACGTATTTTGCGTTCCGTATACAGGCCGTTTTCTGTGTTCCGCATACTGTCTATATACGGAACCATTCATTTCAATGGGTCCGCAAAAGATGTGGACGGCACTCTGTGTGCTGTCCACATCCGTTGCACTGTCCCGTGGCCCTGCAAAAATTATGACTCCTGTCCTATTGTCAGTTTTGCAGACAAGAATAGGCATTTCTATAATGGGCCTCCTGTTCCGTTCCACAAATTGCGGAAGGCACACGGGCGGCATCCTTTTTTTGCGGACCGCAAAAAAACAGCACAATCGTGTGCATGAGCCCTTAGACTGAATTGGATCGCTGAGTGAGAGCCAGACTGTCTTTTAACATCAGTATCTGATTTTACAAATGCTTTCTTCGCTGAATGGACCAAAAAAACCTCTACTTTCCCATAGACACACTTCAAATTCTTGTGTAAAGTCTTTCTAGAAGAGTGGAGTAGTGGCGTACCTAAGGTATTTGGGGCCTGGGGCGGGTACTTTCTTTGGCACCCCCTACCTCCAATACCATAAAACCTTTTTATTTTTACATTTAAATATACTGAAATATTTCTGTTTGAAATAAAAATTTTATTGAAAATAAGAAAATTGCAGTTAATTGCAAATTTGTTCATTTTGTGAAGAAAAAAAACACAAAATCCCATCTCAACATTCTACCTTTACCGTCTGCTTTCGCGCCTTAGTTTCTGCAAAACGATCAATGAGCTCATCAAAATTCACCTTCCATGTGCAGCACATACAAAGAAAACCTGTTGGACAACCTCTTTAATGATTATAGAGGAGGCACATGCTGGTGTTCGTCACTTGTCGTCACCTGTGCTGTGTGACTTTCTGTTTATTCTTATGGCCTGGAAGAGGGAGGAGAAGATCAGATGATGATCCTCAAGTACTGCCTGACCACACCACTGCAAGGCCCTGCTGACGGCCTGTATTCAGAGTGGGTGCAGGCCGCAGCCATGATGAAGTCATCACGCCTGCCAGCAGTGAGGGCTGAGTCTGACTCACCAGAAGGTCCCCTCTCCTCCTCAGGCTGGCAGTGATTACCACGGGAGAGTGAGCAGTGCACACAAGTACCACCTGACCCGCATTGGCCATAAATTATACATAATAATAATCTTTGTTTAGAGAGCGCCAACATATTCTGCAGCACTTTACAATTCAGAGGGAACATGTACAAAGTGGACTTTACGGGACGACAATTAAACAGATTATCGCTAATGAGCGTTACTAGTAATGCTTGTTAGCGATGATCTTGTGTTGTAAATGCACAGCCGATTATCGCTGTGGATATCTCTGTTATGGATTTAACTGTGGATGTCACTGTTATGGGGCGCTGTGGATGTCACTGTTATGGGAGTTCTGTGTATGTCACTGTATGGGGCGCTGTGGATGTCACTGTTATGGGAGTTCTGTGTATGTCACTGTTATGGGGGCGCTGTGGATGTCACTGTTATGGGAGTTCTGTGTATGTCACTGTTATGGGGCGCTGTGGATGTCACTGTTATGGGGCGCTGTGGATGTCACTGTTATGGGAGTTCTGTGTATGTCACTGTTATGGGGGGGCTGTGGATGTCACTGTTATGGGAGTTCTGTGGATGTCACTGTATGAGGCGCTGTGGATGTCACTGTTATGGGGGCGCTGTGGATGTCACTGTTATGGGAGTTCTGTGGATGTCACTGTTATGGGGCGCTGTGGATGTCACTGTTATGGGAGTTCTGTGTATGTCACTGTATGGGGCGCTGTGTATGTCACTGTTATGGGGGTGCTGTGGATGTCACTGTTATGGGAGTTTTGTGTATGTCACTGTTATGGGGCGCTGTGAATGTCACTGTTATGGTGTTATGGGAGTTCTGTGTATGTCACTATTATGGGGTGCTGTGGATGTCACTGTTATGGGGGTGCTGTGGATGTCACTGTTATGGGGGTGCTGTGGATGTCACTGTTATGGGGGTGCTGTGGATGTCACTGTTATGGGGGCGCTGTGGATGTCACTGTTATGGGAGTTCTGTGGATGTCACTGTTATGGGGGTGCTGTGGATGTCACTGTTATGGGAGTTTTGTGTATGTCACTGTTATGGGAGTTTTGTGTATGTCACTGTTATGGGGGCGCTGTGAATGTCACTGTTATGGTGTTATGGGAGTTCTGTGTATGTCACTATTATGGGGTGCTGTGGATGTCACTGTTATGGGGGTGCTGTGGATGTCACTGTTATGGGGGTGCTGTGGATGTCACTGTTATGGGGGTGCTGTGGATGTCACTGTTATGGGGGTGCTGTGGATGTCACTGTTATGGGGGCGCTGTGGATGTCACTGTTATGGGAGTTCTGTGGATGTCACTGTTATGGGGGTGCTGTGGATGTCACTTTTATGGCGTCACTGTTATGGCAACACTGTGGATGTCACTGTTATTGGGGGCACTGTGAATATCTTTTAACCACATTCCAAACAACAAACGAAATATACTGTGTACAGCCGGGTATTTCTGCTAGTAACAGATAAACAGCAGCACCAATGTACTTTAGGGCACATTTATCAAAACTGGTGCAGAGGGAAAGCAGAGTAATCAAACTGATTCCAAATCTGATTTTTAAAAGAACATTTTCAAAATGAAAGAAAGTCTATGTGGTTGCTAGGAAACATTTCTGTGCTTTTCCTGTGCAGTCATTCTGTTGTCCCATGACTAATGTAAAAAATGAAAATCAGTGATCATGTAGTACATGATTAGTTATTTCTATCAAAGCTAGAACCAGCCCTGTACCTCACATGGATCCAGAGATCTCCTCATTCATTGCTCTGCTAGATTTATATCAAGCTGACAGCTCAGGGGGAGGGTCTTTTCTGCTGCAGCTAAGGGGGCGTGTCCATGCTCTCCCTATCACAACTTAGAAGACAGTTAAAGGATGAAACTGAGCATGTGCGGCCTTCTCAGTGAACAGGACAAAGAAATAAGAAAAAACAAACGAACAGCAGGTGGCGCTATACAGATACATTTTATTGAATAACTCAGTGACTATGCTGAATTTTTTATTCATGTCCAGGAACTGGTTTGAAAACTGTTGATTATTTTTCATGGGATAACCCCTTTAACCTCTTGGGGACATATGACGTACCAGTACGGCATGATGTCCTGGTACTTAAGGACACATGACGTACCGATACGTCATGTATAGTTCCGATTACTGCCGCAGGGCGGGCGGTGATTGGAACCCGGTGCCTGCTAAAATCTATCAGCAGGCACCGTGGGTCCTGTAACGCCACCTCTCAGGATCGCATTTGAGAGGCTGGGCGGGCAGAGCGGCAAATTTGAATTGCCGGAGCTCCTCTCCCCGCTCATACTGGTCCGTGGAGCGGGAGAGAGCGGAGCACCGACTGTGCTGCCCTTGAAAAGTGAGTTTTTTGTGCCATCAGGAACTGTAGTCTGTAGGGATAGGCTGATTTCGGCAGGGATAGTGAGGGATAGATAGGGGGAAAAAGTTTTTTTTCTTGAGCACTTTTAGCACCTTGATCGGGTGTCTGCAGCTTCCACCCCCCCCCACACACTTTTTTTTGTGGCGTTTTTTTTTTGCATGTGCTGACTGTGGCCGGCACTCTTTGCATCCAGCCACTGTTAGCGCATCGCCCACCCCACAGGGCATTTGTAAATTTCTTTTCTAGTTAGTTTTTCTTTATTTTTATATTTTTTTAGCTGTAGGGCAAAGTTCACGAACACCCGTGCCCCCACACACACGCACACTGAATAAAGATTTACACGCACACAGACTCCCCTATGGCCCGCTGGATGTTCTCGACCGAGGAGGCATACGCCCAGCTTGCCTCCGAGTCCGAGAGCCCCAGTGAGGACGAGGATGACCCCACTTTCCTGTTGTCATCAGCGTTCTCCTCATCATCTAGCGATGATGATGAGCTCCCAAGGCGGCGGAGACGCCGCCAGGCGGATCAAGGGGACCTCCATGCCAGAGACCCTGTGGCCCACGCTAGTACGAGCAGCTCTGGGGCTCGTGCTAGTTTTCCGGCCCACCAGATCAGTCCATCTGAGCCCCCTGCTGGTGAACTTGTCTAGTGTACCCCAGAGAATTTTGAGCCTGCGATTCCTGATTTTGTTGGCCAACCAGGAATCCAGATTTGCACAGTGGGCTTCACTGAATACGACTACTTTAGTCTTTTTTTCAGTGACCATTTTGTAAATCTGATGGTGGAGCAAACAAACTTGTACGGCCAACAGTTCGTTGCTCAACACCCGGGCTCCCTTTTGGCTAGGGCTGGTGGCTGGACTCCGGTCATGCAGCCGAGATGAGGACGTTTTAGGGCCTCATGCTGCACATGGGCCTAGTCAAAAAACCCAGTGTCAGGCAGTACTGGAGTGGGGACGTCCTCTACCAGACCCCACTCTACAGTATGGCCATGACACGTACCCGGTTTGAGGCCATCCGGAAATGCCTGCATTATGCAGATAATGCAGCATGTCCCCCCCAAGGTGATCCTGCCTATGACCGCCTGTACAAAATCAGCCCGGTCATCGATCACTTTGGGGCCAAATTTGTGGAGGCCTATGTACCTGGAAGGGAAGTCGCGGTTGATGAGTCTCTCATTGCTTTCAAAGAGAGACTCATTTTCCGCCAGTATGTTCCCTCTAAGCGGGCGAGGTATGGCGTGAAGTTGTACAAATTTTGTGAGAGTACCTCAGGGTACACTTACAAGTTTCATGTGTACGAGGGGCAAGATTCCCGTTTTCAACCCCCAGAATGTCCCCCCACTCTGGGTGCTAGCGGGAAACTTGTGTGGGACCTTATGCACCCACTGCTAGATAAGGGTTACCACCTGTACGTGGATAACTTTTATACTAGTATCCCCTTGCTCCAGTCCCTCGCCGCCAGATCCATGTCCGCTTGTGGGACCGTGCGGAAAAATCAGCACAGCCTCCCTACCTACCCCCTCCAGGTACCTATCCCCAGAGGTGAGACCGGTGCCCTTACCAGTGGAAACCTGCTGCTGGTCAGATATAAGGACAAGAGAGATGTCCTTGTACTGTCCACAATTCACGGTAACGGCATCACCCCTGTCCCTGTGCGAGGTACCAAGGCAACGGTCCTCAAGCCCGATTGTATCGTCGACTAGAATTGGTATATGGGAGGAGTTGATCTCTCTAATCAAGTCCTCAAGCCATATAACGCCATGCGCAAAACCCGGGCATGGTACAAAAAAGTTGCAGTCTACTTGGTGCAGATTGCCTTGTACAACTCTTTTGTACTGTTCCAGTGCGCTGGCAACACAGGGAAATTCCTTCAGTTCTATGAGGCAGTTCTCAAGGCCCTGATCTTTTCTGACCGGGAAAGAGCAGGCGGGAGTACCTCGGGAACTGGAGGCGCCCGGATCGTCCCTGGCCAACACTTTCCAGGTGTGGTCCCCCATACTGGAAAGAATGGATGAACCCAAAAAATTGTGCAGAGTGTGTCACAGGAGGGGGATACGAAAGGAAACCACCACTCAGTGTGACACGTGCCCCGATCATCCGGGCCTCTGCATTATTGGTTGCTTCAGGTAGTACCACAGTTCCATGGAGTACTAAATTTATAATCCCCTTCCCCAATTTAGCCACTGACTATCGAAAAAAAACTATGGTTCTCAGACTTGAGACACCCCCCCAAAAAATTTGTTTACATTTTTTTTTATTTTGTAAAACTAAAATACATTTTGAAAAAAGAAGACATATTAGGTATCACCGCGTGTGTAAGAATCTCCTCTATAAAAATACCCCATGACCTAACCCAACATATTAACACAGTAAAAAAAAAACGGTGCAAAAAAAGGTTGTTTTTTTTTTGTCACCTTACATAACAAAAAGTGTAATAGCAAGCGATCTAAAGTCATATAACTCCCTAAAATAGTGCCAATAAAACCGTCCCCTCATCCTGCAAAAAATGAGCCCCTACCTAAGATAATCGGCTAAAAAAAACTGACTCTCAGACTATGGAGATACTAAAATGTTTTTTTTGTTTTGTTTATAAAAGGATAATATAGTGTAAAACCAAAATAAATGTAAAAAAGTTGACATATTGGGTATTGCTGCATCCGTAAGAATCTTCTCTATAAAAATACCCCATAACCTAACCCCCAGATTCAAAAATAAAATTTAAAACTGTGCCAAAACAGCTATTTTTGGCACATTTTCCATTTTAATCAATTTTTTCCTGTAACAAAGCAAGGGTTAACAGCCAAACAAAACTTAATATTTATTACCCTGATTCTGCAGTTTACAGAAACGCCCCAAATGTGGTCGTAAACTGCTGTATGACCAAACGGCAGGCTGCAAAAGGAAAGGAACGACATATGGTTTCTGGAAGGCAGATTTTGATGGCCTTTTTTTTTTACACCATGTCCCATTTGAAGAACCCCTGATGCACCCCTAGAGTAGAAACTCCATAAAAGTGACCCCATTTAAGAAACTACACCCCTCAAGGTATGCAAAACTGATTTTAGAAACGTTATTAACCCTTTAGGTGTTCCTCAACAGTTTATGGCAAATGGAGATGAAATTTCAGAATTAAAATTTTTGGTAACCTTACCTCACAAAAATGTAATATAGAGCAACTAAAAATCATATGTACCCTTAAAATAGTCCGAACAAAATCGCCACCTTATCCCGTAGTTTCCAAAATGGGGTCACTTTTAGGGAGTTTCTACTGTAGGGGTGCAGGACATGGTGTAAATAAACCAGTCCATCAAAATCTGCCTTCCAAAAACCACACGGCGCTCCTTTCCCTCTACGCCCTGCCGTGTGGTCGTACAGTAGTGTACGACCACATATGAGGTGTTTCTGTAAACCGCAGAGTCAGGGCAATAAATGTAGTGTTTTGTTTGGCTGTTAACCCTTGCTTTGTTAATGGAAAAAATGGATTAAAATGGAAAATTTGGCAAAAAATTGAAATTCTGAAATCTCATCTCCATTTGCCAATAACTTTTGTGGAGCACCTAAAGGGTTAACATAGTTTGTAAGATCAGTTTTGAATACCTTGAGGGGTGTAGTTTCCAAAATGGGGTCACTTTCAGGGAGTTTCTACTGTAGGGGTGCATCAGGGGGGCTTCAAATGGGACATGGTGTAAATAAACCAGTCCATCAAAATCTACCTTCCAAAAACCAACACGGCGCTCCTTTCCCTCTACGCCCTACCGTGTGGCCGTACAGTAGTGTACGACCACATATGGGGTGTTTCCGTAGACCGCAGAGTCAGGGCAATAAATATAGAGTTTTGTTTGGCTTTTAACCCCTGCTTTGTTAGTGGAAAAAAATTGATTACAATTGAAAATTTGGCAAAAAAATTAAATTCTGAAATTTCCTCTCCATTTGCCAATAACTCTTGTGGAGCACCTAAAGGGTTAATATAGTTTGTAAGATCAGTTTTGAATACCTTGAGGGGTGTAGTTTCCAAAATGGGGTCACTTTTAGGGAGTTTCTACTGTAGGAGTGCATCAGGGAGGCTTCAAATGGGACATGGTGTAAATAAACCAGTCCATCAAAATCTGCCTTCAAAAAACCACACGGCGCTCCTTCCCTCTATGCCCTGCCGTGTGGCCATACAGTAGTATACGACCACATATGGGGTGTTTCTGTAAACCACAGAGTCACTGTTAACCCTTGCTTTATTAGTGGAAAAAAATTATTAAAATGGAAAATTTGCCAAAAAATTGAAATTCTGAAATTTCATCTCCATTTGCCAATAACTCTTGTGGAACACCTAAAGGGTTAATGATGTTTGTAAAATCAGTTTTGAATACCTTGAGGGGTGTAGTTTATAGAATGGGGTCATTTTTTGGTGGTTTCTATTATGTAAGCCTCACAAATTGACTTCAGACCTGAACTGGTCCCCAAAAATTGGGTTTTTGAAAATTTCGGAAAATTTTCAAGATTTGCTTCTAAACTTCTAAGCCTTGTAACATCCCCAAAAACTAAAATGACATTCCCAAAATGATCCAAACATGAAGTAGACATATGGGGAATGTAAAGTAATAACTTTTTTTGGAGGTATTACTATGTATTATAGAAGTAGAGAAATTAAAACTTGTTAATTTGCTAATTTTTCTAAGATTTTAGTAAATTTAGTATTTTTTTATAAATAAAAATGATTTTTTTTTTTACTTCATTTTACCAGTGTCATGAAGTACAATATGTGACGAAAAAACAATCTCAGAATGGCCTGGATAAGTAAAAGCGTTTTAAAGTTATCACCACATAAAGTGACACTGGTCAGATTTGCAAAAAATGGCCTGGTCATTAAGGTGAAATATGGCCGTGTCCTTAAGGGGTTAAGTCTTCTAATATTCTGATTTACATCTACGCTGTTTCTTTGCTTCTAGCCTGGTTCAGAAGATGAAAATAATGTTATTTAGTATTAAAGGGAAATATCCTTGCCTGTCCATCTATAGAGGTCAAGCTATTAATTGTTTCATCCTAAAAGCCTATTTGGTCAATGCTGATGTATGTCTGAAGTGGACTGCAGCATAACACTACATGTGGTTTTATAGCAGAGCTGTCCATCACACTAAGGCCTCTTTCACACGGGCGTTGCAGGAAAATGTGCGGGTGCGTTGCGGGAACACACGTGATTTTTCCGCGCGAGTGCAAAACATTGTAATGCGTTTTGCACTCGCGTGAGAAAAATCGCGCATGTTTGGTACCCAAACCCGAACTTCTTCACAGAAGTTCGGGCTTGGGATCGGTGTTAAAATAATTTAACTCACCTTAGTCCACTTGATCGCGCTGCCGGCATATCCTTCTGTATCCTTCTTTCTGATTGTAGGAACAGGACCTGTGGTGACGTCACTCCGGTCGTCACATGGTCCGTCACATGGTCCATCACATGATCCATCACCATGGTAAAAGATCATGTGATGACCGGAGTGACGTCACCACAGGTCATGTTCCTACAATCAGCAAAGAAGGAGACAGATGGAGACGCCGGCAGCGCGATCAAGTGGACTAAGGTGAGTTAAATTTAATTTTATTTTTTTAACCCCTCCAGCGCTATTTTACTATGCATTCTGTATTCAGAATGCTATTATTTTCCCTTTTAACCATGTTATAAGGGGAAATAATAATGATCGGGTCTCCATCCCGATGGTCTCCTAGCAACCGTGCGTGAAAATCGCACCGCATCCGCACTTGCTTGCGGATGCTTGCGATTTTCACACAACCCCATTCACTTCTATGGGGCCTGCGTTGCGTGAAAAACGCAGAATATAGAGCATGCTGCGATTTTCACGCAACGCACAAGTGATGTGTGAAAATCACCGCTCATGTGAACAGCCCCATAGAAATGAATGCGTCGGTATTCAGTGCGGGTGCAATGCGTTCAACTCACGCATCGCAGCCGCGCGGAATACTCGCCCGTTTGAAAGGGTTTCCCTCACATCGAGCTGTTCTGCCTAAGAAAACCAGGAAAGTCATAACAAATACAGAAAAACTAATACAAGAAGTACAAAAATCTAAATTAAAAATTTTAAGGGAAATCCAAAAAATATCAAACGGAAAAGTTCTAAAAAACAAAACAAAAAACAACAATGCAATAAGCAAAGATGCTCAGGCAGCCCAAACATGATCTGCCAAATCTCATGTACGCAAAAATGCGGAACAAGCATATGGCTGTCTGAAGAGCCCTAACCCTGAGGACAGTGCTTGGCTCCAGCAGTCACATACAGTTTGTAAACAAGCAGTTGCAGGAAGATCGGAGCCACAGAGAGCAGCGCTGGAGAAATTAGAGAGCATAATATCATTTTTTATTTTAGGCTGTTTGCAGTGCTTGTGTGAGAATTTTAATTATCTTGAACAACCCCTTTAACAAGGAAGCTGATTTTAGTTGCTATCAGTTTGAAAATCTGGGCTATCTGCATGTTATGGCTGCAGCACATGAATACAGCTACAGATGAGCGAATTTCTCAAAAATACGATTCGGCAGTTTCGCCAAATTTTTTTAACAAAAATTTGGTTCGATCCTAATTTATAAGTGGTGAATTGCGTTAAAGAACTGCTATTTCCTGGCTGCAGACAGCCTTTATAGTGGTGTAGAACACTGTGCCTTCCAGTAACACGCATAGGGAGTCTGCTGTGGTAGTGAAACAATACTGTGAGTCAGTATGACATTCAGATGACAGGCGTCGCTCTTATAATCACTGCACACTTCACTTATTTGGGCAGTTACAGAGCCAAAACGGACCAAATAACTCAAGTGTGAACTCAGCCTTACAGGTCATTATTAGCATCATGAAGAAGCGCACTCCTTTTACACCGTCGGCAGCTGATTCCACATAGATGTCTACAGAACCTGTTCTATTAAACGCTTATACAAGTAGAGCCCCCTGACAGAGTGAAGATGGTGTCAGCAGTAAGTTTGTGTTGACGTCACTGATTATTTTGCCCTTCCTCTGATCCGTCAGAACAATAAGCCCCCAAAAATGGATCCTGTCTGTGGAGCATCTGCCTTCACTCGGTCAGCATTTGGCAGTAATCTATCAGTATTTCTAAAGCCCAAAAAAACAGGAGTGGATCTAAAACAGAGATGACACGTGAATGGAATATTTGCATGTCTTCTGTGTTTTGTACCCACTCCTGCTTTTGGCTACCAAATCATCATAAGCCAACTCTGATGCAAAAAAGAGATCATGTCATGCAGGCCTTACAGCTGTTACATAGACAGGATTTGTTGTGTGTCTCATTCTTCCTTCCTTCTGACAGATCAGAAGAAGGGCCAAATAAATGATGATGTCAGCCAGGCCAAAAGGCAAAATAGTGGCCTATTCATGAAGTGGGGAGGGTGGGAACAGCATGAGAAGTCCACAGAGTGGCCCTATGACATAGTGGTGAAGTGGAAGCAGCAAGAGGAGACCGACCACAGAGTGGCCCAATGACAGAGTCTGGAGGTGGCTACAGAGTGGAACAATGACAGTGTGGAGGTGGCAGCAGCATCAGGAGGCCACAGAGTGGTACAATGACAGAGTGTGGAATTGGCAGCAGCATCAGGAGGAGGCCAAAGAGTGGCGCAATGACAGTGTGGAGGTGGCGGCAGCATCAGGAGGCCACAGAGTGGCACAATGAGAGAGTGTGGAGGTGGCATCAGCAGCAGCATCAGGAGGAGGCCACAGAGTGGCACAATGACAGAGTGTGGCGGTGGCGGCAGCATTAGGAGGAGGCCACAGGGTGGCACAATGAAAGTGTGGAGGTGACAGCAGCATCAGGAGGCCACAGAGTGGCACAATGAGAGAGTGTGGAGGTGGCATCAGCAGCAGCATCAGGAGGAGGCCACAGGGTGGCACAAGGACACTGTGGAGGTAGCAGAAGCATCAGGAGACCACAGAGTGGCACAATGACAAAGTGTGGAAGTGGCAGCAGCATCAGGAGGAGGCCACAGTGTGGCACAATGACAGAGTGTGGAGGTGGCAGCAGCATCATCAGGAGGCCACAGAGTGGCACAATGACAGAGTGTAGAGGTGGCAGCAGCAGCATCAGGAGGAGGCCACAGGGTGGCAAAATGATAGTGTGGAGGTGGCAGCAGCGGCATCAGGAGGCCACAGAGTGGCAAGGTGACATAGTGTTGCGGTAGCAGCAGCATCAGGAGACGTCAGAGTGGCAAGGTGACATAGTGTGGAGGTGGCAGCATCAGGAGACCACAGAGTGGCAAGGTGACATAGTGTGGAGGTGGCAACAGAATCAGGAGACCACAGAGTGGTAAGGTGACATAGTGTGGAGGTGGCAGCAGCATCGGGAGACCACAGAGTGACCCAGTGACAGAGTGGGGAGGTGGGTGGCAATTCCAGTACCAGCTGAAGATGGTGGATGAAAGAAAGAGCACTTGGCATCAGATGTGTGGCCTCAGGTGGGTGGCAGCAGCAGAATAGTAGCTGAGGCAGGTAGCCAGAAGAAACCAGACTCTTTTGTCAATGTGTTGGTGTGGCTCCATGGATGATCTAGTCTGATGCATCAGGCATTGGTGGGTGGAAATCCTGGCTGATCCACAACTGATTCATCTTGACACAGGTCAGTCTCTCCACATTTTGGGTGGATAGGCGAGTTCTCCTTGGGGTAACTATGGGCCCCGCCGCACTAAACACCGGCCACACTGCTGGCCGGGCAGGACAGCATTTCCAGGGCAAACTCTGCTAGTTGCAGCCACAAATCCAGTTTGGCTGCCCAGTAGTCCAGCGGATCTTCAATGTCAGGTGGCAGGGTGCTGTCCAAGTATGCCACCACCTGGTTCAGGTCCTGCTCCAGGTCTAGCTGCTGCTGCTGCTGCTGGTAAGTAGTTTGTTCACTAGGCGGGTGAAGAAAGTTGCTCCTCAGCGACTCTAGACTCAAGTTGCTGCTGATGGAGCTGGAACTGCTCCTAACCCTTGTCTTTCTCATCGCCCTGTAGCTCCTCTGGCTGCTCCTGCTCCTCCTCTCCTGTCACCTGTGTATAAAAACCACCCATTTTGCTACACATTGCTTGTGCTCCAATGTCCTCCTCCTCCAGTTCAGCCCCCACAGGGCTCATGTGGCATTGAGATCTAGGCACCACGTCTTCAGTCCCCTGACCAGCCAGATTTACCAGCATCTGTTTCAGGACATGAAGCAGTGGAATGATGTTGTTCATCCCGTAGTCCTGGTGACTGACAAATAACGTGGCCTGAGCAAACAGCAGGTGTCACGCATGAGCTGCCACTGGCTGACATCGAGGTTACACAGGGGAGCAATCCTGTCCGCTTGGATCATTAAGAAATCGTTTATGACCTTTCTCTGTTCATATAGTCGGTCCAACATATGGAGGAATTCCAATGGGTGGAAACGTCGTATATCAGCCTATATTGGGGGATGCCGTTCTGCCGCTGCAGTTCAAGGAGGGTGTCCTTTGCGGTGTACGAGTGGCTGAAGTGTATGCAAAGTTTCCTGGCCATTTTTAGGATGTCTTGCAGATGGGTAGAAGACTTCAGGAACCGCTTGACAAACAGATTGAACACGTGTGCCATGCAGGGCGCATGGCTCAGCCCTCCTTGACGCTGCACCGACACCATGTTCTTCCTGTTGTCGGTTACCATGGTTCCGATTTTGAGCTGTCGTGGAGAAAGCCAGGATTTGATTTCTTGATGAAAGACACGGAGCAGTTCATCCCCTGTGTGACTCCGTTCGCCCAGGCAAAAGAGTAGGTGATTTTACCCCCAACACTCCGCACTGACTGACTGCTACCGCTGCTACTTTAGTGAACCCCTGCACCACTACTTTCTGGGCAGGAAGGCTCCTGCAAAGCGAGTGGTCTACCCCGGGCACGTTTAGCTCTCGACATCCCACTGCTGCCACCCTGCTGACTCCCGGCCATGCTAGCGACTTGCAGACTCCGCCACAGGGTCTGCTCCCGGGCCATGCCAACTAAGGGTTGTGTCTGACGGACTCTTGGCTGGGGTGTCTGATATCACTTCGGACGAAGTGGATGACCAAGTCAACCATTCGAGAACCTCTGGGTTGCCGGTCAAGACACGACCGCTAGATGACACGGGGAGCTCAGGCCTCTCGCTGCGACTCCTGCTGCCACGCCCCCTTACTCTGCTGCGACCTCTGCCTGCGCCAGAAACATTTAGGCCTCTGCCACTCCCCTGTGCAGGACCTGGCACTTCTCTGTCTGACATACTGTTAGAACAAATAATAAATAAAAAGGAAATTAAAACACCCTAAAAAAGTCTGTAATGTTCTCACTTCACCACACAACGTCTAATAAGCCCTTCTTTTTCCCACTCATACACGCCAAATGGGCTTTTGAACATATAACTACAAAGCTGAATGGCAGATAGGCCCTTATTTTTTTCCACTTATACATGCCACAAAAGGCTTTAGAACATATAACTGTACAGCTGAACGGCAAATATATATATTTTTTTGCCACTAATACATGCCAAAAAGGGCTTTAGAACATATCACTGCACAGCTGAACGGCAAATATATATCTTTTTTCCACTAATACACACCAAAAAGGGCTTTTGGAACATATAACTGCACCTCTGAATGGCAAATATATATATATTTTGCCACTAATACACACAAAAAAGTGCTTTAGAACATATAACTGCACCGCTGAACGCCAAATATATATATTTTTGCAACTAATACACGCCAAAAAGGGCAGAAATTTTCTCACTTCACCACACAACGGCAAATACTTTTTTTGTACCACTAATACACGCAAAAAATGTGCTTTAGAACATACAACTGCACAGCTAAACGGCAAATATATATTTTTTGGCCACTAATACATGCAAAAAGGGCTGTAATTTTCTCACTTCACCACACAACGACAAATAATTTTTTTGTGCCACTAATACACGCAAAAACGTGCTTTAAAACATATAACTGCACTGCTGAACGGCAAATATATTTTTCCCACGAATACATGCCAAAAAGGGCTGTAATTTGCTCACTTCACCACACAACGGCTAATAAGACCTTTTTTTCCCACTAATACACACCACAAAAGGCTTTAGAACATATAACTGCACCGCTGAATGGCAAATATATATATATTTTGCCACTAATACATGCCAAAAAGGGCATTAGAACATATAACTGCACCGCTGAACGGCAAATATATATTTTTTGCCGCTAATACACGCCAAAAATGGCTTTAGAACATATAACTGCACCGATAAACAGCATATATATAAATTTTTGCCACGAATAGATGCAAAAAAGTGCTTTAGAACATATAACGGCAAATACTTTTTTTGTGCCACTAATACAAGCAAAAACGTGCTTTAGAACATATACTGCACCGTTGAATGGCAAATATTTTTTTGCCACTAATACACACCAAAAAGGGCTGTAATTTTCTCACTTCACCACACAACGGCAAATACATTTTTTGTGCCACTAATGCATGCAAAAAAGTGCTTTAGAACATATAACTGCACCGCTGAACGGCAAATATATATATATTTTGCCACTAATACATGCCAAAAAGGGCTGTAATTTTCTCACTTCACCACAAAATAGCTAATAAGCCCTTTTTTTTCCACTAATACACGCCAAAAAGGGCGAATGTCATGTGTGGATACCAGTATGGACATTCTCCACAGTATGTGGATGACATTTATTAAATACAGCTGGATCCCAGCGGATCATAGCTAGCTTACCATGGAGTGGGCCCCAGAGGTGGAATAATAATTTAGCAGTAAGTTCCTAAATTCTACCTAATGGTACCTGCAGGCAGTCAGCAATTTATTATATAACCGTTGGTTTATGCAGGGTAATTGGATCTTTGTATTAGAGAACCAGAGCTGCAACATCTTTAAAGAGGTTCTCCAGGGATTAGGAAAATGAAAATACTTAAATATTATTTTATTATACATATATTCCCAAATACCTTTCATTGGTTATAATAGCTTATTTTGTCTAAGGGACAATTATCAGGTGAACTAAAATGGCCGCTATCCTATTAGTACACACAAAACCTGTCCTAATCACACAGCAGGACAAGTTACTTCACAAAACTGAGGTAAACAGTTACCTCATCCTCCTCTCTGCTCTACTGGTCAGGTATTATGATCCTGAATACACCTGACAAGATCTTCAGCTGAATCTCTGTAGGAATGGAGTTCATGCGGAGACATGAGGTACAGAGAGGACAGACAGGACAGGCTGTGGTAATGTGGGGCTGTGGTAATGGAGATAGAGACTGCATACAAGTGCTGCTGCTCATCAGTCATATCCCCTCCCTCCTCTCTGTACTTCATGTCTGCTCATGAACTCCATTCCTACAGGATTCAGCTGAACATCTTATCATCAATATTTAGGATCATAATCCCTGACAAGCAGAGCAGAGGGAAGGATGAGGAAGCTCTTTACCTCAGTGCAGTGAAGTAATGATTGCTCCCCAGACAAAACGAGTCATTATAACTAATGAAAAGCATTTGGGAATATATTTATAATGAAGTAATATTTAAGTATTTTCAGTAATTTTATTTTATTAATTCCCAGAGAACCCCTTTAAAGATAAAGTGTGCTTGAATCCTACTTCCTGGTTTGTCATGTGACTACTGTCCTATCATACCTAGAGTGTTGAGATGTTTCCTGACATCAGTTGGACATGTGACACTAACCACGCCCCTTGTTCTTACCAATGACTCCTCCTACATCCTACATTACAATGCAGGACATAACCTACAGCAACTGAATATCAAAACCGATTTGCCACCGGGTTCAGCGGTCAGCTAATAGTAACATAGTAACATAGTATATAAGGCCGAAAAAAGACATTTGTCCATCCAGCTCGGCCTGTCATCCTGCAAGTTGATCCAGAGGAAGGCAAAAAAAAAACTGTGAGGTAGAAGCCAATTTTCCCCACTTAAAGGGAAAAAAATCCTTCCCGACTCTATTCAGGCAATCGGATAACTCCCTGGATCAACGACCCATCTGTAGTAGCTATAGCCTGTAATATTATTACACTCCAGAATTACATCCGGGCCCCTCTTGAACTCACCATCACCACCTCCTCAGGCAGAGAGTTCCATAGTCTCACTGCTCTTACCATAAAGAATCCTCTTCTATGTTTGTGTACAAACCTTCTTTCCTCCAGGCGCAGAGGATGTCCCCTTGTCACAGTCACAGTCCTGGGGATAAATAAATGATGGGAGTGATCTCTGTACTGACCCCTGATATACAGTACAGACCAAAAGTTTGGACACACCTTCTCATTCAAAGAGTTTTCTTTATTTTCATAACTATGAAAATTGTAGATTCACACTGAAGGCATCAAAACTATGAATTAACACATGTGGAATTATATAGATAACAAACAACTGTGAAACAACTGAAAATATGTCATATTCTAGGTTCTTCAAAGTAGCCACCTTTTGCTTTGATTACTGCTTTGCACACTCTTGGCATTCTCTTGATGAGCTTCAAGAGGTAGTCCCCTGAAATGGTTTTCACTTCACAGGTGTGCCCTGTCAGGTTTAATAAGTGGGATTTCTTGCCTTATAAATGGGGTTGGGACCATCAGTGGCGTTGAGGAGAAGTCAGGTGGATACACAGCTGATAGTCCTACTGAATAGACTGTTAGAATTTGTATTATGGCAAGAAAAAAGCAGCTAAATAAAGAAAAACGAGTGGCCATCATTTAAGAAATGAAGGTCAGTCAGTCAGCCGAAAAATTGGGAAAACTTTGAAAGTAAGGGCTATTTGACCATGAAGGAGAGTGATGGGGTGCTGCGCCAGATGACCTGGCCTCCACAGTCACCGGACCTGAACCCAATCGAGATGGTTTGGGGTGAGCTGGACCGCAGAGTGAAGGCAAAAGGGCCAACAAGTGCTAAGCATCTCTGGGAACTCCTTCAAGACTGTTGGAAGACCATTTCAGGGGACTACCTCTTGAAGCTCATCAAGAGAATGCCAAGAGTGTGCAAAGCAGTAATCAGAGCAAAAGGTGGCTACTTTGAAGAACATAGAATATGACATATTTTCAGTTGTTTCACACTTGTTTGTTATGTATATAATTCCACATGTGTTAATTCATAGTTTTGATGCCTTCATAGTCATGAAAATAAAGAAAACTCTTTGAATGAGAAGGTGTGTCCAAACTTTTGGTCTGTACTGTATTTATACATAGTAATTAGATCTCCCCTCAGTCGTCTTTTTTCTAAAGTGAATAACCCTAATTTTGATAATCTTTCAGGGTACTGTTGTTCCCTCATTCCAGTTATTACTTTAGTTGCCCTCCTCTGAACCCTCTCCAGTTCTGCTATGTCTGCCTTGTTCACAGGAGACCAGAACTGTACACAGTACTCCATTTGTGGTCTGACCAGTGATTTTTAAAATGGTAGGACTATGTTCTCATTACGGGCATCTATTCCCCTTTTAATGCAACCCATTATCTTATTGTCCTTGGCAGCAGCTGCCTGACACTGATTTTTATAGCTTAGTTTGCTGTTCAATAAAATTCCTAGGTCCTTTTCCATGTCAGTGTTACCCAGTATTTTTCCATTTAGTATGTACGGGTGACTTGCATTATTCCTTCCCATGTGCATAACCTTACATTTGTCAGTGTTAAACCTCATCTGCCACTTCTCTGCCCAAGCCTCCAATCTATCCAGATCCATCTGTACCAGTATACTGTCCTCTTCTGTGTCAATAACTTTACACAGTTTAGTGTCACCTCAAAAAATGTTATTTCACTGTGCAAGCCTTCTACAAGATCATTAATAAATATATTGAAGAGGATAGCGCCCAGTACTGATCCCTGAGGTACTCCACTAGTGACAGTGACCTAATCTGAGTGTGTACCGTTAATAACCACCCTCTGTGTTCTATTACTGAGCCAGTTACTTACCCACATACAGACATTTTCTCCCAGTCCGAGCATTCTCATTTTATATACTAACCTTTTATGCGGTACAGTGTCAAATCCTTTGTAGAAGTCCAGATATACGACATCCATTGATTCGCCGCTGTCAAGTCTAGAACTTACCTTCTCATACAAACTGATTAAATTAGTTTGACATGACCAATCCCTCGTGAAGCCATGCTGATATGGCGTTATTTTCTTATTTTCATTGAGGCGCTCCAAGATAGCATCTCTTAGAATACCTTCAAACAGTTTACCCACGACAAATGTTAAACTTACCGGCCTATAGTTTCCTGGGTCAGACAGGGCACTTTTAATGGGGAATTTACTTTTACATTCTGCATTTCATCTGACAGTTTATTTTCTTCAGTGAATACAGTGAAATTTTTTTAATAGCTTTGCTTTCCCCATTTTGCTCTCTGCAACTGCCCTCTCATCACTTTGTAAAGGGCCAACACCTTCAGATTTATACTTTTTACCATTTATATACAGTAATGGAAGAATATTTTAGGGTTAGTTTTGCTCTCTTTGGCAATTAATCTCTCAGTTTCTAGTTTGGCCGCTTTTATTAGTTTTTTACACATTCTATTTTTTTCCTTATAGTTTTTCACTGCTTCCTCCTTGTTTTAGTGATTTAAATGCTTTCTTTTTGCCATTTAATGCTTTCTTTACAGTTCTAGTTATACACATTGGTTTTTCTTGTTCCTTAACCTTTTATTCCCATAAGGTATGTACCTCTCACAATTAGAATTTAGGATGCTTTTAAAAATATCCCATATCCCATTTAACTTTAGAATAAGGATGTATTTGGGGAATATATTGGACGGGATACATTTATATTAGTGGTATAACTCCTTTAACTTTGCAATGCAATTCATGAAAGAGGTTTCTGCATTTTTAATACTGATGGCTTGTTCTCAGTATAGGCTATCAATATCTGATAGTGGGGGTCTGACACCCAGCACCCCCAACAATCAGCTGAAGTTGAAGAAGCCGTGACATCCGGTGAGGGCAGAAATCTCCTCACAGCTCTATATTGTGATTGGTATTGCAGCCCTGGCCCACTTATTTGAATGGGACTGAACTGCGATCAATGAATGTGAATAGAGCAGATATATATTGTGGCTCACCCGTATCTGTCAATGTGGTTAGGGTGCTCTGCTTTTTGGATGAATCACCTATTCATCCAGCATAGAGAATTACAATTGGTTAAAATTAAAAGCAGGCACTCACCAGCTGGCTAGTCTAATAAGTAGTAGCTTTATATAATAATATAAGATTTACAATAAAAAGTATACATAAAATGTTAACATAAACTGTTTAACATATAGTGCACTGGGGGTAATAGAACACTATGGTATCTAGCTTAAGTTGGCTAACTGAATGGATATTAGGCTGTTAGGTCTATCGGTGTATAATCAAATTCATATAATCAAATTAATGTCCTGTGTAAGGTAACACAAATACAAATAACACAAATGTCCTTCTGTGAACAGAAACCTGTGGAGAATAAAATGGAGATCCTGTGAAAAATAAGTGAAACAAAAAGTATATATACTGGTGATAGGTTTTCAGTGAATAGAGTGTTAAATAAGGTCGTGCATAGACCTAGTAGCAATTCCTCAAATGAGGTATATATTGTTTCAATTCAGTAGCGATTCCTCTATGCGCTAGAAAGTAGGGCTTAGGTAAAAAATGGTCGGGTTTTAGAACTGGGGCGTCCCATGAATGTGATCAATGAATGTGACATCTTCTTTAAACAGCTGATCGATGGGGGTGCTGGGTGTCGGATCCTCACTGATCATATACTGATGACCTATCCTGAGGATAGGCCATCAATATTTAACACTCGGAAGGCTGCATACCATCTGATCATTGCCCTGTGTATCAACTCATGTAAATGGGCTCTTAGCACTCAGGCGATTGGCGATACCACAGGCAAATTATCGTGAATGAGCTGTTGTTTGAATAATTGTCCCTGATAGTGGTCCCTATCCATGGCCCATGTAAAAGGGCCCCTGGTCTTCTCCATCGTCTGGGTCTGTTTTTTGCAACTGAGACTAATTCAATCTGCAATACCAGACACAACACATGGAAAAGTGTGGTGCCGTTTTTGGGAAAAAAAAACATTCATTTTTTCTAATCTCATGTACCCCCTTTAAAATATGCAATTAAGTTTCTAATGTAGTAAATGAAAATATGTTTCGATATCTTAATTTCTTTTGTGCCTCGAGAGACAGGCCGATGCCTCCAAGTATTTATGTTTCGAGTTCCTTTGAGATTTTATTAGAACTCAGCCCCATAATGGTTGGTGAGATCTGAAAGGTCAGTAAATGCACAAAATGTTTCTGGCCCTGAGGATGATATGGAATATTTTATTCGCAGACAAATTAATTAAAATATTCTAATCGGCTGCAGTGTCTTAGTCCTTGGTGGTTTATGTATCTGATTGGTTTGGGAGAAGCGGAATTCCACCTGTTATCTAGATTTAGATTATCTCCTTTTAATTTCCATCACTTGGAATAAAAACATTTAATGGACTTTTGAAAGTAAAATGCTGTGAAGGATGTTTGGATGTTGGTTTTAGGAGAGGTTCTATGCACCTTTACTTAATATGAATAAATGCTACATAGTGAATACAAGAACTTTCAGATACTGTGAATTAGTCAAGAGTCGCCAAGTAAACAGGTGACATGAGTAAACAGCATTCTAAACATGCCGGCATGTGCAATCCGATCGCTTGTACGTCTTGTACACCATTTAGTGGATATTACACTGCAGCCCCACATGTATGCAACATTGCATTCTCTATCTTCATAGGGCATGCTAATGAATTCACAGCTTACACTAAGCTAATTAGCTGCTTAATTACTTGGCATAACATAATTAGCAGTGTGCTTAACACTAATTAGTAATTAGTGAAATGAAATCTGTTGCCAGTTTTGAATCAGTGACAGCCGTATTATGCAGAGCTTGCTTTGCTGTCCATCTAGAATTGTCCTTACTAGCAGAGTGACAGCAAGAATAGTTGTAGCAATTTAAGGCAATGGTTTGGTATCATAATCTGTATAAATCTTCATATAGCGTATGCAATGACAGGGATATTAGGCAATATTGTTTCATCAAGTCTGGTAGAGCTCATGGCTTTACTACAACCTTAGGCACCCAAAGACTTCTATGGGACTCTACTGTACCTTCAAATGCCTCTGCTTACATACTGGCCGGGTACATAACGATCTGATAGTCTCAGTAGCAATTAATGCTAGGAGCATCAGGTAATTATGAATTGCACTGTATCATCGTCCTCAGTATGGTGATAGGGCAGTATTTTATGCTGCACTGTGGTATTTGGTTTTGCTGGGGTGATATTTGTTGCTATACTATGATATCCCTGGCCCCATCCACTTCTGTTGTGCCTGCCTACTTGTGACTTGTGTTGGCCCTGCCTATTTGTATTGCCCTGCCTCCTGTCAATTTGGTCTCGCCTACAACTTGGGGCAACTTTTAGGTTTTTTTTCAGGGCCACTTCAAATTCCCAGTCCTACCCTGCCTACCCTACAATGAATCTGCAGGAAATCTGTGTGCCTCAGTATGTTCTCCTGCACTCAGGTCTGCTATGGCCTAAGAAGAATGAGAGCTCTTAGGACACACTACTTCCATTGGAGCTATGCTGTCAGGAGTTTACCTAACCAAACTTCTATACATGGTTGTGCTGAGGGGGCTGCGATGCTGACCCAAGCTAGTCAGCTAATCAGTGAGGCTGGAAGCGTCCAATCCCAGAATACGGAAGATATAAGTCTGCTTCTCAGTTATGGCCATCTGCTGGTGATTGTGTATAAATGTTTCCTCTGAGCTTTGTAACTGAATTTGGACCTGCTTATTAACCCTCACTGTGGATTAACCCCTCATCAGCTGAATTGGCTTCTACTGATTCTCCTGGTATTCAGACTGTGACTAGTTTGTGGATTAACCCCTCATTTGCAGTTTGGGCCTATTCATCTATCCTGGTTCAGACCCTTCTTGATTACTACTCTTCTCAACTCGATTATTCTGGTAGGCCTGCTTCTGAGCTCGCACCAGTTTTCACTTCAGCTATCTTTTCACAACAGATGAAGAAAAACTTAGGGGTAGCCGCTACGGTTAATGTGGTTAATGAAGATTGGTAGCAGCTTCTGAGTTTGCTGTCTGTGGTTCCTGATGGTGACCATAGTATTTCCTTACAGTACAGACCAAAAGTTTGGACACACCTTCTCATTTAAAGAGTTTTCTTTATTTCCATGACTATGAAGGCATCAAAACTATGAATTAACACATGTGGAATTATATACATAACAAACAAGTGTGAAACAACTGAAAATATGTCATATTCTTTCTAGGTTCTTCAACGTAGCCACCTTTTGCTTTAATTACTGCTTTGCACACTCTTGGCATTCTCTTGATGAGCTTCAAGAGGTAGTCCCCTGAAATGGTCTTCCAACAGTCTTGAAGGAGTTCCCAGAGATGCTTAGCACTTGTTGGCCCTTTTGCCTTCACTCTGCGGTCCAGCTCACCCCAAACCATCTCGATTGGGTTCAGGTCCGGTGACTGTGGAGGCCAGGTCATCTGGCGCAGCACCCCATCACTCTCCTTCATGGTCAAATAGCCCTTACTTTCAAAGTTTTCCCAATTTTTCAGCTGACTGACTGACATTCATTTCTTAAAGTAATGATGGCCACTCGTTTTTCTTTACTGCTTTTTTCTTGCCATAATACAAATTCTAACAGTCTATTCAGTAGGACTATCAGCTGTGTATCCACCTGACTTCTCCTCAACGCAACTGATGGTCCCAACCCCATTTATAAGGCAAGAAATCCCACTTATTAAACCTGACAGGGCACACCTGTGAAGTGAAAACCATTTCAGGGGACTACCTCTTGAAGCTCATCAAGAGAATGCCAAGAGTGTGCAAAGCAGTAATCAAAGCAAAAGGTGGCTACTTTGAAGAACCTAGAATATTACATATTTTCAGTTGTTTCACACTTGTTTGTTATGTATATAATTCCACATGTGTTAATTCATAGTTTTGATGCCTTCAGTGTGAATCTACAATTTTCATAGTCATGAAAATAAAGAAAACTCTTTGAATGAGGTGTGTCCAAACTTTTGGTCTGTACTGTACATATGGCCTTGGTATGGTCCTATGCGATTACTTAAAAGAAACCTGTGATGTTGAATATTGTGTTTTTGCTGCAGGCAGCATGTTATGGAGCAGAATAAAATATAGTTTCACACGAAAAGATTCAGTATAACTTGTATTACATTCATTAAAATTTCTGTTCTTTCTGAGCTTTGAAGTCAAGGAGGCGGTCTTATGAGTGATTGACAGCTATATCTGTATACACAGTTATAGAGGGAAGGCTGTCACTGATGGGGACCGGCTCCTTGACTTCAAAGGCCTGAATTTAAATGAATAAATTACAAGTTTTACTGAATCTTTTTCCATAAACCTATATATCAATCTACTCAGCTCCTCCTGCTCTATAATATGCTCCCTGCAGCTCAAACACCTTGTTCAACGTGACAGGTTCACTTTAAGCATATCTGAAGAAAACATTCTTAAACTTAACAGCAGATATCATAACTTTTTATTATGATAGTTGGCAATAAGATTACAGGAATTATATTTTCTGTGGCCCTCACAGACATACATATAAAGATAACCAGCCGAAGAAATGTACAGGCATATTCTTAATACCTTCTTTAGTTTTTCCAGTTCTACTATCTTTCTTAAAGTGACCCTTGAGAAAAAAATATTTCAAGAAAAAAAAATTCACATTAACTGGGGAACCAACATGTCACTTATATGGTGCCCTCATTTTCATCTGCAGATCCACCAATTCCCAAATTCCCTATTCATATTTTCACTGGCAAGACCATGGTTCATGATACAAGCGCTAATGGGTCATCACTGTAAACAACCACAGTAGTTATCTTTCAAATCTCCCAATCTGTTTATTTTGTACATTTATCCTCCATTTTACAACTACCTTCTTTGGCCATAGTGTTGTCCATACAGGTTTGAGGAGGCCAGATTAATTTGGACAGGAAAGTTTCCAAACAGTTTTGATGTAGAGTTCCCTGGTCTAATCTAGAGACAGACCATTCACAGAATTTTTGGATCAGGTTCATACGACCAGTTAGCAGTGATGGTTTTATAATACTCTCTGCATTTAAGTGATCCAGATGCAACAGATATCAATATTTTTGTCCTTCACAGACATGCAGTTAATAATTTTATCTATAAATCTAAAGGGGTTATTCAAAACTATTGTAAATAAACACCTTAAATTTGACCTGAAGAAAGGGGACATTTTGCAAAGTAACATTTTGTGCCATTCTGGTTCCTTTATCTTTATCTTTCTGGTCCCCATCAGTCCACTACTGCATATGTGGCCCTGTGAGGGGAATGATTAGTGCATAGAGAACTGTGTGAGGGTGGAGCTAGTGCTGGGAAAGATGCCAGTGCTAGGTTTATTGAGTTTAGTTAGCAAACCCAGCCAGAACCTGCCAAAAACTGAACATTAGGCATAAAAACATTGGGGCCCAAGGTGGTGATCCTGATAACACGCGGATGAAAGTGCAGAGAGGAGAACTGAGTACTGAGGGTAGAAATATGCAATATTTGGGGTACTGTGTGCAGATTAAACAAATTATGGCCCTGTAACTACATAATACATGGTTGCATATACATATAGCCCAATTTTATTCATGTAATATGACAAAAAAGGGCATGACCTAGCCAAGTTCATGTACCTGATGCAGTTCTGGAAGCCAATCAGGAGTGAATTCAGAAAAAAGAATTTGTATTTGTCCTTTACACTTTCTCTTCTTGTATGATCCACTCCTGATATTGGCTTCCGAAAACTGCATCAGGACACTTGACTGTGTGGCCATACTCTATATATGTGGTTTCACACATAACATTTGAAAAAAACACCACTGCAGTTTTTGATCCATTTTTTTTTTTTTCTTTTGCCAAAACAATGAGTGAATCTAGCACTAAACACTGCATAAAAAGCTGCCACAAAACCTGCAACTTTTTTCTGAAAAACACTAACAAAACCAAAGTTTTGCATTGACGGCAGCATTTATAAATTGGTTCCAGTCAACGTTCCGGTAGACAGAATTGTGATTTTCAAAGTCTCAGCAGATTGTTTGGCAAAGTCACAGACAGCTCAATGGAAAGAACAGTAAAGGTAAAATTAACAGTTTATGATATGTTTCATGTAAGAAATGTGTTGGCTCAGGCGGTGGGAGATTTACATGGCTCAGGTTTGTTCCATTTGTTTACTTACTGCACATAAATGTACCTATATCATATGTACACTGAATGCAATTGCTTAGGCTATGCAAATGTTTCTTTTCTAAACATTATTCAATGTCCCATTTGTAGCTCTCATGTTGGTATCTCGTCAGCTCAAGAAGAGAAGCATAGACCACAACATTCCATGCAAATTTCAAGGCAATCTGCAGATTCACAGCAGGCATCTACAATGCCACAGTCAATGCTGCAGGAGTCGGCACAGTCTGGACACCCACCCATAGAGCAGCAGGAGCAGCAGAACCCCGCAGAGTCAGATGAACACGAACCACACGTCAGGATGTCCAGCAGCAAGTTACACAGGGAAAGAAATTGGCAGAACAACAGGGCCAGGGTGCAGTGAACACAGCAATCTGGAAAAACAGGAATTGTAGGGAATGTTAGATACAGGACATGTAGGCTGAATTCAGACAGATGATAGAAAACTTGTCCATGTTCCTGATGGGTGAATGAGGCTTGTGAGCAGGATGGGAAATGCTGCCATTTTCTTAGGATGGACTGATGGTCTATGTGGAAAATCACTGGTGTATTGAACCATTAACTTTGAGTGGTCAGTGTTCAGTCAAGGTGCTGTCCATTCTAAATTCAGACCTTTGTAGGGAACTGCTGATACTGCTGAGATGTAGTGTATCTGGCCTCTTTGCACCTGCTGCTTTGCTTCAGAAACCCCAGAGATTCAGTACAAGGCTTGTTTTGTAAACACAGTGAGTCAGAGCCATGAGGGACAGAGCTGCAGGAAGGAGACATCTTATGTCTCCAGAAGTCTAAGACAAGTGGCATGTGTAATCTTTATAACTAGGAGGAATAGATAAGCAGAGTTTAGAGTATATATATATCCTTAAAGGGCTTCTGTCAGCCCACTAAACCGTTTATTTGTTTTTTTTTGTTTACTAATAATCCCTACACTGCGATTTATGCATACATAAGTTAAATAATAATTTCTGTTCAGTAGAATTTGCTAAAAAGCGATTTTTAAACTATGCTAATTACCTTGCTACCAGCAAGTAGGGCGGCTACTTGCTGGTAGCAGCCGCATCCTCCGACCCTAATGACGCCCCCTCCGCATTGTGATTGACAGGGCCAGGGAACGGAATCGTTCTCTGCTGGCCCTGCCTGTTAGCATTCAAAATCTGGCGCCTGCGCTGCGGCCGTACGTATCTTCAATCTGCACAGGCGCACTGAGAGGCTCTCTCCTCAATGCGCCTGCGCCGGGTGTGGATGTGATGTCATTGGCGCAGGCGCATTGAGGATGGAGCGGCCGAGCGAGTGGCCGTCTCTCAGTGCGCCTGCGCAGATTGAAGACAGGTACGGCCGCGGCGCAGGCGTCAGATTTTGAATGCTAACAGGCAGGGCCAGCAGAGAACGATTCCGTTCCCTGGCCCTGTCAATCACAATGCGGAGGGGGCGTCATTAGGGTCGGAGGATGCGGCTGCTACCAGCAAGTAGCCGCCCTACTTGCTGGTAGCAAGGTAATTTGCATATTTTAAAAATCGCTTTTTAGCAAATTCTACTGAACAGAAATGATTATTTAACTTATGTATGGATAAATCGCAGTGTAGGGATTATTAGTAAACAAAAAAAAAAAACGGTTTAGTGGGCTGACAGAAGCCCTTTAAAAGATCAGCTAGTGAGGCTGGAGTGTATAAGAATAGATTGCCACCTGCTCCTCCTTATCTCCCTCACACAGAGGCGGTAGTTTTGCTCTGTGTTACGTATATATTCACAAAATCTAGCTAGTAATTGTAGTTAGGGATCAGTACATACCGTATTTTTCGCTTTATAAGACGCACCCCCCCCCCCCCCAAAGTCGGGGGGAAAAGTGACTGCGTCTTATAAAGCGAATCTGTTGAAAATCAAGCAGGCCAACAGTATTACAGGATTGCAAAAGCTTTTAATTAGCCTGCTCCTGCGATTTAAGTGTGGGGTGGGAGGCAGCAGTTAAGCATTTATTGAAGCTGAATGTGCCAGCCATAGTATGCAGCTGCTGCTGCCTGGGTCCGCTCCTGCTGATTGGTGGTGTGCGCCGGAGGAAACTGCCACCTCCACCAATAAGCTTACTCCCTCCCCCCAGTCCCTCCAGCCATGAGCAGACTGGACCCTGCTACATCCCGCACACACAATAGCCCGCTGTGCTCCAGCACTTCTCCCCTTCCGGTGCTCACCTTCTGCTCGGCCTTGTCAGTGCCCGCAGCCCCAGATCCCGTCACTCAGCCGCGGCCGCCTCCTCTCTAGTGACCCTGCAACGCGCGCCCGCCAGACACTGACCCTAAGCATTGGAAACCCACAACTTTCAGGCAAGCCCCGCATCCTGAACACTTCTCCCCCTAAGATTGGAGGATTTCAGCAAAAAAAAACACCCACAACTGTGTGTTAAATAGAACTATAACCCCCCTCATCCATAAGAATGCACCCATGTACTGCAGTACATGGGTGCATTCTTAAGGATGAGGGGGGTAACAGTCACATTTAATATAAACACATGTAACATAGTAACATAGTACATAAGGCCGAAAAAAGACATTTGTCCATCCAGTTCGGCCTGTCATCTTGCAAGTTGATCCAGAGGAAGGCAAAAAAAAACTGTGAGGTAGAAGCCAATTTTCCACACTTTAGGGGAATGAAAAATTCCTTCCCTACTCCAATCAAGCAATCAGAATAACTTCCCGGATCAACGACCCTTCTCTAGTAGCTATAGCCTGTAATATTATTACACTCCAGAAATACATCCAGGCCCCTCTTGAATTCCTTAATTGTACTCACCATCACCACCTCCTCAGGCAGAGAGTTCCATAGTCTCACTGCTCTTACCGCAAAGAATCCTCTTCTATGTTTGTGTACAAACCTTCTTTCCTCCAGACGCAGAGGATGTCCCCTCATCACAGTGATAGATCTCTGTACTGACCCCTGATATATTTATACATAGTAATTAGATCGCCCCTCAGTCGTCTTTTTTCTAAAGTGAATAACCCTAATTTTGATAATCTTTCAGGGTACTGTAGTTGCCCCATTCCAGTTATTACTTTAGTTGCCCTCCTCTGGACCCTCTCCAGCTCTGCTATGTCTGCCTTGTTCACAGGAGCCCAGAACTGTACACAGTACTCCATGTGGGGTCTGACTAGCGATTTGTAAAGTGGTATAACTATGTTCTTATCACGGGCATTTATGCCCCTTTTGAAGCAACCTATTTTCCCATTGGCCCTAGCAGCAGCTGCCTGACACTGGTTTTTGCAGCCTAGTTTGCTGTTCAATAAAATTCCTAGATCCTTTTCCATGTCAGTGTTACCGAGTGTTTTACCATTTAGTATGTACGGGTGACTTGCATTATTCCTTTCCATGTGCATAACCTTACATTTTTCAGTGTTAAACCTCATCTGCCGCTTCTCTGCCCAAGCCTCCAATCTATCCAGATCCCTCTGTAGTATACTGTCCTCTTCAGTGTTAATTACTTTACACAGTTTATTGTCATCTGCGAAAATTGATATTTTACTATGCAAGCCTTCTACAAGATCATTAATAAATATATTGAAAAGAATAGGGCCCAATACTGACCCCTGAGGTACTCCACTAGTGACAGTGACCCAATCTGAGTGTGTACCACTAATAACCACCCTCTGTTTTCTGTCCCTCAGCCAGTTACTTACCCACATACAGACATTTTCTCCCAGTCCGAGCATTCTCATTTTATATACTAACCTTTTATGTGGTACAGTGTCAAATGCTTTGGAGAAGTCCAGATATACAACAAGTCTAGAACTTACCTCCTCATAGAAACTGATTAAATTAGTTTGGCATGACCGATCCCTCATGAAGCCATGCTGATATGGCGTTATTTGCTTATTTCCGTTGAGATGCTCTAAGATATCATCTCTTAGAAAACCTTCAAATAGTTTACCCACAACAGATGTTAAACTTACCGGCCTATAATTTCCAGGCTCTGTTTTTGGACCTTTTTTGAATATTGGCACCACATTTGCTATGCGCCAATCCTGTGGGACATTCCCTGTCAGTATAGAGTCTGCAAATATCAGAAATAAGGGTCTGGCTATGACATTACTTAATTCCCTTATGATACGGGGGTGTATGCCATCCGGTCCTGGCGATTTGTCTATTTTAATCTTTTTAAGTCGCTGTTGTACTTCTTCCTGGGTCAGACAGGACACTTTTAATGGGGAATTTATTTTTACATTCAGCATTTCATCTGACAGTTTATTTTCCTCAGTGAATACATTGGAGAAAAAAATATTTTGCTTTCTCCTCATCGCTCTCTGCGACTTCCCCCTCATTATTCTTTAAAGGGCCGACACCTTCAGATTTATACTTTTTAACATTTACAGTGAGGTCCATAAATATTGGGACATCGACACAATTCTAACATTTTTTGCTCTATACACCACCACAATGGATTTGAAATGAAACAAACAAGATGTGCTTTAACTGCAGACTGTCAGCTTTAATTTGAGGGTATTTACATCCAAATCTGGTGAACGGTGTAGGAATTACAACAGTTTGCATATGTGCCTCCCACTTCAGGGACTAAAAGTAATGGGACAGAATAATAATCATAAATCAAACTTTCACTTTTTAATACTTGGATGCAAATCCTTTGCAGTCAATTACAGCCCGAAGTCTGGAACGCATAGACATCACCAGACGCTGGGTTCAGTTCCTGCTAGTTCTTGGGGCATTTTCCCTTCAGTTTTGTCTTCAGCAAGTGAAATGCATGCTCAATTGAAATCAGGTCAGGTGATTGACTTGGTGTAACGGGGTGCCAAAGGCACACTTGGTCTCCCATCAGCCGCAGACCTGCTGCTTAGCTTTGGGAGCGAGGATCTGTGTTTGACCTCGTTCCCAGGGCGGCTTTGCTAGCTGGTAGTCTCCCTGCTCCTAGGTCTGCCTTGAGCGCCGAGCTGATCACTCGGTGCTCGACTGGTTGGTCTGTCGGTCATGTGACGCTTGCCACGTCACATGACCCTCACTCCCCACTGTGAATACAGGCAGCCTGCTGGCCACAGGTTGCCCGTTAATTTAGGTTCCTGGCAGTTGTTGGATACCTGTGTACTTACCTGATCCTGTTCCCTGACGACCCTTTGCCTGCTCCTCCTGTACTGCGCATCCTTCCTGGTATATTGACCTCGGCTTCCACCTGACTATTCTTTGCGGACTCCTTTGGTACTTCTCGACTCTCCTGGTATTTATGACCCCGGCTTCTCCTGACCTTTCTTTGCTTATCCCTCTGTACTGCGTTGTCCTCTTGGTTTTGACCCAGTCTGTTCACTATCCGTTATTTGTTTTGTCTGTCCTTCCCGCACGTATACTAAGTTAGGGACTGCCGTCCAGTTGTCCCCTGTCATCAGGACTCGTGAGGCAAGTAGGCAGGGCCAGGGGTGAGGGTGGAGCGCAGTGGTCACTATCCTCCCCCCTGTGTGTGTGTGTACGTGACCATTACAGATTAACAGGCCCAATAACCACTGTATAATGAATCCTCTGGTGACCCTGACTAACCATGTCTCTAATCTGATGCAGCTGGTGCAGGAGCTAGGGGAAAAAATCTGTTCTTTTGAGTTAGGGCAAGGTTCTTCCACTCCTCAGGCCTCCAGCATTTTGAGCCCCAGATTAAGCTCCCAGAACCCTTCTCTGGAGACCGGAAGAAGTTTCTCTCTTTTAAGGAGAGTTGCAGACTTTACTTCCGTTTGCGCCCCGTGTCCTCTGGCCCCGAGAGTCAATGCGTGGGCATTATCATTTCCCGACTACAGGGTGATCCCCAGGACTGGGCGTTCTCTTTACCTGATGGTGCCAGATGTTTAACTTCTGTGGAGGGGTTCTTTCAGGCCCTGGGTACCCTCTATGATGAACCAGACAGGGCTCTAGTAGCCGAGACGACTCTAAAGGCACTGGTTCAGGGCAATCTACCTGCAGAGGATTATTGCACCCAATTCAGAAGGTGGTGTGCCCCCTCAGGATGGAACGAACCAGCCCTGAAGAGTCAGTTCAGGTCCGGTCTGTCTGATAATTTAAAGGATCTTCTGGTCAGTTATCAACTTCCAGAGACCTTAGACTAGATGATGACCGACTTGACCGACGGGTTAGAGAGAGACGACAGGTACAACAGTTCTCTCCCCAGATGGTGGTCCAGCCAGAGGCCTATCCCAGAGACAATGCTGAGGTCTCCACCGAGGAACCCATGCAGGTTGGCATGACCCGAGGGAATCTTCGCCGCAGACGTGGAGAATGCTTTTACTGTGGAGATCCTGACTATTGGATCAACCAGTGTCCTAAGAAGGTCCTCTCTGTCAAGTCTCCTAGGGCAAGGCAACCTAAAGACCAGGTACACCCTGATTTTTCTAAATGTAAGCTTTTGGTACCCATTACGATATCTCTGGGGGTAGATAAATGGCCGGGTAAGGCCTTTATTGATTCTGGCTCAGAGGCCAGCTTTATTGACTCTGAGTATGCTGTAAGATTGGGTATTCCAATGTTTGCTTTACCAACTCCTATCCATGTCATGGCTATTGATGCTACTCCTCTTATTGGTGTACGGTGAGCTCATGTACCTCAGAGATTTCTCTAACCGTGGGTGTGTGCCACTCAGAGAGATGTTCCCTTTTAGTCCTGGAGAACCTACCGGCTGAGGTGGTACTAGGGTTGCCTTGGCTCCAACTACATAACCCCACTATAGATTGGTCCAAGGGGGAGTTGGTGAGATGGGGGCCTAAGTGTGACTCGTACTTGTCCGTGGTACAGGCTGGGGTCTCAGTAAAGTCTGATACTTTACCCACTGTTGTTAGGGAATATTCTGATGTATTCTCATCACCAACCCCGGAGGTTCTACCCCCCCCATAGACCTTATGATTGTACTATAGAGCTAGTAGAGGGGGCCAAGTTTCCTAAGGGGCGAATTTATAATCTTTCTAAGCCCGAACGCAAGGCCATGGAAGATTATATTAAGGAGAGCCTTGGTAAAGGGCATATTAGATATTAGATGGTGGTCTTAGGCCATGTATCGATTACCGGAGATTAAATAAAATCACTGTCCAGAATAAATACTCCCTCCCATTGATTCCGGATTTATTTAACCAGGTTCTGGGGGCAACCTGGTTTTCCAAGATTGACCTGAAAGGGGCATACAATCTAATCCGAATGAAGGAGGGAGACGAATGGAAGACGGCGTTCAATACTCCAGCAGGAAACTTTGAATATCAGGTGATGCCTTTTGGACTCAGCAATGCCCCAGCTGTGTTCCAAAACTTCATGAATTACATTCTTCGGGAGTTCTTAGGTAAATTTGTTATTGTCTATCTTGACGACATTTTGATATTCTCTCCTGACTTCGAATCCCATGTGTCTCATGTTAAACAAGTATTAGGGGTGTTGAGGGAGAGTCAGCTATCCGCTAAGCAAGAGAAATGTGTCTTTGGTGTACAGGAGATTCTGTTTCTAGGGCATGTTCTGACTCCTCACGCCTTCAAGATGAATCCTGTTAAGGTACTAGCAATTAAGGAATGGGTAAGACCTTCATCCTTAAAGGCCTTACAACGGTTCTTAGGTTTGTAAATTTATTATGAATTTTTCCGTAATTGCTAAACCATTGACTGACCTTACTAAGAAAGGGGCGGATTTGGAGAATTGGTCTACTGAGGCCATTTCTTCATTTGAAAAATTAAAAAAGGCATTCAGTAGCGCTCCCATTCTGATCCAGCCTGATCAGGAGAGACCTTTTATTGTGGAGGTGGATGCGTCCGAGGATGGCGCAGGAGCAGTCCTTTCACAAGGTCCTGCTAGCCTGACTAACCTGAGACCATGTGCCTTCTTCTCCAGGAAATTCTCTCCCACGGAGAGAAACTACGACATAGGGAATAGGGAGCTGCTGGCCATTAAATGGGCATTTGAGGAGTGGAGACATTTTTTGGAGGGGGCAAGGCATTGTGTAACTGTTGTCACTGACCATAAAAACCTTATGTTTCTCGAGTCTGCTAAGAGGTTGAATCCCCGTCAAGCCATGGTATCCCGGAAAATATTGTTTCTGACTGGGGTGTGCAGTTTGTGTCCAAATTCTGGAGGGCCTTCTGTCAAAAATGTAAAATTTCATTGTCTTTTTCCTCTGCCTACCACCCTGAGAGTAATGGGCAGACTGAACGCCTTAATCAGTCTGTGGAACAATTCTTGAGGTTGTATGTTGCTGATGACCAGCAATTATGGGTGAAATTTCTTCCATTGGCTGAATTTGCTTTGAATAACCGTGTCAATTCTTCTGCTGGGGTTTCACCTTTCTTTTGTAACCATGGTTTCCATCCCCGTTTTCATTCTGGGTCATCCGTCTCCTCCTCTAACCCTGAGGCGGATAGGCTCTCCTCTGAACTGTGCATAGTTTGGGCCCGGGTTCAATCGAACTTAGAAAAGGCTCAAAGTTCTCAGAAACTCAAGACCGATAGGAGACGTTCAAGGGGGGTGAATTTTCAGGTTGGGGATAAGGTATGGTTGTCCTCCAAGAATCTCTCTCTTAAGGTAGATTCTAAAAAGTTTGCTCCTCGTTTTATTGGACCATATAAGATCACGGAGGTGATTAACCCGGTATCATTTAGGTTGGAGCTGCCCGAGTCATTCCACATACATAATGTGTTCCATAAATCTCTACTTAAAAAATATTCTGAACCGGTAGTACCATCGAAAGCCTCGCCTCTGCCGGTTCTTGTTAATGATGCTGTCGAGTATGTGGTGTCTAAAATAGTGGATGTCAGGAAGGTGCGTAATTCCTTGCAGTACCTGATTCACTGGAAGGGGTATGGACCTGAAGAGAGATCTTGGGTACCTGCCAGAGAGGTTCATGCTCCTAGACTTGTTCGAAAATTTCATTTAGAACACCCTGAAAGGCCATCGCCTGAAGTCTTTGGTCCGGTGGCCCCTCATAAAAGGGGGGTACTGTAACGGGGTGCCGAAGGCACACTCGGTCTCCCATCAGCCGCAGACCTGCTTCTTAGCTTTGGGAGCGAGGATCTGTATTTGACCTCGTTCCCAGGGCGGCTTTGCTAGCTGGGAGGCTCCCTGCTCCTAGGTCTGCCTTGAGCGCCGAGCTGATCACTCGGTGCTCGACTGGTTGGTCTGTCGGTCATGTGACGCTGGCCACGTCACATGACCCTCACTCCCCACTATAAATACAGGCAGCCTGCTGGCCACAGGTTGCCTGTTAATTTAGGTTCCTGGCAGTTGTTGGATACCTGTGTACTTACCTGATCCTGTTCCCTGACGACCCTTTGCCTGCTCCTCCTGTACTGCGCATCCTTCCTGGTATGATTTGAATAACGCTTCAAGGGTGCTCCGTGGATGTACTAGGTGGTGGCAGCGGTATCGCAGCAGAACTGCAAAGTCTGCCGCATAAGGGAAGGCACTGTAATAATATAACGATACTGCGCTCTGGGACTTTAGGTATATTGAAATTAATGCAGGGGTATCACAGGTTATTACAATTCAACACATGAGTATACACTGTTATACAAGTCTTTATCTGGCTTTGCCAGGATACCTGTAGTGTGGACTCCTGTCTGTATGTTGATCCTCCTGCTTGTACTTTTGTATTTGGTGCGCTGGTGCGTCTTCCTGAAAATCAGAGATTGCCGATTGAATGATTGTTGCTCACCGAATCCTCGATGCTGGAGTCCGGGGAATGAGGTGGTTCAGGTCTCGTATGAGTCGGCGTGCAGGTCAGTGTGTAGCTTTGCGTCCCGGCCGGTGACGCGATGCTGCAATCAGTAGAGGTTTGAACAAAAACTGTTTTAGCGCTCACTGAGAGAAATGAGTGACGTCACTACCAGGGTCATCAATGACCATAGGTGCCAGGTATCTTTACTTCAACATGTTTCGAACAGACGCTGTTCTTCATCAGGGAATGTTACAAGGCTGTTCATGTTCTCTCTATTTATGCGCTCGTTTGCAGTCCAGAGTATTACCCCTTCTCTGCCATTTTTGCACAAGTCCAAAGCCAATCATCATTCAAAGCCGAACAGCTCTATTTCTGCATTTAAGCCATTAGGCATTAGAGTGTCCATGTTGAATATCCATTTTGCTTCTATTTTGGACATTTCTTTAACATAGTCACCTCCCCTTTTGTTTCTGTGTATGATTTCTACCCCACAAAAATTCGAACCCACAAAGCTGCCTCCATGTTTTATATTATAGTGACGGGATAATGGGTGGCCTTCATATTTTCTATTTATATTATATATGTGTTCCCCTATCCCTTTCTTCAGGGGTCTTTTTGTGCGGCCCATATATATCTTTTTGCATGAACATGTTATTGTATAAATAACACCCTTGCTGTTGCATGTTATAAAATTCTTTATGCTTTGTTTATATGTTTCTTCCATGTTGCTTATTTGAGTTTTTATTTTCTTATCTTGGGATATTTTACATCCTCTACACATTTTGCATGGATAGAAGCCACCCCTTTCTTCCCCTTTTCCTTTTTGATTTTTCTCATTTGCCTTTATTCCCGCACATTTATTTGTAGATGCGATCATATTGCCCACATTCTGTGCCTTTCGGAACACAAATTTAGGATCTTTAGGGATCATTTCACCTATAATTTTGTCCTCCTTGAGGATGTCCCAATGTCTTTTTATGATTTTTTTTAAAAAGTGGAACTTGATTATTATATGGTGTAATGATAGGCGGAATTGTTATTTCAATTTCATTTTCCTTATTAGGTGTTTTGTTTTTTCTGTCAATTAATAAGGTTTCTCTATTTATTTTATTTATTTCTATTTTTTGTTGTATTAATTTTGTTTTATCATAACATTTATGTTCAAATTTCTTCTGTAAAATCTCCGCCTCCCTTTCATAATCCGCTGTTCCTGCACAGTTTCTTCTCAATCTCATGAATTGGCTCCGTGGGATATTTTCCAACCATCTTGGGAGATGGCAACCCTCCATAGCAATGAAGCTGTTGCCATCCGTCGGTTTGTTGTAGGTTCTGGTGAGTAGTTTGTCTCGCTCCGCATAAATAACTAAATCTAAAAAATGGATTTCTTTTTGACTGTAGAATGAAGTAAATTCTAGATAAAAATTGTTTCTATTAATATCCTTTAAAGATTCCTGCAGTTTAGTTTCCCCCCCATCCCATATAAAAATAATGTAATCTATAAAACGTCGCCAGAGGACGAGACCCGCACGGGGGGTGCCATCAGGATGGATAGAAAGTTTTTCCCACCATCCGACGTACAAATTTGCAACCCCCGGTGCGAATCTCGTCCCCATAGCGGTCCCCCAGGTCTGGAGATAAAAAAATGTATTATATAAAAAAAAATTTTTTGTTAAAATAAACATAATGCATTCCCCCACAAAATTTATTTGTGCTTCTGGCATCTCTCCCTTAGCTCTGAAAAAATATTGAACAGCGTCTACCCCTTTTTTATTTTCTAGAACAGTGTACAGCGATTTTACGTCAAGTGTACCAATAATGTATTTTTCTTTCCATTCTATCTTATTTAAAATTTGTAGGGTATGTTTGGTATCCTTGAGGTAAGTTGGAAGTATCTGTCCATATGGCTGGAGTTGTTGATCAATGTACCTGGAGAGGGAGCTAGTAAGACAGTCTATACCAGACACTATAGGTCTCCCTGGTGGTTTTTGGGTGTCTTTATGTATTTTTGGATTATGGTATAGCACTGCAATTTTTGGGTGTTCATTATTTATAAATGTAGCTTCTTTTTTGTTTAAAATACCTATATCTTTTCCTTTTTGAACTAATTTTTTTTTTTAAAAACTCAGTTGGGTCACTCTTTAGTTTTTTGTATGTTCTGTTATCACTCAAAATATTATCTGCTTCTCCCTTATAGTCCTTAATATTCATTAGGACTATACCCCCTCCTTTGTCGGCTGGGCGTATGATAATATCATGATTCTTCTGCATAGTGATAATGGCTTTCTTTTCCTCCTCAGAAATATTGCACATGTATAGCACATTTTTCTTATATCCCTGGTTACTTGGTTCATGAAGCTATTTAACGCCGAGGAGTATTCATGTAGGGGATTATATTTTGATTTTGGCTTCAGGTCTGTATGTTTGAAGTCATTTTTGGGTTCCTCTCCTATTGTTTGTTGTTGTTGTTCTTTATTATATTTATCTTGTTTTGAGGACGTTTGTTTTTTTGTGGATTTTTTTATAAAATATTTTTTCAACGCTAAGCGTCTCATGAACATTCTAACTCCGATAAAAGCCTGAAATTTATTCAAATAAACCGTTGGGGCAAATTTGAGACCCTTTTTTAATATTCTTGCTTCTCCTGATGTTAATGCATGATTACTTAGGTTGTATATTTTTTGTCCCCATTCATCATCTATTTCTACTTCCTCCGTTAATTTTTTCTCTTTTTTGGAGAGTTTCCCCCCTCTGCATCCCCTTTTCTGTTTGCGTTTTTTCGGACCTGAAAAAAATCATTTTTTACTGTCTTTTTAATACTGTCTCTCCTTTTTTTGCTTGTATTTTCAGGATTTTCCCCATTGCTTTCTTCCTCTATTGCTGGTTGTATGTCTATGACTTCTTCCCTTCTTTCCCCACAGCTTTTTCTTTGTACTACTGCTGCGCTGTATGTCTTTTTTCCCGAGCTTCCCACCAAATCAAGTTTTTCTCCTCTCCTTCTGCTGTTGTTACCGCCATGATTCACTTTTTTGTTATCTTTTCTGTTTTCTCGCTCCTTTTTATCTTCTATATTTTCAATCATATCCTCATCTTCATTTATTATTTGGTTAAGGGGACTGTACCTGTTATTTTCCAGGATATTGGTATTATGTATCTGAGTCTCCGTACTTATTTGGTTAGCTATAGTGGGTGAAATATTAATGTCATTATCCTCTGAGTTGTTATATACAGAAAATGACATTTCCCCAGTATTGGACACTTCCACAGAGAGTTCGTCTATAGTTTCTAATGCACTACAGTCCTCTGGTTTGTCGTTCTCAAATATGTGTGTAGGTAATGAGTCGCTATTAAATTTCCACATTTTCTTTTCCTTTATTTCCAATTCTTTGTTATATAATCTCATTCTTATGTTATCAACCAAAGGCTGTATATTTGGGTCATCTTTCCAGGGTCTAATTTTTTCAAATGCCTTGCATATTTCTTTACTCATAGTTGTTAATCTTCCTTTTCTTTTATGGATAATGAAACCAACAGCCCTTCTTGAGAAATCATGAAACATATGGTTCCATTCTGTGATGGTTTCTCTATCCCCCATGTCTCCTGACAAAGTTTTTTCCACTTTCAATCCTCTGGGGATGATGTTCCACTCCACATGCAACAGCAAGGGTGTTATTTATACAATAACATGTCCATGCAAAAAGATATATGTGGGCCGCACAAAAAGACCCCTGAAGAAAAGGATAGGGGAACACATATATAATATAAATAGAAAATATGAAGGCCACCCATTATCCCGTCACTATAATATAAAACATGGAGGCAGCTTTGTGGGTTCGAATTTTTGTGGGGTAGAAATCATACAAAGAAACAAAAGGGGAGGTGACTATGTTAAAGGGATTCTGTCATCAGATTTTACCCCTATAACCTAAAGATATCCTCATGTCCGGACTAATAAGAAGAATCCTAAGCTGGCCTTATTAGACCTCACTGTGGCTCTATTTGTCCAAAAAACTGGTTTTTATAACCTGCGAATCACTTACTTAAGGTGCCCAAGGGGAGGTCCGTTAATACAGGGTACCCGGCCGCACCCCTCGCCGTCCGGTGCCCAGGACCGCCTTCCGTCTTCATCGCCGCCTTCCCTGTCTTCAGAGCCGCCTTCTACAGCTCAGCGCCGCCTCTGCAATCCTCCCGTCCCTCTGCCAGATCCCGCACCTGCGCACTAAGCTCAGCCAATCTGCAGGTCATATTAGGGTTGAGCGAAGTGCACATCAGGCCGGCGCATGCGCACTTCGCTCAATGAAGCCGCTGCCAGGAGTCCGCACGGGCGCATCAGGCCGAGCCTGGTGCGCAGGCGTGGGATCTGGCAGAGGGACGGGAGGATTGCAGAGGCGGCGCTGAGCTGTAGAAGGCGGCGCTGAAGACAGGGAGGGCGGCGATGAAGACGGAAGGCGGCACTGGGCACCGGACGGCGAGGGGTGCGGCCGGGTACCCTGTATTAACGGACCTCCCCTTGGGCACCTTAAGTAAGTGATTGGCAGGTTATAAAAACCTGTTTTTTGGACAAATAGAGCCACAGTGAGGTTTAATAAGGCCAGCTTAGGATTCTTCTTATTAGTCCGGACATGAGGATATCTTTAGGTTATAGGGGTAAAATCTGATGACAGAATCCCTTTAAAGAAATGTCCAAAATAGAGGCAAAATGGATATTCAACATGGACACTCTAATGCCTAATGGCTTAAATGCAGAAATAGAGCTGTTCGGCTTTGAATGATGATTGGCATTGGACTTGTGCAAAAATGACAGAGAAGGGGTTAATACTCTGGACTGCAAACGAGCGCATAAATAGAGAGAACATGAACAGCCTTGTAACATTCCCTGATGAAGAACAGCGACTGTTCGAAACATGTTGGAGTAAAGATACCTGGCACCTATGACCGTGGTAGTGACGTCACTCATTTCTCTCAGTGAGCGCTAAAACAGTTTTTGTTCAAACCTCTACTGATTGCAGCATCGCGTCACCGGCCGGGACGCGAAGCTACACACTGACCTGCACGCCGACTCATACGAGACCTGAACCACCTCATTCCCCGGACTCCAGCATCGAGGATTCGGTGAGCAACAATCATTCAATCGGCAATCTCCGATTTTCAGGAAGACGCACCAGCGCACCAAATACAAAAGTACAAGCAGGAGGATCAACATACAGACAGGAGTCCACACTACAGGTATCCTGGCAAAGCCGGATAAAGACTTGTATAACAATGTATACTCATGTGCTGAATTGTAATAACCTGTGATACCCCTGCATTAATTTCAATATACCTAAAGTCCCAGAGCGCAGTATCGTTATATTTATTACAGATCCTTCCTGGTATATTGACCTCGGCTTCCACCTGACTATTCTTTGCGGACTCCTTTGGTACTTCTCGACTCTCCTGGTATTTATGACCCCGGCTTCTCCTGACCTTTCTTTTCTTATCCCTCTGTACTGCGTTGTCCTCTTGGTTTTGACCCGGTCCGTTCACTATCCGTTATTTGTCTTGTCTGTCCTTCTTGCACGTATACTAAGTTAGGGACTGCCGTCCAGTTGTCCCCTGTCATCAGGACTCGTGAGGCAAGTAGGCAGGGCCAGGGGTGAGGGTGGAGCGTAGTGGTCACTACCCTCCCCCCTGTGTGTGTGTGTACCTGACCGTTACACTTGGCCTTTGCATAACATTCCACTTCTTTCCCTTAAAAAACTCTTTGGTTGATTTTGCAGTATGCTTTGGGTCATTGTCCATCTGCACTGTGAAGCGCCGTCCAATTTGGCTGAATATGAGCAGATAATATTGCCCAAAACACTTCAGAATTCATCCTGCTGCTTTTGTCAGCAGTCACATCATCAATAAATACAAGAGAACCAGTTCCATTAGCAGCCATACATGCCCACGCCATGATACTACCACCACCATGCTTCACTGATGAGGTGGTATGCTTAGGATCATGAGCAGTTCCTTTCCTTCTGAATACTCTTCTCTTCCCAGCACTCTGATACAAGTTGATCTTGGTCTCATCTGTCCATAGGATGTTATTCCAGAACAGTGAAGGCTTTCTTAGATGTCGTTTGTCAACCTCTAATCTGGCCTTCCTGTTTTTGAGGCTCACCAATGGTTTACATCTTGTGGTGAATCCTCTGTATTCACTCTGGTGAAGTCTTCTCTTTATTGTTGACTTTGACACACATACACCTACCTCCTGGAGAGTGTTCTTGATCTGGCCAACTGTTGTGAAGGGTGTTTTTTTTACCAGGGAAAGAATTCTTCGGTCATCTACCACAGTTGTTTTCCGTGGTCTTCCGGGTCTTTTGGTGTTGCTGAGCTCACTGGTGCGTTCCTTATTTTTAAGAATGTTCCAAACAGTTGTTTTGGCCACGCCTTATGTTTTTGCTATCTCTCTGATGGGTTTGTTTAGTTTTTTCAGCCTAAAGATGGCTTGCTTCACTGATAGTGACAGCTCTTTGGATCTCATTTTGAGAGTTGACAGAAACAGATTCCAAATGCAAATAGCACACTTGAAATGAACTCTGGACCCTTTATCTGGTCATTGTAATTGGGATAATAAGGGAATAACAAACAGGAGTGGAATTCAGCGGCACTGCAGATATCAGGTAATCGAACCGGTCCTAGGTGCTAGCTAGAATAGCAGCACTGCAGCAAAATTTACACTTCGTATGTGGTGCTCAGCATGAAAGGGAGAAGCTGAATCAAGTGGTACAGTGTAGAGAAAACAAGAAAAATATGCGGCACTCACCGAAGTATCCAGAAGTGTTGCTCTTTATTCAATCCTTAATACAGGACAAATGAGTGGGGTGCTGGGGCGGACGGGCTCCTGCAGATGATTGGCGGCTATGACTCAGCGGCCAGAAGAAGCGCGATATACTGCGCGAAACTGCCGTAGCCGCCAATCATCTGCAGGAGCCCGTCCGCCCCGCACCCCACTCATTTGTCCTGTATTAAGGATTGAATAAAGAGCAACACTTTTGGATACCTTGGTGAGTGCCGCATATTTTTCTTGTTTTCTCTACATTGTAGCACTTAATAAGGGAATAACACACACCTGGCCATGGAACAGCTGAGAAGCCAGTTGTCCCATTATTTTTGTTCCCTTAACAAGTGGGAGGCACATATGCAAACTGTTGTAATTCCTACACCGTTCACCTGATTTGGATGTACATACCTTCAAATTAAAGATGACAGTCTTTAGTTAAAGCACATCTTGTTCGTTTCATTTCAAATCCATTGTGGTGGTGTATAGAACCAAAAATGCTAGAATTGTGTCGGTGTCCCAATATTTATGGACCTGACTGTATATAATTGAAGAACATTTTAGGGTTAGTTTTACTCTCTTTGGCAATTAATCTCTCAGTCTCTAGTTTGGCCGCTTTTATTTGTTTTTTACATGTTCTATTTTTGTCCTTAGAGTTTTTCAGTGCTTCCTCGCTACCCACCTGTTTTAGTGATTTATATGCTTTCTTTTTGTCATTTATTGCTTTCTTTACAGTTCTATTTATCCACATTGGTTTCTTTTTGTTCCTTAACCTTTTATTCCCATACGGTATGTACCTCTCACAATGAGATTTTAGGATGCTTTTAAAGATATCCCATTTTGTGGCTGTATTTTATTTTTTGAGGACTGTCAATCACATTACAGTCTCTGGACAGTATTAATATTAAATGTGACTATAACCCCCCTCATCCTTAAGCATACACCCATGTACTGCAGTAAATAAATGCATTCTTATGGATGAGGAGGGTTATAGTAATTTTTTATATAAACACAGGCCAATTACATTATAGTCTCTGGACAGTGCTAACATTAAATGTGACTATAGCCCCCCTCATCTTTTAAGAATAGACCAATGTACTGCAGTACATGGGTGTATTCTAAAAGATGAGGGTGGTTAGAGTCACATAACATCCAAAGATCTCCCAAATATCCTCAGAACAGTGTGTCATCCTTAGATCCCCAATAACAGTGTAAACTATTATTGTTATTTTATTAAATATTTTAGCACACCTTTTGGTTCAAAATATTTTTTTCCTATTTTCCTCATTTAAAATCTAGGTGCGTCTTATCATCAGGTGCGTCTTATAAAGCAAAAAATATGGTAGTTCAGGATAGTGATAGGTTAGGCTTCTGACGGCCAATTAGATAGTTAGAGGCCTGGTTGCACTGGTAGATTAGTTGGGAGGTTAAGAACTCAGTGTTAGGGTAGTCAGGCCTGCATCTACTACTGTTGCTGCTGCCCTGTTTGCTGCTTGGATGAAATCCTTTCATCATCGTCATCGTCTTCTTCTGATCGGCTGTCTGTCATCTGAAAGAGTCCTGATTCCACAGTCATCTACAGGGGCCCCTGCACCTGGATCATCTCTTCTGTTGTCTGGAGGTATCGTGCACAGGACTCTTTCTATATATATATATATATATATATATAAATACACTCACCTAAAGAATTATTAGGAACACCATACTAATACGGTGTTGGACCCCCTTTTGACTTCAGAACTGCCTTAATTCTATGTGGCATTGATTCAACAAGGTGCTGATAGCATTCTTTAGAAATGTTGGCCCATATTGATAGGATAGCATCTTGCAGTTGATAGAGATTTGAGGGATGCACATCCAGGGCATGAAGCTCCCGTTCCACCACATCCCAAAGATGCTCTATTGGGTTGAGATCTGGTGACTGTGGGGGCCATTTTAGTACAGTGAACTCATTGTCATGTTCAAGAAACCAATTTGAAATGATTCGAGCTTTGTGACATGGTGCATTATCCTGCTGGAAGTAGCCATCAGAGGATGGATACATGTTCTCATTCTGTTTACGCCAAATTCGGACTCTACCATTTGAATGTCTCAACAGAAATCGAGGCTCATCAGACCAGGCAACATTTTTCCAGTCTTCAACAGTCCAATTTTGGTGAGCTTGAGCAAATTGTAGCCTCTTTTTCCTATTTGTAGTGGAAATGAGTGGTACCCGGTGGGGTCTTCTGCTGTTGTAGCCCATCCGCCTCAAGGTTGTGCGTGTTGTGGCTTCACAAATGCTTTGCTGCATACCTCGGTTGTCACGAGTGGTTATTTCAGTCAACGTTGCTCATCTATCAGCTTGAATCAGTCGGCCCATTCTCCTCTGACCTCTAGCATCCACAAGGCATTTTTGCCCACAGGACTGCCGCATACTGGATGTTTTTCCCTTTTTACACCATTCTTTGTAAACCCTAGAAATGGTTGTGGGTGAAAATCCCAGTAACTGAGCAGATTGTGAAATACTCAGACCGGCCCATCTGGCACCAACAACCATGCCACGCTCAAAATTGCTTAAATCACCTTTCTTTCCCATTCTGACATTCAGTTTGGAGTTCAGGAGATTGTCTTGACCAGGACCACACCCCGAAATGCATTGAAGCAACTGCCATGTGATTGGTTGACTAGATAATTGCATTAATGAGAAATAGAACAGGTGTTCCTAATAATTCTTTAGGTGAGTGTATATATATATATATATATATATATATATATATGCCCGGGTATATAACTTAAGATTGTTGCAGGATCTCTGGTTATTGCAATACTGCTGCGTTCTCAGTATACTGCATATATGTACTATTATCATTCTTACCCTTATAAAGTTACTGTTATAACCTTATGTGGTATCTATATGTATTCTTCAGACTGTGAGATTACTACAGTAATCCTTGTTAAGGCTGCTAATTATACTTCATATGTAAGTCCCAGGAAGAGATCCTCCCTGTAATACAGGGGCTCTAACCTGGGTGGAGGAACTGATATACTTTACTTATGTTCCCACTCTTCTCTTCAGCAAAGGCTATAGGTCCCATTATACAGTACTAGTTCAGCAAGCGCAATGACATAACCGCATCGTGCCTGCTGCTGTGGAGAGTGGAGTGTGCTCTGATCATCGGGGAATGGGGCTAGGTGAGATTTACTTTTAGTTTTTTTTATTAACACCTAGGGGCAGCATTCCTTTAAAAGGGACACTAAGATGGCAACATTATTGTGAGTGGGCAGCACTACTGTGGGGGCACTAAGAGGGCATAACTACTGTATGGGGGCACAATGGAGCATAAATACTGCATGGTGGTACTAAGGGGGCATAACTTCTGTGTGGGAGTACTAAGTGGCATTTTACTGTGAGGGGCACTAAGGGGGAATTCTACTGTGAGGAGGCACTAAAGGGACATTATACTGTGTGGGGGCACTAAGTAGGTTTACTACTATGTAGAGGGCACTAAGGGAGGATTCTGCAGTGTGGGGGAACTAAAGGGGCATACTACTGTATGGATACATGAAGGGGACAATCTATGTGTGGGGCCACTAAGTGGACATTTTATGTGTGGGGACACTAATGGGGCATAGCTACTATGTAGGGGCACTAAGGGGACTAGGCAGGATTGAGCAGAGTTAGAGGTGTGATTTAGTGCAACAAAATATCTACTGCTACTATTGCCTCTTTTGGGGCTTTTACAAAGTTGGGAGGTATAGTACTCTAATGTATATAATAATATATAATGGATATAATAATAAGCCAAAGATGTCCATGGGAAAATGAAAGTCACTGTGGCCACAATAATATTCAATGGTAGAAAAGCAGAATGTTGAAATAGCTAGAAGAAAGTACTTGTAAAATATACATTAGAAATACATATACGCTAACTAAAGTCTGTGTAAATTTAATCCCTCAAATAAAACATTTTACCTTCACTAAAAGGATTTAATATCTATTGTATGAAAAGAAAAAAAAATCAAACAAAATGTTTACAACGTGAAACTCCATGCGAGCACAAAATAATGCATACAAACTCAGCGGACATAAATGTTCAAAACTTTGTTGAATTACTTACAGTATGTCTACTTTTACTCTTGTCTACTTGCAAAACAGCATAAACCACAAATATGCAAAAGCATGAATGACAAAATTGTACTAAAACGATAGATCTTTCAGACACCATAATGTAACTTTCATAGTCGCAATGTCTGCAAAGCAGTGGCCTGAATATTATACTCACCACTAACACTACTTCATGTTAGGAGAGATGAGTATGAACTTAGCATAAGTATTGTATTATTTTTTTGAATGCCATAGTAGAGTACTCATCTAGGGTTAAGGGTAAGGTTAAGTAACGTAACTGACATCAGGACTGTAGTATATCGCTCTTATATGTTGGCTTTTATGTTAGCATAAGTGTTGCTCAAAGCATCTCTTTTTGTTGGGAGGAAATGGGCAAGTAAACTATTAATTACTGTTTATTATGTAAAACCCTCCAATGATATAATAGATGTATTCCACAAATAAAATTCTAAACTTGCTTCATTGTGCATAGTTTAAGTCAGAATACCAAGTATATATAAAGACTTAACATACCCTCTTGGGCACCGGGAGGAAGGTATGGAGGCTCACTTCCTTCATTACTTGTTCGACTGATCTGTTTCTTAAGAGGTGGCTGTGAAGACACCTTCTTCTTAGAACCGGTCTTGGGTTTGTGAGGGAAAACAGGGTAAGGACTACACTGTGTCCCATTGGTGAGTTGTGGAGCTTCAGTCACAGGAGGTGGCATAGAAGAATGACCTGTGAGGAGAAAGCAAGCTAATTCACTGTAAGTTCCAATATGTGACAAATATATTTATATCTGACTTCTCTAACTTTCTATCAGTCTATATACTTGTAAAAAATAAGGTGCTCATACTAGGTGTTGCTATGGGGCCCTATGATATGTGTGTACACCTCTGAACTCTATGTACTGTATTTTTTAACATTGACTTTATGCGCATCATAACTATATGAACTGGTTTGACATCTCAATCTAAGTCTATAGGTATTAACATGGAGCTTGGCCATCTTTGGCAGCTATAACAGCCTCCATTGTACTGGAAAGGCTTTCAACAAGAATTCGGAGTGTGACTTTGTATTTATGGGCCTTGCTTTGTGCACAGTGGCACATTCATGTCAGAGGAAAGGGCCTTCCTAAAACTGTTGCCACAAAGTTAGAATCTCTGTGTACAGTATGTTGTACCAATAACATTATCATTCACTGGGAATAAGAGACTTAGCCCAAACCTTGAAAAGTACCCCACGCCATTATTCCTCCTCTGTGAAATTCTACAGTATGCATTATGGAAAGTAGCATTCTCCAGGTATCTCCCAAACCCAGATTTCATCTATTAGACTTCTAGGTGACATGTGATTTCTCACTCCAGAGAACATGTTTTCACTGTTCCAAACCTTAGTTGCAATTAGTTTTACACAACTCCAGCCAACAATTGGCATTACTTATGGTGAACTTAGGCTTGACATTGTGTATGGTCAACTTAGGCTTGGAATCATGTATGTTAAACCTAGGCTTGATATTGTGTATGGTGAACTTAGGCTTGATATTGTGTATGGTGAACTTAGGCTTGACATTGTGTATGGTGAACTTAGTCTTGGCATTATGTATAGTGAACTTAGGCTTGGCATTGTGTATGGTGAACTTAGAATTCAGTGATTACCAACTGTGCTCTATAAGTTTTTATGGTCTATTGCTTTGTGAGTGAGCTGTTGTTACTCCTAGATGCTTTTGATTCACAATAATAGTACTTACAGTTGACCATCACAGATCTAGAACATCAGAAATTACAGAACTTTGTGGCAAAGGTGGCATCAAATGACAGTGACACATTTTAAGTCACTGAGCTATTTAGTATGTCCATATACCTTTGGCCATATAGTGGTAGAATAGTTGATGTTTAATCAAACACTTTAGTATAATCTTATTTTATAGAGCGCCAACATATTCTGCAGCCCTTTACAATGAGATGGTACATTTACAACAAAATAAGTGGACATGAGCAAATTTCCTGGAATGTCTATTGGTTCCAAGTGGAGCAATTTGGCTGTTAGATTTGATTTAGTTCAAATACACTCAACCTGAATCAAAAATGCCCCATGCGCCCTGAACAGTCTTGTTAGACATGCTGGGGTCTCCTATAACTGTATCCAATCCCTCTCAAGCTTAACACCAACACAACAATAGTAGTAACAAAGAAATATAAGGTGCATGACTATTGGTAAACACATGGTAGCTGGAGGTAGCAAACAGCAAGTTTAACCCCTTAACCCCTTAAGGACTCTGGGATTTTCCATTTTTGCGTTTTAATTTTTCACTCCCCGCCTTCCCATAGTCCTAACTTTTTTATTTTTCCATTCACATAGCCTTATGAGGGCTTATTTTTTGCAGACAAGTTGTACTTTCTAATGGCACCATTTACGATTGCATACCATGTAGTAGGAAGCGGGGAAAAAAAATCCAAATGGGGTAGAATTGGGAAAAAGCGCTTCCGGACTGCGCAGGTGCCGTGGTCACATTTGATTTTTTTTTACTGCAGTGTCTGCACAGACGCACCAAACGTCAGCTTGCGTGCTTTCTGCAGCCCTGATTACCAATAAGTAGCATTTTTTTTACTGGTTCTTTTGTGCTCAGTTTTATTTATTTTTGGGTGTCAAAAATACATTTAGTGTTAAATAGAAATCAATGTTAGGTAGTGTTAGTGTAGATTTTTGCACGCACATAATATCTGTGTGCGTGCGTGCGTCCTGAACCTGCTGAGCGTTGAATAGAAACATCAATTCTTCTGATCGGTCTGTTCAGTTTACTGGGCAGATTATTTTTTTTGTGTAGTTAGTTATATCTATATATATGTATAGAAAGAAAAAGTCCAACGGGAGCACCAGCCAAGGTGTGGGTGCAGAGTCCAGGATGGGGTAACGGCAATCCCCAATAATATACGTAGAGAAAGCAGGACTGCACTCCAAATAGTGATGAAAGCAAAAAGTTTTATTCACCCATAATGTGGCAAATCTTGCGACGTTTCAGCTCACACTAGCCTTCCTCAAGCATAGAGATAGTGAAAGTGAAGACATATAAAGCATTACAGAAAGTGTCCCACCCATCAAGGTGTGGTTACAATCAACTTGAATTACATACATCTGATGCAAATAAATAAAGTGCATGTGCATAAAGTGACCAGTGTCATACGATCTACAATTTCAGGATATAATCCATATTATGCAGAACAAAACATGTACAAAACTTTGTTCCAATTTGAATCATAAAATAGTGACAACATAGTGAATAAGGATCATAGAAGTTAGACCCCAGGAAGCCATGGGGCCCACATATACCGTCACGTCCCTTGAGCGTCTCCATCTCCTCAGTGCGCATGACCAGGATGACGTCATCGTGTGGATCACAATATGAAGCTCGTGCGCATGCGTTCTGTAAGGCCAATCTGGAATTGCCATTTTGCTTATGGGAAACATGCCCTATACATCCGTTCACATTCATCGCATAGATGTTAACTATACAAAATGTTTGCTCAACAAGATATAGAACGGAATATATAGAGGACCGCAGTAGGGATCTCCTACATAAACCAGTGTCAGGATCGGGGTCCCATGCTCTCAGGAGGGATACCAGACCATGGGGCCGTGCATGTCGGAGGGGGACATCTCCATGAACCCCGCCGATAGCCGTAACCCACTTACTGGCAAAAACGCGGTCATAGAGGGGTTATCCCTCACCATTACAGAAACAGCATCGCACTAAGGATTTATTACATATCTGGAATAGCGCATAAAAGAGAGGACGCTAAGGTCGGTACTGGGCTGCATCGCTTCCAACAGGTCAAAGTCCAAGGATCCACATCCAATATTGTGAAGATTAAAAATTCTAAAAAGGCAAAAAGAAATGCATACTTTAGTTTCCAAATTGATATTATGTTACAGTTATGATTACACATTGTTCTTTCACAATTCTCCTGCACTATTACATGTACAAGAAAGGTACATCACATACGCGCAGAGAAAACAAGAGTGAGCGACAGATCCAAATGCTCCTACCTAAACTCTACATTCAGACCTCTAGGGTGCAAGCTGTCCAAATCATATATCCAACGTAATTCTCTTTTCTTCAAAATTGTTAGGCGATCACCGCCTCTTCTGGGAAGTGCAACCTGATCTATAATCCAGCATCTTAGATCCCGCTCGGAGTGTCCAAGGCATCCAAAGTGTCTGGAGACTTGTAAATCGATGCGTTTTTTCCTTATTGAATTCCTATGGTTATTCAATCTCAGTTTCAATTCTGTTGACGTTTCACCAATATATATCAAGTTACAGGGGCAGGCCAACACATAAATTACATATGATGATGAGCAATTCAAATGAAATTTAATGGGATATTCCTTATGTGTAGATGGATGTATGAAGGACCTGGATTTGCATATATAGCGGCAATTGACGCAATTGAGACATGGATAGCAACCAAGTCCCGAGTGCGTCAATGTTCGCTGCACGCTGATTTTCTTAGGGCCGACATCCGCTCTAACTAGATGGTCTTTTATGTTTTTATTTTTCCGATATGATAGAAGGGGAGGAAACTTAAGTTCTGGCACATCTTTTATGGACCTACCTAAAATGCTCCAATTATCCTTAAGGATACGTCCTATCTCCACACTACATTCAGAGTATGTGGACATGAACGGTATCCTCTGGATCTTTTGAGAGGTAGTTGATGTCTTTTCTGTGTTACTATGTAAGATTTTATTCTTTTGTTCATCTAACAATCTACGGGGATAACCCCGTTCCCTAAATTTGCCTGCCATCGTTTCTAATGTAGTCACTAACTCGGTGTGGTTCGATACAATACGTTTTGTGCGTAGGAATTGTGAATGCGGAAGATGTTTGACTAGGCTTCGAGGGTGGTTACTTTCATACCGTAAAATCGTATTCCTGTCTGTTGACTTAACATATAGGCCTGTATTGATTGAACCATCAACCAATTTGACATTGGTGTCCAGGAAAGACAATTGTGTTTTGGAGTAAGACACTGTATATTGAAGATCAGAGTCAATACTATTAAGGTATGCATGGAATTCGCCCAATTGTGGTTCGGTACCTGACCACAGGAGGAAGACGTCATCTATGTACCGCCACCACCCAATCACATGTTGAAAGTGGTGGGATACATAGATGAAGTCCTCCTCCATGTGTCGCATATAAATATTTGCGTACGTTGGGGCCACATTGGACCCCATCGCAACGCCGCGTTTTTGATTAAAAAAAGTATCTTGAAACAAGAAATAGTTATTCTCCAGGATCAATCTCAGCAAGGTATTTATAAAACACTTTGAATGCTGTGTTATAGGCGAATCATCCAAATATTGATTGACTGCAGAAATGCCCTTCTCGTGCCCTATTGACGTGTACAAAGATACAACGTCAAAGGACACGAGAGTGACAGCCCGCAAGTCACCAACATCCACTGCTCTCAGTTGTTGCAGAAAATGCCCTGTGTCCTTAATATATGACTTTCCAGCTATCGAAAATTCTCGTAGTATCCTGTCAAGGAACATAGCAACTCTACTAAAGACAGAGTCGGTGCCAGAGACGATGGGGCGGCCGGGGGGGTCCACAAGAGTTTTGTGGACCTTAGGCAGTATATATATAACTGGAGTAATAGGAGATGTCACCGTCAAATACTCTCTTAACCCTTCATCAATGATACCCCCGGCCTCCGCATCGGACAGACTCTTTTTGATAATGTTCATAATATGACATTTTGGATCACTGCGTAACACTCCATACACATCCGTGTCACTGAGTTGGCTTTCAATTTCTTTTACATAATTCTGTGTGTCAAGAACAACCACCCCACCGCCCTTATCGGCGGGCTTAATTGTTAACTGGGGGTTGTTCTTGAGTTGGGATAGTGCCTCAATTTCAGCAGTTGTCAGGTTAGGATTACTTAATCTAGCTGTATCCCCAAAAAGGGATTTTAACTCTCTGACATCTCTTTTAACTGCAGAAATATAGGCCTCTATCGCAGGCTCATCCACATAGGGGAGAAAAGCACTTTTATTGATTAAACCCAATTTCTTGAGTGAAAATTCACTCAAGCATGTCTGTGTGTTAACAGTATGACCCTTAAAAAACACTTTTAGCTTGATAGAACGAAAAAAATCATTTAAATCCATTTCTAAATCAAACCAGTTTACCTTAGTGCTCGGGCAGAATGTAAGACCCTTATACAAGACACTGTGTTGGGCTTCAGTCAATTCAACTGAGAATAAATTAAAGACTATTGACTCTTTCTCTGTGATGACGCCTTCATCGATTGTAGTCTGGTTCTGTTGTACCGCTGCTTTACTTTGTCATCCATACCTGTGGCCTCCTCTCCTGGTTCTTGCTCTTTTCTTTTCTTTGTGTCCAGGCCGTCCCCTAAAAAAGTTTTTTCTTCATCTGTAGATGACTGCATGGGTCTTCTCCTTTTCTTATCACGGTTAAAGCCCATAGATGGCGAATCAGATTGCCACGTGTAAATGTCACCTCGTTTATAATCATCTGCATCACTTACCCATTTGCTCCTTTTCCCTTCTTCCAATTCCATGTGCAACTTACTTAGCTGGTTTTTAATTTCATCTTTATATTGCATAAATTCATCAGCAGATAGTTGTGCCTGCAATGTCCGTTCAACATCCAACAACTCATCAGTGAGTGAAACCACTTCCAATTGTAGAAACTCAATATTAAGTAAAATGTAATCCAATGAATATCTGTTCGATAGTGCTTCAAAGCGCTTGCAGAATAAATCATTATTGGGAAAGAGGTTTGGGCGTAGATTTGAGCGCATTCCTCTCGGAATCTTTTTTTCTTTAAAATACTGTCCCAGTGTAGCCATGTGTAATCTCATTGAAATAAGACGTTTGGAAACAGTTAAATACTTGCGTTTGAGTTCCTTGACAGTAGGAGCCTGTAGAAAAGAGGCATCACTCTCGATTTCCCGCATAATGCGATCAACCTCCTCCACAGTATAAATGCCGCCATAGGGTGTTTCCGTATTTGACATAATAAATACTTCAGGTGTGCTCACTCACGGTGCCGAGTTTATAGAAAGAAAAAGTCCAACGGGAGCACCAGCCAAGGTGTGGGTGCAGAGTCCAGGATGGGGTAACGGCAATCCCCAATAATATACGTAGAGAAAGCAGGACTGCACTCCAAATAGTGATGAAAGCAAAAAGTTTTATTCACCCATAATGTGGCAAATCTTGCGACGTTTCAGCTCACACGAGCCTTCCTCAAGCATAGAGATAGTGAAAGTGAAGACATATAAAGCATTACAGAAAGTGTCCCACCCATCAAGGTGTGGTTACAATCAACTTGAATTACATACATCTGATGCAAATAAATAAAGTGCATGTGCATAAAGTGACCAGTGTCATACGATCTACAATTTCAGGATATAATCCATATTATGCAGAACAAAACATATACAAAACTTTGTTCCAATTTGAATCATAAAATAGTGACAACATAGTGAATAAGGATCATAGAAGTTAGACCCCAGGAAGCCATGGGGCCCACATATACCGTCACGTTCCTTGAGCGTCTCCATCTCCTCAGTGCGCATGACCAGGATGACGTCATCGTGTGGATCACAATATGAAGCTCGTGCGCATGCGTTCTGTAAGGCCAATCTGGAATCGCCATTTTGCTTATGGGAAACATGCCCTATACATCCGTTCACATTCATCGCATAGATGTTAACTATACAAAATGTTTGCTCAACAAGATATAGAACGGAATATATAGAGGACCGCAGTAGGGATCTCCTACATAAACCAATGTCAGGACCGGGGTCCCATCCTCTCAGGAGGGATACCAGACCATGGGGCCGTGCATGTCGGAGGGGGACATCTCCATGAACCCCGCCGATAGCCGTAACCCACTTACTGGCAAAAACGCGGTCATAGAGGGGTTATCCCTCACCATTACAGAAACAGCATCGCACTAAGGATTTATTACATATCTGGAATAGCGCATAAAAGAGAGGACGCTGAGGTCGGTACTGGGCTGCATCGCTTCCAACAGGTCAAAGTCCAAGGATCCACATCCCAAAATATTTTAATCTTCACAATATTGGATGTGGATCACTCACATAATATCTGAGTGCGTTCTGTACCTACTGAGCGCTGATCGGAAACATACATTTTTCTGATCGGTCTGCTCATTTTTTTTTCCCGTGTAGTTAGTTATATCTATATATCTATCTATCTATATATATCTATATATATCTATATATATATCTATATCTATCTATATCTACAGTATATGTATAGAAGAAACCAAGGCAGCACACAGTATATCTATATATATAAATCTCCATATACATATATATAGAATTCAGTTAGGTAGTGTTAGTGTAGATTTTTGCACACACGCAACATCTTTGTGCGTGCTTGCATCCTGCAATTTTTTTTTTTTACTTTTTTTCTCTACTCCTTTTCTGTATATTTCAAATTTATTACAAGCCCCTTCACGTGTGAAAACACAACATACACACCCATCACACTAAATAAAGGTTTACACATTTCACACATCATACCCCAATAAAATTAGAATGGCCCGTCCGTCCCAACGAGTATACTCAGCTGAAGAGGCATACACCATGCTTGCCTCCGATACTGAGTGCCAGTCAGGGAGAAGAGGATGCCACTTTCCTCTACTCCTCTACCACCTCATCATCATCATCATCCACTGATAAGGGACCCTCTAGAATGCGCCCCAGAACAACAGCTGAGGCAGCCCCGCAGAATGAGCCCATATGGAGCCCACCCCTGACAATTATCAGCCCCAAATTCCAGATTTTGAGGGCAGCTCCGGAATACAGATAGACTGTGTAGGCTTCACTGAACTAGATTTTTTTTAAATCTTCTCCTCTGAAGATTTAGTAAATTTAATGGTGGCCTAAACCAATTTATACGCCCAACAATTCATTGATCAGAACCCTGCATCGGCATACGTTAGACCCCTAGGTTGGACCCCAGTAAGTGTTGCAGAGATGATGAAGTTTTCGGGACTCGTGCTGCATATGGGCGTTGTAAAAATAAATAAATTAGACAATATTGGAGTTCGGACATTCTCTACCAGACTCTAATTTAAAGTAAGATAATGACCCGGAAGCGATTTGAGTCAATTCGGAAATTCCTACACTACAAAGACAATGCACAGTGCCCACCCCAAAACGACCCGACATTTGATCGTCTGTTCAAGGCTAGGCATGTCCACTTTAGCACCAAGTTTGATGAGGTGTACAACCTAGATAAAAATGTCTGTGTAGATGAGTCCCTATTTTCAAAGTGAGGATTAGATTCCGCCAGTACCTGCTTAGCAAATGGGCAAGGTATGGCATAAAGATATACAAACTTTGTGAGAGTAGCTCAAGTTCCGCATTTACGAAGAGAAAGATTCCCGGATAGAACCCCCAGGATGGCCCGCCATCATAGAAGTTAGTGGGAAGATAGTGTGGGACTTACTGCACCCACTGGATAAGGGTTACCACCTCTATGTGGATAACTATTATACCAGCATACCCCTATTCATGTCCCTAACTGCCAGAGGTACTGTGGCTTGCAGTACAGTGCGCAAAAATCAGAGAAGCCTCCCTAGATCCCTGGTAGGGCAACCACTGAGAATGGGTGAAAGTAGGGCTCTCCTCCATGAGAACATGCTGGTGGTTAAGTGCGTACTTGTACTGACCACCAGGGCCGGCACTACCATAAGGCAGACCAAGCGGCTGCCTTAGGGCGCACCCTGGGGGAGGGCGTAAAAATGAACCTTCTTTTCTATATTATATATTTTTTAAATCACTTACTTGTGAGTTGCGCCGCAGAGCAGCGGCGAGTGGAGCAGCGGGGGGGGGGGGGGGGGGGGCAGCAGGGACTGGAGCTGACTGTATCTGTAAGTCTGACACACAGCCAGATTGCCGTAGCAGCAGGACAGATGGGTAGGTGATCACTGATGAGAGCACTAGCACTAGAGTGCACGGCATAAATGTGTTTTAAAAAAATTATTACACAAACAACAATGATAAATGGGGGGGAGGGGATGGTGACTGTGACAATGTCTGTAGTCTGTGACATGGGGATGGGGCCGGGGGGAGGGGGATGATGTGCCATGGGTGGGGGAGAAATGTGACACAATAGGGAGTAATGATGTGATCATGATGTGACACGAAGGGGGTGATGTGACATGGTTTGGAGGGGGAGAAATGTGACATTTATGGAGGGGGAGAAATGTGACATTGAGGGGGTGAAATGTGACAAGGAGGGGGAGAAATGTGACATGAAGGGCTGATGTGACATAGGTGATTTGACATGGAGGGGGAAAAATGTGACATTGAGGGCTTGAGGGGGAGAAATCTGACATGGGGGTGATGTGACAGAGGGGATTATGTAGAAAGGAGGGGGAGAAATGTGACATGGAGGGGGAGAAATATGACATGGGGGGCTGATGGCTTTCATGGGGGCATGATGGCTGACATGGGGGCATGATGGCTGACATGGGGGTCTGATCTGAGGCATTGGGGGTTTGATCTGAGGTCTGATTAACATTGGGGGTCTGATTGCTGGTCTGACCTGAGGTGTAATGGAAAATATTTATTTCTTATTATCCTCCTCTAAATCCTAGGTGCGTCTTAGAGGGTGAAAAATACGGTCCTCAAACCAGCGATTGTCTGAAGCAGAGAGAAGATACCAGGACCACACAGAGGAAAAGTCAGCTGCTGCAGACAAGACCAGGGCCAGGTGAGCTGCGAGGGGGGGGGGTCCTTCTGCGTGTGTTCTGTATTTTTCTTCTCACACCCATCAATTGCAAGGGCTGTTATCGTCTGAAAGTATGAACAAGAATAGGACTTGCTCTGTAATTTGCAGAACAAAAATTCAGCCCCATAGAAATGAATGGGTCAGAAAATGGCGGTTGTGTGCATGCGCTATTTGCCTTCTTATGGTCCATTACATTGATTTTGGTTTGTTTGTTTTTTAATTGTGCATTTTATCTTGCTTATTTTTAAGCCATATTTACATAAAACATGAAAACCTCTCTGCTTTCAAATGGCCGAACTATTGGAGCATTTTAGCGTCTGTAATACGGCTGCAACAAACAGACAACAATGGGTCAACTGAACCATAGAGTTCAACTACTGAGGCGGGGGGGGGGGGGGGGGTCAAAATGTAGCTTCATTTGTGTTGTCAAAAATCCTTGCACCGGCCCTGCTGACCACGTACTTGTACTGACCACCATTCACACTAACACCAGCTCCCCTACCCCTGTACTAGGTACTACAACCACTACCCAAACCAGTTTGTATCCTGGACTAACACAGGCACATGGGTGGAGTGGATCTGTCAGATTAACTTCTGAAGCCCTACAGCACCACACGAAAAACGAAAGTGTGGTATAAAAAGCTGGCTGTACACATTGTACCAATGGCAATGTGCAATGCATATGTACTATTTCAATCTGCAGGACACACAAGAACTTTCCTTCAGTTCCAAGAGGTGGTTATCAAGGCCCTAATTTTTCAAAGCCAGGCCGGGGGGGTCCCAGTACTTCAGGAAGTCATGGTGCCTGTGTTGTACGAGAGCAACATTTTCTAGGTCAAGTCCCCCAGACAGCAAGGAAGGGAAGTAACCAAAAAAGATGCAGGGTGTGATTCAAAAGGGGAATAAGGAAAGAAACAAATTACCACTGCGAAACCTGCCCTGAAAAACCTGGCCTGTGCATGCAGGAGTGTTTTAAAATGTACCACTCATCCATGGAGTATTAATTTAATTTCATCCATGATAGCTTACAGATCCACTTTTCACCAACCACTACATATTCATTTCTGTGAAACACCTGTTAGGTCAAAAGTGCCCTCTCCGTTCCTTAAAATGTTCGTACGGGGGTGCTCTTTCCAAAATGGGGCACTTCTTGGGGTTTTTAATTTCTGGGGACCTCAGGAATTTTTTTAATGTGACATGGCACCTAAAATCAATGTCTGCCAATTCAGGTCTGCAAAATCTATATTTTGCTGTTTGACTCTTGACCCCTGCTGTGCACTCGTAAATAATTTTTTGTGCACATATTGGGTGTTGCTGTATTCGGGGGGAAATGGGGAACACAATGTGGGGTGCATTATGTCCTGTTACCCTTTGGGAAAGTAAAAAATGTAGATGTAAAGCAACTTTTTTGTGAAACAAATGCAATTTTTCATTTTCACTGCCAAGTGTTTCCTAATTCTAGGAAACACCTTTGAGGTCAAAGTGCTCACTACAGACCTTGAAAGATTCCTTGAGGGGTGTAATTTCCAAAATGAGGTTACTTTTTGGGGGTTTCCACTGTAGGGTCCCCTCAGGGTGTCTTCATATGCGACATAGCTCCCAATTACCATTCGAGCTAAATCCGCTCTCCAAGAGCCATATGGTGCTCCTTCCACTCTGAAGCCTGCTGTGCGCCCATACATCAGTTTTTGAGCACATATGGTATGTTGCCGTATTCGGGGGGAAATGGGGAACAAAATGTGGGAGTGCATTTTGTTTTAATACCCTTTGGGAAAGTAAAAAATGTGGGTGTAAAGCAACTTTTGGGGTGTTTTGTGGTGTTTCTGTAAACTCCAGATTCAGGGTAATAGATTTTGAGTTTTGTTTGGCTGTTAACCCTTGATGTGTTGCAGAAAAATTGATTAAAATTTTAAATCTGCAAATAAAAATTTAAATTTTTAAATTTCATTCCCCTTTACCTTTAATCCTCATGGGGCACCTAAAGTTTGTATAATCAGTTTTGTATAGCTTGAGGGGTGTACTTTCTAAAACGGCGTGATTTATGAGTGGTTTCTAATATGTAAGCCCCACAAAGTGACTTCATAACTGAACTGATCTTTAAAAAATTGGGTTTGGGAAACTTTCTTAAAAATTTCAATATTTGCTAATTTTCACAATTATCCAGACATGAAGTAGACATATGGGGAATGTAAAGTAATAACTATTTTGGAGGTATTACTATCTATTTTAATAGTAGAGAAATTGAAATTTTGAAATTTTTCCAGATTTTTTGTAAATTTGGTATTTTTTTTTAAATAAAAATGAAATATTTTGACTCAAATTTGCCACTGTCTCGAAGTACAATATGTGACAAGAAAATAATCTCAGAATGGCCTGCATAAGTAAAAGCGTTTTAAAGTTATCACCACATAAAGTGACACATGTCAGACTTGCTAAAAATGGCGGGGTCCTTAAGGTGAAAAATGGCAGGGTCCTGAAGGGGTTAAAAACACTCTGCACTGTTGATCTATTTAAAAATTGTCCATAATTATCCCTTTTGGGGGCAGATGGCTACAGGTGTTTGTACACATACAGTGGTATTAGCTTGTTTTAACAAATGTTCCAAAAGTTATTCATTTTTGAGGAGTAGCATCAGGTTTGGTGTTATTTTGCTTACAAAAGCAGTCAAAAAATTAAACCTGGTTTGAGTGCAGCGTCAGATTTGTAATACTGTGCAGGGTAGAGTTCCTAGCAGCAGCAGTATGGTTAGGCACATAATGGAAGCTGTGTAGCAATAGTAGTAGCCACAGCTGTGGCAGCAGCAATACAGTATTGGATATGATGAATAGGCAGGCAGCGTGATGAACAGGCAGATTGTTAATTGTGTGATGAAGATTGGGCTGATTCACATTAATAATGAATTCAATAGTATAGTGTGGGGTTTCGCTCTGGTAGACAGGATTAGCGGATGCAGTATAGAGGCAATAACAAGTTCTTTGGATCAAACAGTTCAGTGTTTTATTCACACTTTAGGCAAGTGATAAAACAAGCAGTTATAACCTTGTGGTGTTGGTGGTAATTCACACCATGCAGCAGTTCTGCCTCAAAGAGTCCTTGACCATAGCAGCACCAACCTGTTTTCACGCCAAACAGGTAGCAAGCCTTCATCCAGACACAAGGCTCCCAGATCCCAATACAGAGACATCGCTTCTGAGCCCAGCTGCCTATTTAAGGACAGCCAGGTGCTGCCAAAACCCAGACCAGCACTTAAAGGGGTATTCCCATTTCATTAATTGCTGTTAATCAGTTTCCCCAAGTGTCCTTGAATAATCTTCTAAATAACTTCTATTTCCTAACTTGCACCGTTCTCCTGAAAAATCCCTTCATCTGCGCCTGTGTTGTCTACCTGTATCCTCTGGTTACGGCCACATACTTGCGGGGCTTGTATGTGCCGCGCCTGCGCACAATGTCTTACCTTCTCCCCAGCCGGCCGCTCGAGAACGCGCACGCATGCCCAAAGAGATCACTTGTAAAACAGCCGTGTCTGACCCTGCATGCTGGAGATAGTGCCGGGGAGAGAAACGGTCTGCCTGCCACGCTGCTGTCCTGCAGATGCTAGAGGAGGAAGGAGGGCCCTGGAAGACCACAGTGGCAGAGTTTAGTGATTGATATGCTCCCCTATTAGTCCCGGGCCGACTCCTTCTGGGCGCCGGAGCACACAGCGTCCTCGGTTGCTATGACGCCGTGCGCTCCCTCCTGCCGCCGGAATACAGTGATACACTCTTAGATCATAGCAGTGTATTACTGTTTTCCGGCAGCAGGAGGGAGCGCACGGCGTCATAGCAACCGAGGACGCCGTGCTCTCTGGTGCCCAGAAGGAGTCCAGGCGGCAATCCACAGATGCCCCCCCACAGATGCCCCCCCACCCCATAAGTGCCATCCACAGATGCCCCCACCCCATAAGTGCCATTCACAGATGCCCCCCCCATAAGCAGGGGGATGGGCTTTACATACTCTGCAGGCTGCCAGAAGGATGACTCATCCACATGAATGAGCACTGAACTCTCAGGGTGAGTCATGAGGAGGCGTGGCCGGTCTTCACTATGTACCGCCACCACCCAATCACATGTTGAAAGTGGTGGGATACATAGATGAAGTCCTCCTCCATGTGTCGCATATAAATATTTGCGTACGTTGGGGCCACATTGGACCCCATCGCAACGCCGCGTTTTTGATTAAAAAAAGTATCTTGAAACAAGAAATAGTTATTCTCCAGGATCAATCTCAGCAAGGTATTTATAAAACACTTTGAATGCTGTGTTATAGGCGAATCATCCAAATATTGATTGACTGCAGAAATGCCCTTCTCGTGCCCTATTGACGTGTACAAAGATACAACGTCAAAGGACACGAGAGTGACAGCCCGCAAGTCACCAACATCCACTGCTCTCAGTTGTTGCAGAAAATGCCCTGTGTCCTTAATATATGACTTTCCAGCTATCGAAAATTCTCGTAGTATCCTGTCAAGGAACATAGCAATTCTACTAAAGACAGAGTCGGTGCCAGAGACGATGGGGCGGCCGGGGGGGTCCACAAGAGTTTTGTGGACCTTAGGCAGTATATATATAACTGGAGTAATAGGAGATGTCACCGTCAAATACTCTCTTAACCCTTCATCAATGATACCCCCGGCCTCCGCATCGGACAGACTCTTTTTGATAATGTTCATAATATGACATTTTGGATCACTGCGTAACACTCCATACACATCCGTGTCACTGAGTTGGCTTTCAATTTCTTTTACATAATTCTGTGTGTCAAGAACAACCACCCCACCGCCCTTATCGGCGGGCTTAATTGTTAACTGGGGGTTGTTCTTGAGTTGGGATAGTGCCTCAATTTCAGCAGTTGTCAGGTTAGGATTACTTAATCTAGCTGTATCCCCAAAAAGGGATTTTAACTCTCTGACATCTCTTTTAACTGCAGAAATATAGGCCTCTATCGCAGGCTCATCCACATAGGGGAGAAAAGCACTTTTATTGATTAAACCCAATTTCTTGAGTGAAAATTCACTCAAGCATGTCTGTGTGTTAACAGTATGACCCTTAAAAAACACTTTTAGCTTGATAGAACGAAAAAAATCATTTAAATCCATTTCTAAATCAAACCAGTTTACCTTAGTGCTCGGGCAGAATGTAAGACCCTTATACAAGACACTGTGTTGGGCTTCAGTCAATTCAACTGAGAATAAATTAAAGACTATTGACTCTTTCTCTGTGATGACGCCTTCATCGATTGTAGTCTGGTTCTGTTGTACCGCTGCTTTACTTTGTCATCCATACCTGTGGCCTCCTCTCCTGGTTCTTGCTCTTTTCTTTTCTTTGTGTCCAGGCCGTCCCCTAAAAAAGTTTTTTCTTCATCTGTAGATGACTGCATGGGTCTTCTCCTTTTCTTATCACGGTTAAAGCCCATAGATGGCGAATCAGATTGCCACGTGTAAATGTCACCTCGTTTATAATCATCTGCATCACTTACCCATTTGCTCCTTTTCCCTTCTTCCAATTCCATGTGCAACTTACTTAGCTGGTTTTTAATTTCATCTTTATATTGCATAAATTCATCAGCAGATAGTTGTGCCTGCAATGTCCGTTCAACATCCAACAACTCATCAGTGAGTGAAACCACTTCCAATTGTAGAAACTCAATATTAAGTAAAATGTAATCCAATGAATATCTGTTCGATAGTGCTTCAAAGCGCTTGCAGAATAAATCATTATTGGGAAAGAGGTTTGGGCGTAGATTTGAGCGCATTCCTCTCGGAATCTTTTTTTCTTTAAAATACTGTCCCAGTGTAGCCATGTGTAATCTCATTGAAATAAGACGTTTGGAAACAGTTAAATACTTGCGTTTGAGTTCCTTGACAGTAGGAGCCTGTAGAAAAGAGGCATCACTCTCGATTTCCCGCATAATGCGATCAACCTCCTCCACAGTATAAATGCCGCCATAGGGTGTTTCCGTATTTGACATAATAAATACTTCAGGTGTGCTCACTCACGGTGCCGAGTTTATAGAAAGAAAAAGTCCAACGGGAGCACCAGCCAAGGTGTGGGTGCAGAGTCCAGGATGGGGTAACGGCAATCCCCAATAATATACGTAGAGAAAGCAGGACTGCACTCCAAATAGTGATGAAAGCAAAAAGTTTTATTCACCCATAATGTGGCAAATCTTGCGACGTTTCAGCTCACACGAGCCTTCCTCAAGCATAGAGATAGTGAAAGTGAAGACATATAAAGCATTACAGAAAGTGTCCCACCCATCAAGGTGTGGTTACAATCAACTTGAATTACATACATCTGATGCAAATAAATAAAGTGCATGTGCATAAAGTGACCAGTGTCATACGATCTACAATTTCAGGATATAATCCATATTATGCAGAACAAAACATATACAAAACTTTGTTCCAATTTGAATCATAAAATAGTGACAACATAGTGAATAAGGATCATAGAAGTTAGACCCCAGGAAGCCATGGGGCCCACATATACCGTCACGTTCCTTGAGCGTCTCCATCTCCTCAGTGCGCATGACCAGGATGACGTCATCGTGTGGATCACAATATGAAGCTCGTGCGCATGCGTTCTGTAAGGCCAATCTGGAATCGCCATTTTGCTTATGGGAAACATGCCCTATACATCCGTTCACATTCATCGCATAGATGTTAACTATACAAAATGTTTGCTCAACAAGATATAGAACGGAATATATAGAGGACCGCAGTAGGGATCTCCTACATAAACCAATGTCAGGACCGGGGTCCCATCCTCTCAGGAGGGATACCAGACCATGGGGCCGTGCATGTCGGAGGGGGACATCTCCATGAACCCCGCCGATAGCCGTAACCCACTTACTGGCAAAAACGCGGTCATAGAGGGGTTATCCCTCACCATTACAGAAACAGCATCGCACTAAGGATTTATTACATATCTGGAATAGCGCATAAAAGAGAGGACGCTGAGGTCAGTACTGGGCTGCATCGCTTCCAACAGGTCAAAGTCCAAGGATCCACATCCCAAAATATTTTAATCTTCACAATATTGGATGTGGATCACTCACATAATATCTGAGTGCGTTCTGTACCTACTGAGCGCTGATCGGAAACATACATTTTTCTGATCGGTCTGCTCATTTTTTTTTCCCGTGTAGTTAGTTATATCTATATATCTATCTATCTATATATATCTATATATATCTATATATATATCTATATCTATCTATATCTACAGTATATGTATAGAAGAAACCAAGGCAGCACACAGTATATCTATATATATAAATCTCCATATACATATATATAGAATTCAGTTAGGTAGTGTTAGTGTAGATTTTTGCACACACGCAACATCTTTGTGCGTGCTTGCATCCTGCAATTTTTTTTTTTTACTTTTTTTCTCTACTCCTTTTCTGTATATTTCAAATTTATTACAAGCCCCTTCACGTGTGAAAACACAACATACACACCCATCACACTAAATAAAGGTTTACACATTTCACACATCATACCCCAATAAAATTAGAATGGCCCGTCCGTCCCAACGAGTATACTCAGCTGAAGAGGCATACACCATGCTTGCCTCCGATACTGAGTGCCAGTCAGGGAGAAGAGGATGCCACTTTCCTCTACTCCTCTACCACCTCATCATCATCATCATCCACTGATAAGGGACCCTCTAGAATGCGCCCCAGAACAACAGCTGAGGCAGCCCCGCAGAATGAGCCCATATGGAGCCCACCCCTGACAATTATCAGCCCCAAATTCCAGATTTTGAGGGCAGCTCCGGAATACAGATAGACTGTGTAGGCTTCACTGAACTAGATTTTTTTTAAATCTTCTCCTCTGAAGATTTAGTAAATTTAATGGTGGCCTAAACCAATTTATACGCCCAACAATTCATTGATCAGAACCCTGCATCGGCATACGTTAGACCCCTAGGTTGGACCCCAGTAAGTGTTGCAGAGATGATGAAGTTTTCGGGACTCGTGCTGCATATGGGCGTTGTAAAAATAAATAAATTAGACAATATTGGAGTTCGGACATTCTCTACCAGACTCTAATTTAAAGTAAGATAATGACCCGGAAGCGATTTGAGTCAATTCGGAAATTCCTACACTACAAAGACAATGCACAGTGCCCACCCCAAAACGACCCGACATTTGATCGTCTGTTCAAGGCTAGGCATGTCCACTTTAGCACCAAGTTTGATGAGGTGTACAACCTAGATAAAAATGTCTGTGTAGATGAGTCCCTATTTTCAAAGTGAGGATTAGATTCCGCCAGTACCTGCTTAGCAAATGGGCAAGGTATGGCATAAAGATATACAAACTTTGTGAGAGTAGCTCAAGTTCCGCATTTACGAAGAGAAAGATTCCCGGATAGAACCCCCAGGATGGCCCGCCATCATAGAAGTTAGTGGGAAGATAGTGTGGGACTTACTGCACCCACTGGATAAGGGTTACCACCTCTATGTGGATAACTATTATACCAGCATACCCCTATTCATGTCCCTAACTGCCAGAGGTACTGTGGCTTGCAGTACAGTGCGCAAAAATCAGAGAAGCCTCCCTAGATCCCTGGTAGGGCAACCACTGAGAATGGGTGAAAGTAGGGCTCTCCTCCATGAGAACATGCTGGTGGTTAAGTGCGTACTTGTACTGACCACCAGGGCCGGCACTACCATAAGGCAGACCAAGCGGCTGCCTTAGGGCGCACCCTGGGGGAGGGCGTAAAAATGAACCTTCTTTTCTATATTATATATTTTTTAAATCACTTACTTGTGAGTTGCGCCGCAGAGCAGCGGCGAGTGGAGCAGCGGCGGGGGGGGGGGGGCAGCAGGGACTGGAGCTGACTGTATCTGTAAGTCTGACACACAGCCAGATTGCCGTAGCAGCAGGACAGATGGGTAGGTGATCACTGATGAGAGCACTAGCACTAGAGTGCACGGCATAAATGTGTTTTAAAAAAATTATTACACAAACAACAATGATAAATGGGGGGGAGGGGATGGTGACTGTGACAATGTCTGTAGTCTGTGACATGGGGATGGGGCCGGGGGGAGGGGGATGATGTGCCATGGGTGGGGGAGAAATGTGACACAATAGGGAGTAATGATGTGATCATGATGTGACACGAAGGGGGTGATGTGACATGGTTTGGAGGGGGAGAAATGTGACATTTATGGAGGGGGAGAAATGTGACATTGAGGGGGTGAAATGTGACAAGGAGGGGGAGAAATGTGACATGAAGGGCTGATGTGACATAGGTGATTTGACATGGAGGGGGAAAAATGTGACATTGAGGGCTTGAGGGGGAGAAATCTGACATGGGGGTGATGTGACAGAGGGGATTATGTAGAAAGGAGGGGGAGAAATGTGACATGGAGGGGGAGAAATATGACATGGGGGGCTGATGGCTTTCATGGGGGCATGATGGCTGACATGGGGGCATGATGGCTGACATGGGGGTCTGATCTGAGGCATTGGGGGTTTGATCTGAGGTCTGATTAACATTGGGGGTCTGATTGCTGGTCTGACCTGAGGTGTAATGGAAAATATTTATTTCTTATTATCCTCCTCTAAATCCTAGGTGCGTCTTAGAGGGTGAAAAATACGGTCCTCAAACCAGCGATTGTCTGAAGCAGAGAGAAGATACCAGGACCACACAGAGGAAAAGTCAGCTGCTGCAGACAAGACCAGGGCCAGGTGAGCTGCGAGGGGGGGGGGGTCCTTCTGCGTGTGTTCTGTATTTTTCTTCTCACACCCATCAATTGCAAGGGCTGTTATCGTCTGAAAGTATGAACAAGAATAGGACTTGCTCTGTAATTTGCAGAACAAAAATTCAGCCCCATAGAAATGAATGGGTCAGAAAATGGCGGTTGTGTGCATGCGCTATTTGCCTTCTTATGGTCCATTACATTGATTTTGGTTTGTTTGTTTTTTAATTGTGCATTTTATCTTGCTTATTTTTAAGCCATATTTACATAAAACATGAAAACCTCTCTGCTTTCAAATGGCCGAACTATTGGAGCATTTTAGCGTCTGTAATACGGCTGCAACAAACAGACAACAATGGGTCAACTGAACCATAGAGTTCAACTACTGAGGCGGGGGGGGGGGGGGGGGTCAAAATGTAGCTTCATTTGTGTTGTCAAAAATCCTTGCACCGGCCCTGCTGACCACGTACTTGTACTGACCACCATTCACACTAACACCAGCTCCCCTACCCCTGTACTAGGTACTACAACCACTACCCAAACCAGTTTGTATCCTGGACTAACACAGGCACATGGGTGGAGTGGATCTGTCAGATTAACTTCTGAAGCCCTACAGCACCACACGAAAAACGAAAGTGTGGTATAAAAAGCTGGCTGTACACATTGTACCAATGGCAATGTGCAATGCATATGTACTATTTCAATCTGCAGGACACACAGGAACTTTCCTTCAGTTCCAAGAGGTGGTTATCAAGGCCCTAATTTTTCAAAGCCAGGCCGGGGGGGTCCCAGTACTTCAGGAAGTCATGGTGCCTGTGTTGTACGAGAGCAACATTTTCTAGGTCAAGTCCCCCAGACAGCAAGGAAGGGAAGTAACCAAAAAAGATGCAGGGTGTGATTCAAAAGGGGAATAAGGAAAGAAACAAATTACCACTGCGAAACCTGCCCTGAAAAACCTGGCCTGTGCATGCAGGAGTGTTTTAAAATGTACCACTCATCCATGGAGTATTAATTTAATTTCATCCATGATAGCTTACAGATCCACTTTTCACCAACCACTACATATTCATTTCTGTGAAACACCTGTTAGGTCAAAAGTGCCCTCTCCGTTCCTTAAAATGTTCGTACGGGGGTGCTCTTTCCAAAATGGGGCACTTCTTGGGGTTTTTAATTTCTGGGGACCTCAGGAATTTTTTTAATGTGACATGGCACCTAAAATCAATGTCTGCCAATTCAGGTCTGCAAAATCCATATTTTGCTGTTTGACTCTTGACCCCTGCTGTGCACTCGTAAATAATTTTTTGTGCACATATTGGGTGTTGCTGTATTCGGGGGGAAATGGGGAACACAATGTGGGGTGCATTATGTCCTGTTACCCTTTGGGAAAGTAAAAAATGTAGATGTAAAGCAACTTTTTTGTGAAACAAATGCAATTTTTCATTTTCACTGCCAAGTGTTTCCTAATTCTAGGAAACACCTTTGAGGTCAAAGTGCTCACTACAGACCTTGAAAGATTCCTTGAGGGGTGTAATTTCCAAAATGAGGTTACTTTTTGGGGGTTTCCACTGTAGGGTCCCCTCAGGGTGTCTTCATATGCGACATAGCTCCCAATTACCATTCGAGCTAAATCCGCTCTCCAAGAGCCATATGGTGCTCCTTCCACTCTGAAGCCTGCTGTGCGCCCATACATCAGTTTTTGAGCACATATGGTATGTTGCCGTATTCGGGGGGAAATGGGGAACAAAATGTGGGAGTGCATTTTGTTTTAATACCCTTTGGGAAAGTAAAAAATGTGGGTGTAAAGCAACTTTAGGGGTGTTTTGTGGTGTTTCTGTAAACTCCAGATTCAGGGTAATAGATTTTGAGTTTTGTTTGGCTGTTAACCCTTGATGTGTTGCAGAAAAATAGATTAAAATTTTAAATCTGCAAATAAAAATTTAAATTTTTAAATTTCATTCCCCTTTACCTTTAATCCTCATGGGGCACCTAAAGTTTGTATAATCAGTTTTGTATAGCTTGAGGGGTGTACTTTCTAAAACGGCGTGATTTATGAGTGGTTTCTAATATGTAAGCCCCACAAAGTGACTTCATAACTGAACTGATCCTTAAAAAATTGGGTTTGGGAAACTTTCTTAAAAATTTCAATATTTGCTAATTTTCACAATTATCCAGACATGAAGTAGACATATGGGGAATGTAAAGTAATAACTATTTTGGAGGTATTACTATCTATTTTAATAGTAGAGAAATTGAAATTTTGAAATTTTTCCAGATTTTTTGTAAATTTGGTATTTTTTTTTAAATAAAAATGAAATATTTTGACTCAAATTTGCCACTGTCTCGAAGTACAATATGTGACAAGAAAATAATCTCAGAATGGCCTGCATAAGTAAAAGCGTTTTAAAGTTATCACCACATAAAGTGACACATGTCAGACTTGCTAAAAATGGCGGGGTCCTTAAGGTGAAAAATGGCAGGGTCCTGAAGGGGTTAAAAACACTCTGCACTGTTGATCTATTTAAAAATTGTCCATAATTATCCCTTTTGGGGGCAGATGGCTACAGGTGTTTGTACACATACAGTGGTATTAGCTTGTTTTAACAAATGTTCCAAAAGTTATTCATTTTTGAGGAGTAGCATCAGGTTTGGTGTTATTTTGCTTACAAAAGCAGTCAAAAAATTAAACCTGGTTTGAGTGCAGCGTCAGATTTGTAATACTGTGCAGGGTAGAGTTCCTAGCAGCAGCAGTATGGTTAGGCACATAATGGAAGCTGTGTAGCAATAGTAGTAGCCACAGCTGTGGCAGCAGCAATACAGTATTGGATATGATGAATAGGCAGGCAGCGTGATGAACAGGCAGATTGTTAATTGTGTGATGAAGATTGGGCTGATTCACATTAATAATGAATTCAATAGTATAGTGTGGGGTTTCGCTCTGGTAGACAGGATTAGCGGATGCAGTATAGAGGCAATAACAAGTTCTTTGGATCAAACAGTTCAGTGTTTTATTCACACTTTAGGCAAGTGATAAAACAAGCAGTTATAACCTTGTGGTGTTGGTGGTAATTCACACCATGCAGCAGTTCTGCCTCAAAGAGTCCTTGACCATAGCAGCACCAACCTGTTTTCACGCCAAACAGGTAGCAAGCCTTCATCCAGACACAAGGCTCCCAGATCCCAATACAGAGACATCGCTTCTGAGCCCAGCTGCCTATTTAAGGACAGCCAGGTGCTGCCAAAACCCAGACCAGCACTTAAAGGGGTATTCCCATTTCATTAATTGCTGTTAATCAGTTTCCCCAAGTGTCCTTGAATAATCTTCTAAATAACTTCTATTTCCTAACTTGCACCGTTCTCCTGAAAAATCCCTTCATCTGCGCCTGTGTTGTCTACCTGTATCCTCTGGTTACGGCCACATACTTGCGGGGCTTGTATGTGCCGCGCCTGCGCACAATGTCTTACCTTCTCCCCAGCCGGCCGCTCGAGAACGCGCACGCATGCCCAAAGAGATCACTTGTAAAACAGCCGTGTCTGACCCTGCATGCTGGAGATAGTGCCGGGGAGAGAAACGGTCTGCCTGCCACGCTGCTGTCCTGCAGATGCTAGAGGAGGAAGGAGGGCCCTGGAAGACCACAGTGGCAGAGTTTAGTGATTGATATGCTCCCCTATTAGTCCCGGGCCGACTCCTTCTGGGCGCCGGAGCACACAGCGTCCTCGGTTGCTATGACGCCGTGCGCTCCCTCCTGCCGCCGGAATACAGTGATACACTCTTAGATCATAGCAGTGTATTACTGTTTTCCGGCAGCAGGAGGGAGCGCACGGCGTCATAGCAACCGAGGACGCCGTGCTCTCTGGTGCCCAGAAGGAGTCCAGGCGGCAATCCACAGATGCCCCCCCACAGATGCCCCCCCACCCCATAAGTGCCATCCACAGATGCCCCCACCCCATAAGTGCCATTCACAGATGCCCCCCCCATAAGCAGGGGGATGGGCTTTACATACTCTGCAGGCTGCCAGAAGGATGACTCATCCACATGAATGAGCACTGAACTCTCAGGGTGAGTCATGAGGAGGCGTGGCCGGCCTTCACTTAACTGCCTGAGCCAAACCAGGAAGTTAACAGGACATCTACTGCTGGTAAGATTGAAAAAACAAGATGGGAATACCCCTTTAAAATCCGGTCCAGTATTTGACCTCACCTGGCTGTAAATCAGCCCAGCAGCACATGCTGGGAGGAAAATACCTATTTTCCCAGACAAAACCTCTCACTATGTCACAATAGCTTTAAATACTGCACTCTAGCTCAAGCAATCAGAATTATTATTTTTTAAACTGCCTGAATAAGGCTGGGTTGATATCACGTTTTTGTCTTACGTTTAATGTACACAAAAAAAGTATACTTTAACGGATGCCTCAGACATGCTATACTGTGGAATCCATCATCATAGCTTAATGCAAGGTATTATGGGCAACTCCACTAGCATGGGGTCATGTCATGCTCCTTCATCTTCTCTGTATTTTGATATGTACAATGGCAGAGTTAGGCCCCTTAGGCCCCGCGCTGCACCCGCACTGAATCCGGACCCATTCACTTCAATGGGGCTGTGCAGATGAGCGGTGATTTTTACATATCACTTGTGCATAGAGTGAAGATCGCAGCATGTTCTATATTCAGCGTTTTTTCACGCAACGCATTCCCCATAGAAAAGAATGGGCTGCTTGAAAATCGCAAGCATCCGCAAGCAAATGCGGATGCAATGCGATTTTCGAGCATGGTTGCTAGATGATAGGGATGAGCAACCCCGGACCCCATTAAAGTCTGTTCACTGTATTATTTTCCCTTATAACATTGTTATAAGGGAAAATAATAGCATTCTTAATATAGAATGCTTAGTAAAATGTGCCTCGAGGGGTTAAAAAATAAAAGAAATTAACTCACCTCATCCACTTGATCGTGCAGTTGGCATCATCTCCTTTCTTCTTCTTTCAGGACCTGCAAAAGGACCTTTGATTACGTAATCGTCATCTTCATTCAGCAGGGCCTGCGCTGACGTCACCATGCTCACCACATGGTCAGAGCGATTACGTCATCAAAGGTCCTTTTGCAGGTCCTGAAAGAAGAAGAAGAAGAAAGAAGACAATGCCGTCTGCGCAATCAAGTGGATGAAGTTATGTTTTTATTATTTTTTAACCCTCAATTGACATTATACTTAGCATTCTGTATTAAAGAATGCTATTATTCTCCATTATAACCATGTTATAATGGAAAATAATAAAATCTACAGAACACCAAACCTGAACTTCAGTTAAGAAGTCCGGGTTTGGGTCTGGGTACCACATTCAGTTTTTTTCTCACGCGCGTGCAAAACGCCCTGTACTCGCGCGGAAAAAACTGAACAATGGAATGCAATCGCAGTGCGCCCTCTACGCATCCGGCCCTCACCCGTGACGCCCATATGAAGGGGGCCTTAGTGATTACATAGTAACAAACTAGTCAACAATTAAAGGAGTCAGAAGGAGGAGAAGTCACAGACCTGTTCATAGGAGCTTACAGTCTATGAGGAAGTAGGGATGGCAAAAAAGGTAAAAATCACTTTTTTTGTACAATGGTCCAGCCATCCTAACTAAATAATAAAATAACTACATGAGCCAGCCACCAGCCAGTATCTGTAACGCTACTAAGTGCATTGGTTGTGGTGCATGAAAGGATCAGGTTATGAGGAATAATGTTGAAGAGGGAGGAGTGAATGAAGACAAGTTAGTTTAGGGAATGTGATAGGCCACCCTAAAAGAGGGGGACTTTTACTAATCTATAAAGCCACTTTCGTGGAGTAAATAGCACACCATTTGTGCGGTAAAATTTGTGACATTTCCCCCTTCACATCACTTTTCAGAAGGGGCAAGAAAAGAGGGCATGCCATGGGTGGGGAGCGTGCAGTGCTGCAGGCTCGCCACATTTAACCCCTTAGTGACCACCTATACATGTTTTTATGGCGGTCACCAAGGGGCCTTAGGCTGGGCCGCTGCTTTTCTACGACGCATCAGTCTAAGCGCTGCACCGATCCCCCGTGCCTCGGGGAGCGGGGACCCGGCTCTCACATGAGAGCCGCAGCCCTGCTCTAACAGCACGGACCTACAGGAGTCCCGATCTGGGCTGTTTAACACTTAACATGCCGCGGGCAATGAGGCCCGCCTCATGTAAAGTGCTGACAGAAGGAGCGGACTCTGTCTCCCATCAGCACCCCGCAAATGCAATCTCAGAGTGCCGATGTGTATGAAGGTTGGCTGGGATCTCATATAGGCCCCAGACCAGCCTTGAGTAATTTCCAGCTGGTCAATGTTAGAATAGCATTGCTATTAAAATGCAATGCACTATAGGGATAGTGCAATGCATTTTAAAAGCAATTAAAACACATTTATAAAATTTTAAAAAATTCCATTAAAAAATGCTTTTTTTTTCTTTGAAAATATGTTTTCCAATGAAAAAAAATTGCAAAAAAAATCTCCCCCATATGTTTGGTAATGTCGCGTCCGAAATGACCCAGACTACATAAATTATCCCCTACGGTGAACGCCGTAAAAAAATGAATAAAAAAAAATATGACAGAATTGCTAATTTATTCTTAGTTGCCCCCCAAAAACTTAATAACAAGCAATCGAAAAGGGTCATTTACTCCAAAATGATACCAATGAAAAAGTATAGGGCTACTTTCACACTAGCGTTCGGAGCGGATCCGTCTGATGTTTCATCAGACGGATCCGCTCCGATAATGCAGACGTTTGCATCCGTTCAGAACGGATCCGTCTGCATTATTACTTAGAAAATTTTCTAAGTGTGAAAGTTGTCTGAGCGGATCCGTTCAGACTTTACATTCAAAGTCAATGGGGAACGGATCCGCTTGAAGATTGAGCCATATGGTGTCATCTTCAAGCGGATCCGTCCCCATTGACTTCCGTTATAAGTCTGGACGGATCCGCTCAGGTGTCCGCTCATTGAGCAGAGTGGAGGCTGAGCGCTGGCAGGCGGATGCATTCTCAGTGGATCCGCCTCCACTGAGAATGCATTAGGGCCAGACGGATGCGTTCGGGGCCGCTCGTGAGCCCCTTCAAACGGAGCGCACGAGCGGACACCCGAACGCTCGTGTGAAAGTAGCCTAAGTCCCGCAAAAACCAAGCCCTCACACAACTCCATAGAAAGAAAAATAAAAAAGTTATGGGTCTTGGGAAGCGGCGATGCGAAAGCATTAAAAAAAAAAAAGGTTTTATTGCAAAAAAAGTAGTAAAATGTAAAAAAAATATATGTATTTGGTATCACTGTAATTGTACTGGCCCACAGAATAAAGATATTATGTTATTTATACAGAAAAATGAATGCCGTAAAATTTATGACGTAAAAACGCAGTGGCAGAATTGCTATTTTTCCCATCTCCCTCCCAGAAAGAGTTAATAAAAGTTAATCAGAAAGTTGTGTACCCCAAAATGGCGCTATTAAAAAATACTACTTTTCCCGCAAAAAACAAGTCCTTATACAGCTATAAAGACAGAAAAATAAAAACGTTATAGCTCTTCGAACGTGACGATGAAAAAAGGAAGAAAAACACTTGGTTAGTAAGGCCAAAAAGAGGCTGTCACTAAGGGGTTAATCTTTGTTCACGCCAGTTTTCTGGCATAAAGACTTAAATCTACAGCAGCTAAGAGACTGCCATATATTTAAGTGTGTTGCACTGTACCGCCGGTAGATGCGGAGGGCCTCTGCATAAGTTTGACGCATCCTCCTGCAGTACAGGGGGAATCAAGACCGGCGTACAATATGCTGGTCTTGATAAATGTCCCTCCATTTGTTTTTAGGGAGTTGGAGTTAGGCCTCTTTCAAACGACAGTGTGTCCCATGTGGCCGAATTGTGGTCCACATACACGGGGCACCAGCCGTGTGCACTCCACATCACGGATGCGGACCTATTCACTTGAATGGGTCCACAAACCCGGAGATGCGTTGCGGAACATTACAGAACCACGGAACGGAAGCACAACGGAGTGCTTCTGTGGGGTTCTGTTCCGTTCTCCCGTTCCGCAAAAAAGATAGATCTTGTCCTATCTTTTTGCGGAACGGAGGGATCGCGGAACTCATTTAAGTGAATGGGGTCACGATTCTGCATGCGGCTGGCCCATGGCCCATGCATTGCGGACGGCAATTTGCGGTTCGCAGCACGGCCACGGGGGACACAATGTTCGTGTGAAAGAGGCCTTAGAAGGGGGAGTTAGAAATTAAAAGGGTTTTCCAAGCGTTTACAACTGATGATCTTTCCTTAGGATAGGTCAGTGGTCGGCAAACCGCGGCTCTTTAGCCCCTTGAATGCGGCTCTTACAGGGGCCCCCTAGTGCCGGCCCGCAATACTATTGCTGCTAAGTTTTCTAACTCCGCTACGCTAAGCGCAGCTGCGCATGGAGTCCTGTGCGGCGCGCGGTCCGGACTAATATGGAAAGGAGGGGGCCCCCCCGCCGGCGGCCGCTCTGAGCCCCGCTCTGCCTGCCTCTTTAAGAAACTTGAGCGGTGGCTGTGAGTGAGCATGCCGCCGCTGCCGCACAGGCAGGCACGTCTTCGTGTCTGTCTGATGTTGCCACAGCTCCGACCCCCAGAGCTGAGAAAAAGAAGGAGCGAGCAGCGCCAGCGGCAGCCAGCCACAGCCCAGACTCTGCCAGGGAAGGCCCGTCGCCCGCCGCCCACACAAAGAAGAATCTTCTGAGACTGTGACAGGAGGCAGCCAGGTAGGTAGGTTGATTAATTATAACAACTTAGTTACTGAATCCCATTCCCACCATCTCACCCGTGCCAGTAGTGCCAGCCAGTGTACTAGCCCGCCCTGGTTCTGTTTTTTGGACTGGAGAAATGTGCATTGGATTGGGGAGGGGGCAGTCATGAGAGAGATGTCTGTGCATGTGCTGGCACTGGCACTGCTGGAGAAATGTGCTATGGGGCCGCCCTGGTTCTGTTTGAACTGGAGAAATGTGCATGGGGGGGAGTCATGAGAGAGATGTGACAGAACCAGGGCGGCCCCATGGCACATTTCTCCAGCAGTGCCAGCGCATGCAAAGACATCTCTCTCATGACCCCCCCCCCCCAATGCACATTTCTCCAGTCCACACAGAACCAGGGCGGCCGCGGCCCCATGGCACATTTCACCAGCAGTGCCAGCACATGCACAGACATCTCTCTCATGACTCCCCCATGCACATTTCTCCAGTCCAAACAGAACCAGGGCGGCCCCATGGGAAATTTCTCAAGCCAGCACATGCACAGACATCTCAGATTAATGAGAGAGATGTCTGTGCATGTGCTGGCACTGGCATTGCTGGAGAAATGTGCCATAGGGTCGCGGCCGCCCTGGTTCTGTTTGGACTGGAGAAATGTGCATTGGGGGGGGGCCGTATTGTTTTTCGCCCCAGGGCCCCATTTCACCTAGCAAAGGAGAGGGCGTGTACATCTCATATCACCCATATTTCCTCCCACTATTAGGAACCTCCTCCTTCCAAACGTCGGAACGTGCTGCGTCACAACAGGAAGGTAGGGAAAGTTCCCGGGTAGGGAAAAAATTTGGCTCTTAAAAGAAATTTCAATTGCGGTTTTGTTGATATTTGGCTCAGTTGACTAAAAAGTTTGCCCACCACTGGGATAGGTCATCAGTATTGGATTGGTGGGGGTCCGACACCAGCTGTTTAAGAAGAGATTGATGCTCCTCCTAGCGCTGTGGCCTTCTCCATGTTTAAGCAACTGTGCTTGGCATCGAACTCAGCCCCATTCACTTCTATAGAACTGAGCTGTGCCTAGGCCATGTGACCGATGAACGTGTCCTCACTGGTCAGGATAGGTCATCAGTATTAAGGTCTTGGAAAAACACTTTAACCTGATTGTTTGGGGTAGCGCAGTCCAGAGAACTGGTATAGCTTGAGAGAAGTCTTGGAGATAGTAATCATAGTTTTGGAGGATGTTAGTCATTGGCAGAAAGTAGAGCATGAGTACAGTGGTAGACAGAGATGAGGGAGAAGATGTAGGGGTTTCCAGCACTTTGGGGAGCTTTGTGGGTGATTATGAGAAGTATAAATAGAATTCTATAGCACAGGGTGGATCGGAGTAGCAGTCGGAAAGATGAGCCTGGCTGCTTAGCCGGGTTATGTAGAGATGGCCTTGCAGTTCGCCCGGCGGTCATTTCGCGGCGAACTTTGCGTGTTCACAATTCGCCGAACATGCGAACATATGGCGATGTCCGCCGGAGCCATATTCTTTTGCATTGCGCCGAACTTTGACCCATAACACATCCATCAGGTGGGACAGGAGAAGCAATTGAGACGTTTCAGCACATGGACACACCTTCACCCTATCACAGAATCCGATCTGGCAGCCATTTTACATTTTGTGTTTTGCCAGTGTAGGGAGAGGTTGCATTGTGGAGCAGAAACAGGCTGTTAGGGACACCAAACGCTAGCTAATAGAGCCACAAAAGTATAGGTGTGCTATCAATAGGTGTGATATACTGAGGGGTGTGATATACTTATAATATACTTTCTAACATTGAAAGTATATTATAGTGCATTTGTATTGTGCAGAAGTTGTGTGCGGTTCTGCTGCGATACCGCAGCTATACAGAGGGACAAACGCTATTGGAACAATTAATTGCAACGGGTGTGATATACCTGTTGCCCCAAAAATACTGATTGAGGGCTGCGATATACCTGATGCCCCAAATAAACAGGGTGGTGTGATATAACTGTTGTGGCAAAAAAAGTAATTGAGGGGTGTGATATGCCTGCTTCCACAAAATACTGATTAAGGGGTTCGATATACCTGCTTCCACAAAATATTGATTGAGGGGTGCGATATACCTGCTTCCACAAAATATTGATTAAGAGGTTTGATATACCTGCTCCACAAAATATTGATTGAGACCTGCAATATACTTGCTTCCACAAAATACTGATTAAGGGGATTGATATACCTGCTTCCACAAAATACTGACTGAGGTCTGCGATATACCTGCTTCCACAAAATACTGATTAAGGGGATTGAATTACATGCTTCCACCAAATATTGATTGAGGCCTGCGAGATACTTGCTTCCACAAAATACTGATTAAGGGGTTTGATATACCTGTTTCCACCAAATATTGATTAAGGCCTGTGATATACCTGCTTCCACAAAATATTGATTGAGGCCTGCGATATACCTGCTTCCACAAAATACTGATTAAGAGATTTGATATACCTGCTTCCACAAAATATTGATTGAGGCCTGCAATATACCTGCCTCTACAAAATGCAGATTAATGGAGTTTGATAAACCTGTATACAACAAATATTGATTGAGCCCTGAGATATAACTGCTTCCACAAATACTGCTCTTCTCTAGGGAAATAGGTACAGGGTCATTTTGAAAATGACAGGCAGAGGAAGAGGCAGGCCGTTCCGCAGGGGTGGTAGGGGTCGGGCAGGTGCACCAGGCCGGAGCCTAAGTGGGAAGTTGGAGAAGGCGCGTGCGATTACTTCAAAGGATGCACCAAAGTTGGTTAAGTGGCTCATTCAGCCTTCCGATTCTGCACCCTCCTCATCCTCTATATCTGTACCCTCCTCACTCTCTGCTGTGTGCACCCCCAAAGACACCACCACCACCATAGCCCCTCCACTCGAGTCAGAGGAATTATTTTCCCATCCATTCCCAGACCTTACCGATGCGCAGCCATTCTGGACATCGGATGAGGAAGAGGAGGTAGCAACGGCCGCCACTCTGATGACAGTACCCAGATCAGCCCAAGGAGGGAGGTCCCCGCTGTTGCTGCCTACTCCGGAATCTCAAATGTCAGTGGTGGTGAAGGTAACGATGATGACTAGTGTTGATCGAGCACCAAAGTGCTTGGGTGTTCGGGTGTTCGGGTGCTCGAGTCGAACACTTCGGGATGCTCGAGCACAATGGAAGTCAATGGGAGAACCCGATCATTAAACCAGGCACCCCCTGCTCTGAAGAGGGGAGGGTGTCTGGTTCATAGAAAAAGGTCAGAAATTGATGGAAACACCACCGAAATGGTTCGGGAACAGCATGGGGAGGATGTCTGGATGCATCTTGGACTCCCAGGTCGCTGCTGGGAACGATGTTGTCCGAGTAGTACGCCACTTTTACAGACTGACAATAATATGCACAAAACTGAAGATAAAATCGATTTTAGAAGAAAAATTGTTAGGAATTTTTTCCCCCTGTATATATACCTTTATATAAAGTGCAAGTGCTGCCCAAAATTACAAGGAAGAGGCACCCCGATACAACCTGTATATCACAGAATGGAGGGCCTCATTCACATTGTGGTACAATTGTTCAGGTAGTGGGACTCCTACACTCATAAAGCCTATGCAAGAGAAAGGGCTGCCAAAATTTGCAAGGAACCGAGACTCCAATACACTCTTTATTACACATAAAGGAGGGCATCATACACCCTTGAAAAATTATTATTGATGGCCTGCTGGTGACCCTCAAAAACATTAGAAGCAAGGGCCTGCTGGTGACCCTCTAAAATATTACGGGCGAGGGCCTGCTGCTGAGCTGACCATCTAAAATATTAGGGGTGAGGGTCTGCTGCAGAGCTGACTCTCTAAAACATTAGCGGCGAGTGCCTGCTGCTGATCTGAGCATCGAAAAAATTATGGGCGAGTGCCTGCTGCTGAGCTGACCATTGAAAAAATTATGGGCGAGTGCCTGCTGCTTAGCTAACCATTGAAAAAATTATGGGCGAGGGCCTGCTGGTGAGCTGACCCTGTAAAACATTTTGGTTGAGGGCCTGCTAGTGACTTGACCCTCAAAAACATTATATGCGAGGGCCTGCTGGTGAGCTGACCCTCTAAAAGAATGTAGGTGATGGGCTGCTGGTGAGCTGACCCTCTAAAACATTATATGAGAGGTCCTGCAGGTGAGTTGACCCTCTAAAAGATTGTAGGTGAGGGCCTGCTGGTTGGCTGACCCTCTAAAACATTATATGCGAGGGCCTGCTGGTGAGCTGACCCTCTAAAAAATTGAAGGTGAGGGCCTGCTGGTGAGCTGACCCTCTAAAACAATACATGCGAGGGCCTGCAGGTGACCTGACCCTCTAAAAGATTGTAGGTGATATACCTGCTTCCACAAAATATTGATTGAGGCCTGCAATATACCTGCCTCCACAAAATACAGATTAATGGAGTTTGATAAACCTGTATACAACAAATATTGATTGAGCCCTGAGATATAACTGCTTCCACAAATACTGCTCTTCTCTAGGGAAATAGGTACAGGGTCATTTTGAAAATGACAGGCAGAGGAAGAGGCAGGCCGTTCCGCAGGGGTGGTAGGGGTCGGGCAGGTGCACCAGGCCGGAGACTAAGTGGGAAGTTGGAGAAGGCGCGTGCGATTACTTCAAAGGATGCACCAAAGTTGGTTAAGTGGCTCATTCAGCCTTCCGATTCTGCACCCTCCTCATCCTCTGTTTCTGTACCCTCCTCACTCTCTGCTGTGTGCACCCCCAAAGACACCACCACCACCATAACCCCTCCACTCGAGTCAGAGGAATAATTTTCCCATCCATTCCCAGACCTTACCGATGCGCAGCCATTCTGGACATCGGATGAGGAAGAGGAGGTAGCAACGGCCGCCACTCTGACGACAGTACCCAGATCAGCCCAAGAAGGGAGGTCCCCGCTGTTGCTGCCTACTCCGAGATCTCAAATGTCAGTGGTGGTGAAAGTAACGATGATGACTAGTGTTGATCGAGCACCAAAGTGCTTGGGTGTTCGGGTGCTCGAGTCGAACACTTCGGGATGCTCGAGCACAATGGAAGTCAATGGGAGAACCCGAGCATTAAACCAGGCACCCCCTGCTCTGAAGAGGGGAGGGTGTCTGGTTCATAGAAAAAGGTCAGAAATTGATGGAAACACCACCGAAATGGTTCGGGAACAGCATGGGGAGGATGTCTGGATGCATCTTGGACTCCCAGGTCACTGCTGGGAACGATGTTGTCTGAGTAGTACGCCACTTTTACAGACTGACAATAATATGCACAAAACTGAAGATAAAATCGATTTTAGAAGAAAAAATTTTAGGAATTTTTTTCCCCTGTATATATACTTTTATATAAAGTGCAAGTGCTGCCCAAAATTACAAGAAAGAGGCACCCCGATACAACCTGTATATCACAGAATGGAGGGCCTCATTCACATTGTGGAACAATTGTTCAGGTAGTGGGACTCCTACACTCATAAAGCCTATGCAAGTGAAAGGGCTGCCAAAAATTGCAAGGAACCGAGACTCCAATACACCCTTTATTACACATAAAGGAGGGCATCATACACCCTTGAAAAATTATTATTGATGGCCTGCTGGTGACCCTCATAAACATTAGAAGCAAGGGCCTGCTGGTGACCTTCTAAAATATTACGGGCGAGGGCCTGCTTCTGAGCTGACCATCTAAAATATTAGGGGTGAGGGTCTGCTGCAGAGCTGACTCTCTAAAACATTAGGGGCGAGTGCCTGCTGCTGATCTGAGCATCGAAAAAATTATGGGCGAGTGCCTGCTGCTGAGCTGACCATTGAAAAAATTATGGGCAAGTGCCTGCTGCTTAGCTAACCATTGAAAAAATTATGGGCGAGGGCCTGCTGGTGAGCTGACCCTGTAAAACATTTTGGTTGAGGGCCTGCTAGTGACTTGACCCTCAAAAACATTATATGCAAGGGCCTGCTGGTGAGCTGACCCTCTAAAAGATTGTAGGTGAGGGCCTGCTGGTGAGCTGACCCTCTAAAAAATTATGGTTGAGGGCCTGCTGGTGAGCTGACCCTCTAAAAGATTGTAGGTGAGGGTCTGCTGGTGAGCTGACCCTGTAAAACATTATGGTTGAGGGCCTGCTACTGAACTGACCCTCAAAAACATCATATGCGAATGACTGAAGGTGAGCTGACCCTCTAAAAGAATGTAGGTGATGGGCTGTTGGTGAGTTGACCCTCTAAAACATTATATGCGAGGGCCTGCAGGTGAGCTGACTCTCTAAAAGATTGTAGGTGAGGGCCTGCTGGTGGGCTGACCCTCTAAAACATTATATGCGAGGGCCTACTGGTGAGCTGACCCTCTAAAAAATTGAAGGTGAGGGCCTGCTGGTGAGCTGACCCTCTAAAACAATAAATGCGAGGGCCTGCAGGTGAGCTGAACCTCTAAAAGATTGTAGGTGAGGGCCTGCTCGTGAGCTGACCCTCTAAAACATTATCTGCGAGGGCCTGCAGATGAGCTGACCCTCTAAAACATTACATGCAAGGGCCTGCTGGTGAGCTGACCATCTAAAAGATTGTAGGTGAGGACCTGCTGGTGAGCTGACCCTGAAAAACATTATGGTTGAGGGCCCGCTGGTGAGCTGACCCTCTAAAAGATTGTAGGTGAGGGCCTGCTGGTGAGCTGACCCTCTAAAAAATTATGGTTGAGGGCCTGCTGGTGAGCTGACCCTCTAAAAGATTGTAGGTGAGGGCCTGCTGGTGAGCTGACCCTGTAAAACATTATGGTTGAGGGCCTGCTACTGAACTGACCATCAAAAACATCATATGCGAATGCCTGAAGGTGAGCTGACCCTCTAAAAGACTGTAGGTGATGGGCTGCTGGTGAGCTGACCCTCTAAAACATTATATGCGAGGGCCTGCAGGTGAGCTGACCCTCTAAAAGATTGTAGGTGAGGACCTGCTGGTGAGCTGACCCTGAAAAACATTATGGTTGAGGGCCCGCTGGTGAGCTGACCCTCTAAAAGATTGTAGATGAGGGCCTGCTGGTGAGCTGACCCTCTAAAAAATTATGGTTGAGGGCCTGCTGGTGAGCTGACCCTCTAAAAGATTGTAGGTGAGGGCCTGCTGGTGAGCTGACCCTGTAAAACATTATGGTTGAGGGCCTGCTACTGAACTGACCCTCAAAAACATCATATGCGAATGCCTGAAGGTGAGCTGACCCTCTAAAAGAATGTAGGTGATGGGCTGCTGGTGAGCTGACCCTCTAAAACATTATATGCGAGGGCCTGCAGGTGAGCTGACCCTCTAAAAGATTGTAGGTGAGGACCTGCTGGTGAGCTGACCCTGAAAAACATTATGGTTGAGGGCCCGCTGGTGAGCTGACCCTCTAAAAGATTGTAGATGAGGGCCTGATGGTGAGCTGACCCTCTAAAAAATTATGGTTGAGGGCCTGCTGGTGAGCTGACCCTGTAAAACATTATGGTTGAGGGCCTGCTACTGAACTGACCCTCAAAAACATCATATGCGAATGCCTGAAGGTGAGCTGACCCTCTAAAAGAATGTAGGTGATGGGCTGCTGGTGAGCTGACCCTCTAAAACATTATATGCGAGGGCCTGCAGGTGAGCTGACCCTCTAAAAGATTGTAGGTGAGGACCTGCTGGTGAGCTGACCCTGAAAAACATTATGGTTGAGGGCCCGCTGGTGAGCTGACCCTCTAAAAGATTGTAGATGAGGGCCTGCTGGTGAGCTGACCCTCTAAAAAATTATGGTTGAGGGCCTGCTGGTGAGCTGACCCTCTAAAAGATTGTAGGTGAGGGCCTGCTGGTAAGCTGACCCTGTAAAACATTATGGTTGAGGGCCTGCTACTGAACTGACCCTCAAAAACATCATATGCGAATGCCTGAAGGTGAGCTGACCCTCTAAAAGAATGTAGGTGATGGGCTGCTGGTGAGCTGACCCTCTAAAACATTATATGCGAGGGCCTTCAGGTGAGCTGACCCTCTAAAAGATTGTAGGTGAGGGCCTGCTGGTTGGCTGACCCTCTAAAACATTATATGCGAGGGCCTGCTGGTGCACTGACCCTCTAAAAAATTGAAGGTGAGGGCCTGCTGGTGAGCTGACCCTCTAAAACAATACATGCGAGGGCCTGCAGGTGAGCTGACCCTCTAAAAGATTTTAGGTGAGGGCCTGCTCGTGAGCTGACCCTCTAAAACATTATCTGCGAGGGCCTGCAGATGAGCTGACCCTCTAAAACATTACATGCAAGGGCCTGCTGCTGAGCTGACCCTCTAAAAAATTAGGGGTGAGTGTCTGCTGCAGAGCTGACTCTCTAAAACATTATATGCGAGGGCCTGCTGGTGAGCTGACCCTCTAAAAGATTGTAGGTAAGGGCCTGCAAGTAAGCTGACCCTCTAAAACATTATGGTTGAGGGCCTGCTGGTGAGATGACCCTCTAAAAGATTGTAGGTGAGGGCCTGCTGGTGAGCTGACCCTGTAAAACATTATGGTTGAGGGCCTGCTGCTGAGCTGACCCTCAAAAACATTATATGCGAATGCCTGCAGGTGAGCTGACCCTCTAAAAAATTGTAGGTGGGGGGCTGCTGGTGAGCTGACCCTCTAAAAGATTGTAGGTGAGGGCCTGCTGGTCAGCTGACCCTGTAAAACATTATGGTTGAGGGCCTGCTGCTGAGCTGACCCTCAAAAACATTATATGTGAATGCCTGCAGGTGAGCTGACCCTCTAAAAGATTGTAGGTGATGGCCTGCTGCTGAGCTGACCCTCAAAAACATTATATGTGAATGCCTGCAGGTGAGCTGACCCTCTAAAAAATTGAAGGTGAGGGCCTGCTGTTGAACTGACCCTCTAAAAGATTGTAGGTGAGGGCCTGCTGGTGAGCTGACCCTGTAATACATTATGGTTGAGGGCCTGCTGCTGAGCTGACCCTCAAAAACATTATATGCGAATGCCTGCAGGTGAGCTGACCCTCTAAAACATTACATGCAAGGGCCTGCTGCTGAGCTGACCCTCTAAAAAATTAGGGGTGAGGGTCTGCTGCAGAGCTGACTCTCTAAAACATTATATGCGAGGGCCTGCAGGTGGGCTGACCCTCTAAAAAATTGAAGGTGAGGGCCTGCTGGTGAGCTGACCCTCTAAAACATTATAAGTGAGGGCCTGCAGGTGAGCTGACCCTCTAAAAAATTAGGGGTGAGAGTCTGCTGCAGAGCTGACTCTCTACAACATTAGGGGCGAGTGCCTGCTGCTGATCTGAGCATCGAAAACATTATGGGCGAGTGTCTGCTGCTGAGCTGACCATTGAAAAAATTATGGATGAGTGCCTGCTGCTTAGCTAACCATTGAAAAAATTATGGGCGAGGGCCTGCTGGTGAGCTGACCCTGTAAAACAATATGGTTGAGGGCCTGCTAGTGACTTGACCCTCAAAAACATTATATGTGAGGGCCTGCTGGTGAGCTGACCCTCTAAAAGATTGTAGGTGAGGGCCTGCTGGTGAGCTGACCCTGAAAAACATTATGGTTGAGGGCCTGCTGGTGAGCTGACCCTCTAAAAGATTGTAGGTGAGGGCCTGCTGGTGAGCTGACCCTCTAAAAGGTTATGGTTGAGGGCCTGCTGATGAGCTGACCCTCTAAAAGATTGCAGGTGAGGGCCTGCTACGGAGCTGACCCTGTAAAACATTATGGTTGAGGGCCTGCTGCTGAGCTGACCCTCAAAAACATAATATGCGTATGCCTGCAGGTGAGCTGACCCTCTAAAAGATTGTAGGTGAGGGGCTGCTGGTGAGCTGACCCTCTAAAAAATTGAAGGTGAGGGCCTGCTGGTGAACTGACCCTCTAAAACATTACATGCGGGGGCCTGCAGGTGAGCTGGCCCTCTAACAGATTGTAGGTGAGGGCCTGCTGGTGAGCTGACCCTCTAAGACATTAATTGCGAGGGCCTGCAGGTGAGCTGACCCTCTACAACATTAGGAGCGAGAGCAGACTAATAAGCATGTTTTTATGATGGAAGAGGAGGACGATAAAAGGAACATTTAAAGAGGACCTTTCATTACAATAAAAAATCTAAACTAAGTATGCTGACGTGGAGAGCGGCGCCCAGGGATCTCCCTGCACTTACTATTATCCCTGGGCGCTGCTCCGTTCTCCCTGTATAGGCTCCGGTATCTTCAGATTTTCGGCTCAACTGGGAGGAGCCTGCTCTTGTTCTCCTGGGCTATGAGCTGAACGCTGCGATTGGCCAGCGCTACAGCCTGGGAGAAGGAGACGCACAACAGTCGGTGAGCTGGCAATTGTAAGCGCTGCTGCAGCATTGATAGACCGGCGGAAGCACCTTCACCAGTAGCTCAGGAAAATTGGGTAGGTTTTGAGAAACCGCTGAACCACTAAGTTTAAGACGTGGGCTAGGCATGGGATGTGTGTGAGCTTGCCGAGCTCCAAAGCTGCCACCAAGTTACGGCCATTATCACACACAAATATGCCTGCTTGTAGGTTGAGTGGCTAGAGCCACAGCTCAGTCTGGTCTCTTATCCCCTGCAACAGCTCTCCGGCATGTGCTGTTTGTCCCCTAAGCATATCAGCTTCAGCCCGGCCTGTTGACGCTTCCCCATTGCAGTGCTACACTGCTTCCAGCTACCGGCTGATGGCTGACTGGTGCTGCACGCGGATAATTCGGAAGTGGAGGAGGAGAAGTGGGGAGCCACTAAAGTAGGTGCTGGCGGAAACCCTGATGGAATTAGGGCCCGAAATCTTCAGCGTCGGTAGCACCTGTACCATCCCAGGGTACGACTCCCTCCCGGCCTCCACAACGTTCACCCAGTGTGCAGTCAGGGACATGTAGCATCTCTGGCCAAAAGCACTTGTCCATGTGTCAGTAGTTAACTGGACCTTCCCAGTAACTGCGTTGGTCAGGGTACGGGTGATGTACGGGACACATGCTGGAGTAAGGTGGTCACGGCACACTGTGAAAAATAGTGACGGCTGGGGACTGCATAACGAGGGACGGCCGCTGACATCAGGCTGTGGAAGGCCTCAGTGTATTTGCGCTTGCGTTCAAATGCCTGGGGTAAGGACATTTGCACGCTGCACTGGGACACGGAAGTGGATGTGGTCGCTGATGGTGCTTGCGAAGGTGCAGGGCGGGAGGTATCCTGTGGGATCACTTGTTTGGCCAGACCCTCAATGGTGGGAGGAAGGAGGATCAGGGTAAGGAGTGTGTTTACCAGACTCTTGGCTACTGAAACTGGACTTGGTGGAAGACAGGGTGGTGCTTAACTGACTGGAAGCATTATCTGCTGCAATCCAACCAACCACCTGGTCACACTGGTCTGACTTTGAGAGCGTTGTCCTGCGCCACCCAGAAAACTGGGACATGAAGCTAGGTATCGTGGATGATTGTTTTCTTGTGCTCTGGCAGCAGGCACAGTTTCAACACGGCCTCTGCGTGCACCATCAGCATCACGGCCACTTCCCTGTCCCTTCCTGTTCGTCTTCTTCATATTAAATGTTATATATGCTTGAAAGTATGTCACACGTACAGTAACGTAGGATTTAGAAGTGTATGCGCAAAAAAATTAAACAAGATATTTGGGATGTGGAAACGTCACACAGGAGATATACCGCAGATAATGTCACTGATGTCAGCAGCGGCTAATAAAAAATTACAGGGAATGTCACAGGTATTTGGGATGTGGAAACGTTACACAGGAGAAATACCGCAGATAATGTCGCTAATGTAAGCAGTGGCTAATATAAAATTACAGGGCATGTCACAGGTATTTTAGATGTGGAAACGTTACACATAGTGATGGCCTTGCGGTTCGCCCGGCGGTCGGTTTGCGGCAAACTTTGCTCGTTCGCGATTCGCCGAACATATGGCGATATTCGCGGCCGCCATATTCTTTTACATTGTGAAGAACTTTGACCCATGACACATCCATCAGGTGGTACAGGACAGCTAATAGAAAAGCTTCAGCACATGGACATTCCCCCTACCTTATAAATAGACCCGATCTGGCCGCCATTTTACATTCAGTCTTTTGTCAGTGTAGGGAAAGGTTGCTGTGTGGCGCAGGGACAGACTGTTAGGGACAAAAACGCTATCAAATAGGTCCACAAAAGTCCTTTTAAGGACTGGTATAGGTGTGCTATTGATAGGTGTGCAGTACAGAGGGGTGTAATACACTTATAATATACTTTCGAACATAGAAAGCATATTATAGTGGATTTGTGCAGCAGTGGTGGTGAGCGGTTTTGCTGCGTTCCCTCTGCTACACACAGTGACAAACGGTATTGGAAAAAATTATTATATCTGGTGTGCGCATGAGTGTACGCGAAAATTATATTGCCGATATTACGCATTGAAAAAAATAATGAATGGAGATCGCAAATTCAAACAATACATCTGGTATGTCACTGTCCATGTTGTGGGACTATTTGTGCACTTCTAGTAATTATTTCTTGGCTGCAAATATGAGCTGAAGGTTTTTCAGGTTCGCCTGCCATTAAAATGAATGGGACCCGCCGCGAACTTGTGGTTCGCGAACATTAGATCGCTTTTGCGCGATCACGTTCGTGAACCGTCCCGGCAGATGTTCATCGATCATAAGTTACACAGGAGAAATAGCCGCAGATAATGTTGCTGGTATCAGCAGCGGCTAATATAAAATTACAGGGAATGTCACAGGTATTTGGGATGTGGAAACATTACACAGGAGAAATACCGCAGATAATGTCGCTGATGTCACCAGCGGCTAATAAAAAATGACAGGGAATGTCACAGGTATTTGGGATGTGGAAACGTTACACAGTAGATGTATCCTAGGTAATGTCACTGTCCGCAGCGGACACCATCTATGAAAAAAGTACACTGGATGTCACTGATATTTTTGGGATGTGCACACGTTACACTGGAGATGTAGTGCAGATAATGTCGCTGTCTGCAGCGGCCCAACTATTGCATGCTATTTATCGCAGGATGCGCTATAAATAGATATTTCTGCCACACACAATAGTCCTTAAAAGGACTTTTGGGTCTGTAAAGTTTTAGCAATTTAGCGCAGGTTGCGCTAAAAATATATATTGCTGCTGCCACACACAACAATAGTCCTTAAATGAACTTTTGGGTCTCTAAAAAGTTTTTCAACTTAAAAAAAAAATATTTCACTCCCTATACTATCTTTCCCTTCTTCAGCACAGCTCTCCCTGACTAACACTGAGCCGAACACGTGTCATCGGGTGCTATATAGCACCCGATGACACGTTCCGGCCAGCCAATCACTGTAATGCCAGTAACCAACATGGCTACAGCATTACAGTGAAGGGCAGTACTTACCTGCACGTTTATTGGCCAGCAAACGTGTGGGGAGGAGACTCAAGCATTGCGCTCGAACACATGCGGCATTTGGCCGAAAACCGACATGTGCTGAGCATCGAGATGCTCAAGCCAAACTAGTGTTCGGCCTAGCATGCTCGATCAACACGAATGATGACGTGTCGACGGACGTCACGTGGGTGCCCACAGGAGAGGAAGAGGAAGGGAGTTCAAAAAGGAGAGACGGAGCAGCAGAGAGGGAGGAGAAGGAGGAGACGCAGGCAGAGCTCGCAGGGCACAGGAGGCAAAAAGCAGAGTGCAAATGTATCTGGAGCGAGCCATCCACCATGCACAGTCACTTCTGGCACTCCCAGGATGCCGGTCCATGGCTCCACAGTGTGGGCTTTTTTTAACGTGTCAGCTGCTGACAATAATGTTGCCATCTGCAGCCTGTGCTGTCAACGCATATGTCACGGTAAGCCCAACACTCACCTAGGGAAGACCGCCTTAAGAAGGCACCTGGCCTCTCATCACCGAGCCCAGTGGGAGCAACGCCATCAAAACCCACAAGGTTACACTCCCGGCGCTCCATGTCCTGTCTCTTCTCCTTCTCTCTCCTCCCATTTGTCCTCCACTCCACCTTCCACCGTGCCGTTGTCGCGTTCATCTGGCAGAAGGCAGACTTCCGTGGCCCAAATGTTCGAACGTAAAAAGTTGATGACACCAGATAACCCTCTTGCCCAACGGCTGAACGCTGGCTTGTCGGAACTGCTAGCCCACCAACTACTGCCATATAAACTGGTGGACTCGGAGGCCTTTAAAAAATTGGTGGCCATTGGCACACCGCAATGGAAGGTCCCCGGAAGGAAATATTTCTCCCAGAAGGACATCCCAGAGCTATATGGCCACGTTCAGCGGCAAGTGAATATATCTCTGATACATCTGACCACAGACGCGTGGTCTAGCAAACACGGGCAGGGAAGGCACATAACTTTTACTGCCCACTGGGTGAACCTTCTGACGGCTGTCAAGCATGTAACCCATGGCTTCCGTGTGGATTTGGTGTTACCGCCACGGATTGCATGCAGACCTGCCTCTTCTTCTCCTCCTCATACTCCATCCTCCGTCTCCTCCTCGGCTGACTCCTCCTTTTCCACTGCTACTGCCTCTTCTGCTGCGCCCCCCAAGCTCTCCAGAACCTATTCGACGTGCCAGGTAAGACGTTGCCATGCTGTGCTGCAGCTTTTGTGCCTGGAAGCCAAGAGCCACACCGGTCCTGCACTGCTTTCAGCTCTGCGGTCACAGGACGATCAGTGGCTAACTCCGCTCAATTTGACAGTTGGTAAAGTGGCGTGCAACAAAGGTGCCAATCTGCTGAGCGCGCTTAAAAAGAGCAAAATGACACTCGTGCCATGCATGGAACACGTCCTGAACTTATTCATGCAGTGATTAGTTGTCAAATACCCCGAATATCTCTGGGCATTTTAGAAGATCTTACACGGACATGGCTCGCCTTGCTGATGTTCAGCGGCGACACCACTTGCCTTCAGACATCTGATTTGTGACAGCCCGATGCGCTGGAACTCCACCTTGTATATGCTTGATAGGCTGCTCCAGCAGCAACGTGCCGTTAACGACTACCTGTGTGAACTCTGCAGAAGGACAGGTTATGGGGAGCTTGGTTTCTTTCACCGCGCCAGTGGCTGCTCATGGCCGACACATGCAGGCTTCTGCGGCCATTTGATGAGATCACCAAACTAGTCAGTCGCAGCCAGGGCGCCATCAGTTACATCGTACCTTACACCTTCTTTCTGGAGCGTGCATTGCGTCGTGTCATTGATCAAGCCGTCGAGTAGCAGGAGCTGGAAGATAAGAAAGTCGCAATGCTGAATAAATTCCCAGGTTGGGCTACTCCATCTGAGACAAGTCAGCAGCAGTCTGAAGAGGAGTCAGAGGAGGATGGTGGCTGGGGGAAGGAGACTGAGGATGACATTCTCCCGGGCGATGAGCAGGAGCCAGGGCGCTCCACCGCTTCCAATTTAGAGCAAATGTGGGCCTTCATGCTCTAGTGTTTGAAGAGGGACCCCCGTATAAAAAGCATAAAGGGCAAGGACCAGTACTGGGTGGCAACATACTTAGACCCCCGGTACAAACACACAATGGCGGACATGTTACCAGCATCACAGAGGGCTGTCAGAATGCAGCATTTCTAGGCATTGCTGCAAGAGATGCTGCATTCTTCTGTTGTGGGCGCTGGCAGAGGAATTTCCACCCACAGCGAAACAGGTGCGGGTACCAATCCTACCGCACCTGCAAGAAGAGGGCGGTTTGAAGATGTTTTGGTCATTTAGGTTATGAGATCATTCTTTCAGCCAACGCATCCCCTCCAGATCCAGCCTCAGGGAACGCCTAGACTGACAGGTGTCCGACTACATCAGGTTATTGACCGATGTGGACACTCTGAGAAGCGAGGAACCCCTTGACTACTGGGTGTGCAGGCACAATTTTACATGGAACTCTTGGCTTGCCCCTCGTTGAGTGTCCTGTCCGAAAGGACGTTCAGCGCAGCAGGGGAAATCGTGACCGATAAGCGCACTCGCCTAGCTCAAGACAGTGTGGACTAACTCACATTTCTAAAAATGAATGAGGCATGGATCTCTGAGGAATTCAACACCTGTGACGACCATGTGTAATTGAATTTCCTCATGCCAGCACACACATATCCGCCACCACCCAGAACAAAGAATGGTCCTTGTCTTATGTATATACAGCGGCATAAAAGACCTTTTCTGTCAGGTGAATGCCTAATTTTTGGGGCCTGTACTGGCCTACAGTAAAATTTGTATCCAGTGACTGTCTAATTTATCTCAAGCCACATCATCACAAGTTCTTTTCTGTCAGGTGAATGCCTAATTTTTGGGGCCTGTACTGGCCTACAGTAAAATTTGTATCCAGTGACCGCCTAATGTACCTCCAGCCACATTATCACAAGTTATTTTCTGTCAGGTGAATGCCTATTTTTTGGGGCCTGTACCCCCCTGGCCTAAAACAAAATTTTTCTAGGCTCCAGAAGGGCAAATTTTTCAGTTTCCCTTTAAGACGCATAAAAATGGACCCTGATTTTAAATACATATTTTTTGTGGGAATTTTTGCCCAATGATACCCCTCTGGTATGTTACTGTCTGTGTTGTGGGACTATTTGTGCACTTATTTGGTAGCTGCAAATATGACCTGAAGGTTTTTCAGGTTTGCCTGCCATTAAAGTCAATAGGGCCCGCCGCGAACGCGCGGTTCGCAAACATTCATCCCGGCCGATGTTCGTCCATCACTAATGTTATGTTTAAAAGCCCAACAGTGGCCACCTTGGCAGGATCCCATACATGAGATTGATAGTCGACCCTGCCAACTAGAACCGGCTGATTTTTTTTTCACTTACGTATAGCTAGCCTTAAAAAGATTGCCAAACAATAACACATAATCATTCTGTGTTCCAGAAAATAATCTACAACTGGAGAAGAACAACTGTCAACTTGTTCAAGCCATCGCAGCAAAAGAGCAGAATGCAAGATGCTGAAACTAGTCTCTAAGGCTCCATTCACACGTCCGCAAAATGGGTCCGCATCCTTTCTGCAATTTTGCGGAATGGGTGCGGACCCATTCATTCTCTATGGGGATGGAATGGATGCGGACAGCACACATTGTGCTGTCTGCAGCCGCAATTGCGGAGCGCGGCCCCGATTTTGGGTCCGCTGCTCCGCAAAAAGATAGAGCATGTCCTATTCTTGTCCGCAGCTTGCGGACAAGAATAGGCATTTCTATGGGGGTGCCGGGCTGGTGTGTTGCGGACCCGCAATTTGCGGGTCCGCAACACACCACAGACGTGTGAATGCAGCCTTAGCCTCAGGGCTTACAGATAGCGGGCGACAATACTGATGCTGACTTGCATGAGTATAGTAATAAAAGTATTAGTTCAAATTAATTCTAAATGGGATGTGTGGCAGGTGTAAACCTTTGATGTTCAAAAAGAATATTAGGGTAAGGCCCCTTTCACACGAGCGTGACAAATTAGGTCCGGATGCGTTCAGGGTGCGTTCAGGAAAACTCTCACCATTTTGCAAGCAAGTTCAGTCAGATTTGTCTGTGAATGCGTTCAGTTTTTTCCACGCGGGTGCAATGCGTTTTGATGTGTTTTTCACGCACATGATAAAAAACTGAAGGTTTACAAACAACATCTTCTAGCAACCATCAGTGGAAAATGTATTGCATCCGCACTTGCTTCCGGATGCAATGAGTTTTTCATGCAGCCCAATTCACTTCTATGGGGCCAGGGCTGCGTGAAAAACGCAACTATAGAACATGCTGCAATTTTCATGCAACGCAGAAGTGATGTGTGAAAAACAACGCTCATGTACACAGACCCATTGAAATGAATGGGTCAGGATTCAGTGCGGGTGCAATGCATTCACATCACGCATTGCACCCGCGCGGGAAAACTCGCTCGTGTGAAAGGGGCCTAAGACTTTTGTCTGCCCATGAACACTTACACTGCCTGTCCAAAAAAAAAGTCGCCACCTGGATTTAACTAAGTAAATAGCTATGAGCCTCCAATTTGATAATTACTGCATGGGCGATTATGTTTCAGCTGACAATAAGTTATTTAACCCCAACTGGTGCAATGAGTTGCTTCTCATTTCTTAAACAACCATGTCGAAAGACACATCTCGTGGTCGTGGAAAAGATGTTAGTCTGTTTGAGAAGGGTCAAATCATTGGCATGCATCAAGCAGAGAAAACATCTGCAAAAACTACTAAAATTGGGTTAAGAACTGTTCAACGCATTATTAAAAACTGGAAGGATAGTGCGGACCCATCGTATTCGAGGAATGTGGCGGGAAAAAAATTCTGAATGATCGTGATCGGCGATCACTTAAACGTTTGGTGAAATCAAATCGGAGAAAAACAACAGTAGAACTCAGGGCTATGTTTAATAGTGAAAGTAAGAGCATTTCCTCATGCACAGTGTGAAGGGAACTCAAGGGATTGGGACTGAACAGCTGTGTAGACATAAGAAAACCACTAATCAGTGAGGCAAACCAGAAAAAGAGGCTTCAATTTGCTAGGGAGCATAAAGATTGGACTCTGGAGCAATGGAAGAAGGTCATGTGGTCTGATGAGTCAAGATTTACCCGATGCACCCATCATGCCTAGTGCCTACTGTACAAGCCTGTGGGGGCAGTTCTATGATCTGGGGTTGCTGCAGTTGGTCAGGTCTACGTTCAGCAACAGTATGTGCTCCAAGAATGAGGTCAGCTGACTATCTGAACATACTGAATAACCAGGTTATTCCATCAATGGATTTTTTCTTCCCTGATGGCACGGACATATTCCAAGATGACAATGCTAGAATTCATTGAGCTCAAATTGTGAAAGAGTGGTTCAGGGAGCATGAGACATCATTTTCACACATGGAATGGCCACCACAGAGTCCAGACCTTAACCCCATTGAGAATCTTTGGATGTGCTGGAGAAGGCTTTGCGCAGCAGTCAGACTCTACCATCATCAATGCAAGATCTTGGTGTAATGACCGACGTCACGCACAGGGAGGGAAAAGGGAAAGCCCTGCCCAAGGGAGAGGGAAAGGTGGTGACCCCTGACTCACCTTGCGGCTGGCACCTGACTGCCCTGACGTCCCTAGACGGGTTCCTCACCCGTGCGGCGATCACGTGCCTAAACCCTGGCTTTCCCTAAAATGAGTCCTAGATAGTGAACGGGCCGGTGGGATCGCTAGTCCGCACCACTGACACTAAGAGGGAAACACCAGGGAGAGGACAGACAATACAGACAAACACATACACCCAGGTGGGCGACCACAGCAGACCACATCAGACCACAAAGGTCTAACAGGGATCCGGAGGGTAGCGTTCTGGACCAACAACCAGAGAACGCAGCAACACAGCACCAGAGGGTCAGAATAGATGTCTAGGCAGGAAGCTCTAAATCTGGCAACCAGAGAAGTGTGAGAGGGGAATAAAAGGAGGTTGGGAGTGCTGGACAAGGAACAGCTGAGGAGAAGGAGCTACGGATCCCTGAGTGAGCCAAAAGGGTTGCAAAGCAAACCCAGAAAGCTACCATAAGGAAACAGCCCTATCTTACATAGAGCGCGCACCCAACCGTTGCGACTTCCTGACTCCGGGTATAACGGAGTCAGGCGTGGTTCTTGACACCCTCGTGACAGTACCCCCCTCTCAACGAGGGGCCTCCGGACACTCAGGACCAGGTCTCTCAATATGAGAGGCATGAAAAACCCGAACTAGCCTGTCGGCGTTTACCTCAGACGCAGGAACCCACATTCTTTCCTTGGGACCGTAACCTCTCCAATGCACCAGATATTGAAGAGAGCGGCGGACCCGACGAGAATTAATAATTTTGGATATCTGAAATTCTAGATTACCATCCACAACAACAGGAGGGGGTGGCAGCGGTGACGGTTCTAGAGGTGGAACATATTTTTGGAGTAACGACTTATGAAAGACATTATGGATTTTAAAAGTCTGAGGTAACTCCAGGCAAAAAGCCACGGGGTTGATGATGGGTACAATTTTGTAAGGACCAATAAACCTAGGGCCCAGTTTCCAAGAGGGAACCTTCAATTTAATATTCCTAGTAGACAACCACACATAGTCATTCACTCCTAGGTCCGGACCTGGCGACCGTCTCTTATCAGCCATGCATTTGTATTTACCTCCCATATTTTTCAAGTTAGCTTGCACCTTCTGCCATACCGATGAAAGAGATGACGAAAACCGTTCCTCTTCGGGAACCCCAGAAGACCCCCCCTCTTTGAAAGTACAGAATTGGGGAAGAAAGCCATATGCACCAAGAAATGGTGACTTGCCAGTGGATTCCTGACGACGATTATTTATGGCAAACTCAGCTAACGGTAAATATGATGACCACAACTCTTGGTTTTCAGACACAAAACATCTTAGATATGTCTCCAGGTTTTGGTTGGTACGCTCAGTCTGTCCATTCGACTGAGGATGGAAAGCTGAGGAAAAGGACAAGTGTACCCCCAAACGGGAACAAAAAGCTTTCCAAAATTTAGAAATAAACTGGGTACCCCGATCCGAAACAACATCGGAGGGGACCCCGTGAAGCTTCATGATTTCACTGACGAATACCTGAGCAAGAGTCTTAGCATTAGGTAGTGCGGGTAACGCAATGAAGTGTACCATTTTGCTAAACCTGTCCACTACTACCAAAATAACTGTTTTACCCGCAGACAAAGGTAAGTCAGTGATAAAATCCATTGACAGATGTGTCCATGGTCTATTGGGAATGACGAGTGGTAACAGAGACCCTGCAGGACGTGTATATGAAACTTTTGCGCGCGCACAGGTAGAACAAGAAGACACAAAATCCAATACATCCTGACGCAACCTTGGCCACCAAAAACGACGAGACAATAGCTCCAAGGTTGCTTTACTACCCGGGTGCCCAGCAAGTGCCGAATTATGATGTTCCCTTAATAATTCGAAACGCAGGTTCAATGGTACAAACAATTTCTCTGAGGGGCAAGAGACCAGGGCGTCCCCCTGGGCCTCTAACACCTTCCCCTTCAGAACCGAGTGTACCGCAGAAACAACCACTCCTCTTTGAAGAATGGGCACTGGATCACTCACATTACCCCCTCCAGGGAAACAACGAGATAGTGCATCAGCCTTGGTATTCTTTGCCCCAGGACGATAGGTAATCACAAAGTTAAACCTGGTAAAAAATAGCAACCACCTAGCTTGTCTAGCTGATTTGAGGTACAGAAGATTTTTGTGGTCCGTAATCACAGTGTCGGGGTGGACTGCCCCCTCTAAAAAGTGACGCCATTCTTCAAACGCTAGTTTAATAGCTAATAGTTCCCTATTGCCAATATCGTAGTTCTTTTCTGCTGCAGATAGTTTTTTAGAAAAAAAAGCACAAGGACGCCATTTGCCAGGAGACGGACCCTGAGACAGCACCGCCCCCACTCCCACCTCTGACGCATTGACTTCAACAATAAAAGGCTGGGAGACATCAGGTTGGACTAGTACAGGTGCTGAGGTAAACCTCTCTTTTAGAGAGGAAAAAGCAACTTTAGCGGCGTCAGACCATTTAGAAAAATCAGTCCCCTTCCTAGTCATGTCAGTAAGGGGTTTTACAATAAGTGAATAATTTTTAATGAATTTCCTATAGAAATTCGCGAAGCCAAAGAACCGTTGCAGTGCTTTGAGGTTCTCAGGAAGATCCCAATCTAAAATTGCCTGGACCTTCCTAGGATCCATACGGAAACCTAAAGCAGATAAAAAATAACCTAGGAATTGTATCTCCTGAACGGCGAAGACACATTTTTCAATTTTAGCATATAATTTATTCGTCCGTAGGACCTGCAGTACTTGTCTGACATGCACCTCATGTGTTCTCAGATCAGACGAATAAATTAAAACATCATCTAGGTATAATACCACAAACCTGCCGATTAGATGACTAAAAATGTCATTAACGAAATGTTGAAAGACGGCAGGAGCATTGGTCAGACCGAAAGGCATAACTAGATTTTCATAATGCCCCTCAGGGGTGTTAAAAGCTGTCTTCCACTCATCCCCCTCCTTAATACGAATCAGATTGTAGGCCCCCCTAAGATCAAGTTTGGAGAACCACCTAGCACCCGCAATCTGGTTAAACAGGTCAGGAATGAGAGGAAGAGGGTATGGGTCTCGGATGGTTATCCGATTTAATTCGCGAAAATCTAGGCAAGGACGCAGGCCCCCATCTTTCTTTTTAACGAAGAAAAACCCTGCAGCCACGGGTGAAGAAGAGGGTCTGATGTGTCCCTTAGCCAAGCTCTCGGAGATATAATCTTTCATGGCTTGTCTCTCTGGACCCGAAAGATTATATAACCTGGTCTTGGGTAATTTTGCGCCGGGAATAAGGTTAACCGGGCAATCATAAGGACGATGAGGTGGTAACTTCTGACAACCCTTTTCAGAAAAAACATCCTCAAAATCCGAAATAAATGTAGGTAGGGTAGTTATGGAGGCGACTAAGCAATTGCTATTTAAGCAATTTTCTCTGCACTGCTCACTCCACTCCAATATCTCCCTGGCCTGCCAATCCACCACTGGATTGTGCGCTACCAACCAGGGAAGACCCAGCACTACCAGAGTGGGAAGCCCCTCCAGAACATAACATGAAAGCATCTCGTTATGGTGGTCCCCTACCCGAAGGTGTAAATTATGAACAATGTGGGTGAGGTTTCTCTGAGACAGAGGAGCAGAATCAACAGCGAATATGGGAATAGGTCTCTGTAGCGTACAGAGAGACAAACCCATAGTGCGGGCAAAATGGGCATCTATCAAATTTACCCCTGCTCCACTGTCTAGAAAGAAAGAAATAGTCTCCGTCTTATCACCAAAAACAATAACCGCTGGCAACACAAATTGCGATGTACGTATGGAGGAAACCTATACCCCCCAGCTGACATCCTCCACACAGCCTGGGGTTAGTAGTTTTCCGACGGTCTTTTGTTTCTGAGGAAAGAAGGACAGACATTAATGAAATGACCCCTCTCCCCACAAAAAAAACAAACCCCACGCCTACGGCAAGCCTCAGAAGGACGGACCTGACGAGTAGTTCCTCCTAGCTGCATAGGCTCGTCTAAGTCCGTACAGACTAACTGCTGCTTGGGAGGGGTTACCAATTGCTCCGGTTTTTTCAACCTGTCCCTAAGGCGTCTATCTATTCGGATAGAAAGGGACATAACCGCATCAAGGGAAAAGGGGGTCTCATATAATGCAAGCGCATCCTTAACCCAGAGCAGAACTGACTCCTGAGAGCCGGGTCGTTCCATTGGGTATCCGTAGCCCACCTACGGAAGTCAGAGCAATACTCCTCTACCGGCCGCTCTCCTTGTAGGAGTCTCCGTAATCTTGATTCAGTTAGTGCGACTCGGTCAGGGTCGTCATATATGAGACCCAAGGCCCCGAAAAACTCATCCACTGACTGAAGAGCCTGGGAATCAGTAGGTAAAGAGAACGCCCAGGACTGCGGGTCCCCCTGCAGCAGGGAAATAACAACCCCCACCCGCTGTTCTTCATTACCAGAGGAGTAAGGGCGCAGTTTAAAATATAATTTACAGGCCTCACGGAATGTCAAAAACTTGTCCCTTCCCCCAGAAAATCTGTCCGGGAGAGGGACCTTGGGTTTCGCAACAACCTGGTTACCAATAGCAACCGCTGGGCTTGCGGTCAGTTGTAATTGCTGCTGTTGCTGGAGGACTGACGCCTTCAATCCTGCCACCTCCAAAGACAGGCCATGAAATTGTTTGGACAGAGCAGCAATTTGATCCATACTGGATTCTAAGTAGGTAAAAAATAATTTTATTTTTTTTTTATTTATTTTTTTACCTACACAAAATAAGGGCCAGATATAATGTAATGACCGACGTCACACACAGGGAGGGAAAAGGGAAAGCCCTGCCAAAGGGAGAGGGAAAGGTGGTGACCCCTGACTCACCTTGCGGCTGGCACCTGACTGCCCTGACGTCCCTAGACGGGTTCCTCACCCGTGCGGCGATCACATGCCTAAACCCTGGCTTTCCCTAAAATGAGCCCTAGATAGTGAACGGGCCGGTGGGATCGCTAGTCCGCACCACTGACACTAAGAGGGAAACACCAGGGAGAGGACAGACAATACAGACAAACACATACACCCAGGTGGGCGACCACAGCAGACCACAAAGGTCCAACAGGGATCCGGAGGGTAGCGTTCTGGACCAACAACCAGAGAACGCAGCAACACAGCTCCAGAGGGTCAGAATAGATGTCCAGGCAGGAAGCTCTATATCTGGCAACCAGAGAAGTGTGAGAGGGGAATATAAGGAGGTTGGGAGTGCTGGACAAGGAACAGCTGAGGAGAAGGAGCTACGGATCCCTGAGTGAGCGCGCAGCCAGCCGCTGCGACTTCCTGACCCCGGGTATAACGGAGTCAGGCGTGGTTCTTGACACCCTCGTGACACTTGGTGAAAAAATAATGCAACACTGGATGGAAATAAATCTTGTGACATTGCAGAAGCTTATCAAAACAATGCCACAGCGAATGCGTGCCATAATCAAAGTTAAAGGCGGTCCAACTAAATATTAGAGTGTGTGACCTTTTATTTTGGTGGCAACTTTTTTTTTGACAGGGTTGTACAGGATTAGGAAAACAGTGCCACACAAGTCCACAATGTATATGTTGTATTGCAGGGGGCACAGCACCAGTACCAGACACAACATTCAGACAGCTTTATCTTTATATACACTGTTTCAATGAAGATCATTGGTAATAGTAAGCAGATAAAAACTTTGCATGGGGTATCCATGTTTTTCACGTCTATATCTATCTATGCACTTACAGTCATGTGAAAAAATTAGGACACCCTTTGAAAGCATGTGGTTTTTTGTAACATTTTTAATAAATGGTTATTTCATCTCCGTTTCAACAATACAGAGAGATTAAAGTAATCCAACTAAACAAAAAAAACTGAAGAAAAGTCTTTTCAAGATCTTCTGTAAATGTCATTCTACAAAAATGCCTATTCTAACTGAGGAAAAAGATAGGACACCCTCACATGTATTCCCTCTTAAATTGGCTCAGATCTCACACAGGTATATCACACCAGGTGCACATAATTAGTAGATCGTTACTCTGCATGTTGAATGAGGCTTGCCCTATTTAAACCTCAGACATTTAGTTTGGTGTGCTCCTGACTGTTGAAGTGAGAGTGAGCACCATGGTGAGAGCAAAAGAGCTGTCAGAGGACTTCAGAAAAAAGATTGTAGCAGCCTATGAGTCTGGGAAGGGATTTAAAAAGATCTCAAAAGATTTTGAAATCAGCCATTCCACTGTCCGGAAGATAGTCTACAAGTGGAGGGCTTTCAAAACAACTGCCAACATGCCCAGGACTGGTCGCCCCAGCAAGTTCACCCCAAGAGCAGACCGCAAGATGCTAAAAGAGGTCTCCAAAAACCCTAAAGTGTCATCTCGAGAACTACAGCAGGCTCTGGCTACTGTTGATGTAGAAGTACATGCCTCTACAATCAGAAAGAGACTGTACAAGTTTAACTTGCATGGGAGGTGTGCAAGGAGGAAACCTTTGCTTTCCAAGAGAAACATCGAGGCCAGACTGACATTTGCCAGAGATAAAGTTGACAAAGACCAGGACTTCTGGAATAATGTTCTTTGGACAGATGAGTCCAAAATTGAATTATTTGGACACAACAGCAGAGGACATGTTTGGCGTAAACCAAACACAGCATTCCAAGAAAAGAACCTCATACCAACTGTGAAGCATGGAGGTGGAAGTGTCATGGTTTGGGGCTGCTTTGCTGCAGCAGGACCTGGTCAGCTCACCATCATAGAATCCACGATGAATTCTACTGTGTATCAGAAGGTGCTTGAAGAACATGTGAGACCATCAGTTAGAAAATTAAAGCTGAAGCGGAACTGGACCATGCAACATGACAATGACCCAAAACATACTAGTAAATCAACCAAAGATTGGCTGAAAAAGAAGAAATGGAGAGTCCTGGAATGGCCAAGTCAAAGTCCAGATTTGAATCCCATTGAGATGCTGTGGGGTGACTTGAAAAGGGCTGTACGTGCAAGAAACCCCTCAAACATCTCACAGCTGAAAAAGTTCTGCATTGAGGAGTGGGGTAAAATTTCCTCAGACCGATGTCGAAGACTGGTAGATGGCTACAAGAACCGTCTCACTGCAGTTACTGTATATTGTAACACTTTTCTCAAAAATATGGTAACTGCAGATGTAATGATCTTAATGCTGTGTTACGCAGTAACATAACACATCAAGGGGATCTGTGATATAATGTGTACTGTATGTGGCTGCCTCTATACCACCATGACCAGTTTCACCCTCACCTACTGTGTCCTTCTCCCCTACCATGTAGATTGTAAGCCTCAAGGGCAGGACCCTCTCTCCTCCTGTACCAGTGTGTAGTTCATCTTGTTTATGCTTAGTGCAATTGTCTGTATTATGTATGTATACCCCTTATCATATGTACAGCGCTATGGAATGAATGGCGCTTTAATAATTGATAATAATAATAATGTGGCAGCATGACTTTCCTTTTATGTCTGCCTATGGCAAAAACAAGAATTAGGCATCTTGAGTTATAAACTTTGTTTAACCAGGACATAAGCATCGCCAGTGGTACTAGGTGTCTTCTAGCAATGTTAATGGGGCATTAAAGGTCCAAACTATGAGAATGCACCTTGCTACATATTAACCCCATGTAAATTAACAGGCTGATTACATGCTGACAGGTATTTCAGGCCTTGCCAGAGTACAGGATCAGCTAGTCAGTGCAAAATACAGATGAGGTCCATGTGACATGCATGTTGGATCCGTTTTTGTTTTTTTTGTGGACCCATTGTCTACAATGGGCCTGTAGTCCGCATTTTGTGGCCAGGAATAGGACATGTTCTACTTTTTGCAGAATGGACATATGGATGTGGAAAGCACACCGATTATTCGTGCACTGTATGTCTATTCCAAAAAAAAGATAGAGCAAGTCCTGTACTTGGCTGCAAAATACAGACCACGGACCAAGTCAAGTCAATGGGTTCGCAAAAAAAAAAAAATGCAACATGGATGTCCATCGGACGTCATCCATATTATGCAGATCTGCAAAATGCATGCGTTCATGTGCATGAAACTTGACAGAACTACAATAATTTGTTTCCTGTCCATAAAACACCTAAACACAACAGTCAGGGATTTATATTCAGGGATATTATAATTTATATCTAAATTTATTAAATATAAATGAAATTAAATAAAATTAAAATCTTAAAACAGTATAAAATTAAAAAGGACCCCTCCCTCCAAAAAAGTGCATTTCTCCACATGCAACAATATAAGATATTTTATGTGATAGGGATGCATTTTGTATTAGCATATGTCCTATTAAAAAAAAGGTGAGGACGTGTCGCAGTCATGCTGTGGTTAGGGAACACATGTGGCCAACCACATGTAATCACTGCATGGATAATCATGCTTTTAGGGTGCATTTTTTTGCTTGAGATCATTTATAAACTGCTGTGAATTTTCATGGTTCTTTAGTATTCTTATTCTGACTACCTTCAAGTGTTATATGTGATATATGTGGTAAAATAAGTTGAACATCTACATCAAGCGGATTATCAACTGTATAACCATTGTGGTCAGCTCCTGCAAACTGATGTGCATGTTTTACACGCGATCAACTGCACATACAACAGGTGCAATCATCACAACTTGGACAGTGCCAGGACTATCTCAGAAACCTATTTCCCCATCGACTTCTATTGCGGAAAGAGATGTCATTCCTGACAGCAGAAGGACCCCATTACAACAGCGTCATGTGGATCTACCCTAAGAGAATAAAAGATCACCTTTAGAATGCTGCATTCCCAAAGCCATTAAAGAGCTTCAAGGGAAGTACGGTAAGTAGCAACATCCTTTAAAATAATCATTTATGAAGGTAGGCGTAATTTTGCAATGTATTCCTTTTACCTTTATTGCTCCTAAATTCCGTTCTGGGATGTGGTCACATGACCATGTCCATGCCGCTCTTCCTTATTGCCTGTGATGTTCTGTCCATGGGCATATCAAAGTACGAACAGGGGCAGTGATAGGAGAGTGTCTATGTAACTAGATATATGTGAGGAGCTATAAACTAGATGGGAGTTGTTATGGTTGGTGCTAGAGCTATGGCAGAGAAAAAAGAGAGGTGCCTCATGGGTTTGGTTGGATACAAGAACAGGATGTGCTACCTATAAACCGACTATAGTGATTTGTTTACATGGTGAACACAGGTCAGGAGAGGCCAAATTGAAAAAAAGCATGGGGAAGATGTACATGAAGAAAGCAACAACATGATCATATCTATCAAGCTGGGGAGTACTGGAAAGTGGAGGCTCCTGATCATTTGCTTCTTTTCCACTCTCTATAAGCTAGCCCTCTAAATAAAGTGCTTATATAAACAATTCTCATACATGGTATTTGGAGAGGCTCCACTGATTCCTTTGACTTGGATGTCACATTAATTGATTCTTCTAGTTGTATTTGCTCCATTTTTAACCCATGAGTTGTCCTGGTGGTCTCTGGGAAAACAAGGAACGTAACATTTAAGACAGTTAGACATGACTAAAGAGAGACTATTGAAAGACAGAACTAATATCTAGATATTCCATAACCCAGCAGAGGAAGCTGTTTTTTAGACAAGACGTTTCTTTCCCACCCCATACTTGCCAGCAGTCTCCAATTTGCAGAAAATGTAGAATCTTTTTCCACTCAACTATATAACAATCTGCTCAGCTCCTCCTGCTCTATAATATACTACATGCAGATTGCAGTGCTGGAAATGGCAGCGGTTAAGTGGAGAGTATCTGATCTTGCGGTTATTTTATCACATTTAGGGACACTCAAGATATTTTCAACTAAGTCAGATGACCCTGTTAAGATGACAATATCAACTGAGCTTTTTATTTGTAGCCCAATGTACACTAGTCCATACCTTTGACACCATGAGTTTCTGTTGACCATAATTAATGCACCACTCAACCCTGGCATTAGGTGGAAAGTGCATATGGCTGCAACAATTGTCTCCATAGACATTGTTGTATCAAAGTCACATGACTTGAGTCATGCAAAAGTTTTATCATGTTATGTGAGTGGGTTGATACACCTAGGGAGCCTTCACACATGGTGAAAAAATCCACACTGAAATTTATATGTTCATATTTTTAGGTCCGTGCAGGTTTTGGTGCAGATTTTATTGTGGATTTCATTGCAGATTATGATTTCCTATTGAAATTTATGGAGAAATTGGATTTCACAAAATCCGTGACACATCATGTTTCATGTAGCAGAACACAGATGATCAGATTTTAGGGGGCCTTCACACACAGTAGATTTTGCTGCAGAGAATTCTGTGACAGAAAATCTGTTCTATTCATTGGAAATCGGGTTGTTTTCGCAGGAAGCACATGGATTTCTGCAAGCCTCATTGAGTTGAATGGAACAGATTTTCAGAAAATTTCTGCACCAAAATCTGATGTGTGTGTGATGGTACCCTCAGCATAGACAAATTTAAATTCCATAGGAATACATGTGGAACTACTACAGTATATTTATGATTTTTCCACCACTTGTAAAGGCACCTGTGTCGGACCCCCACCGATCAGTATAAAAATGGCGGAAAACACTTTTAAGCTGTACAGTTGTAAGTCACACAATGAAAAAACATGCGCAATTTGTCTGCAACTTGCTGTTGTGCAACCAATTTAGAGGTGTGATATGACTGTTAAAAAACCCATTGGAAAATGCAGCAGGTTTGGATCTTCTGTCCACAATTTATGACTCGATTTAACTGCAGCAAAATCTGAGACAACTCTACATGTAAATCCTGCAGATTTTGCTGTGAATTTGTTGTAGATTTTTCCATCACATATTACGGTATGTTCCCTGTAGACACATCTTTAAGACATACCTTTAACTACAAAAAAAATATTTGGGCAGCAGTCTCATCTGATTCTGAACTGGAGGTACGCAGGTTTTCAGGTAGTTCATTTGTCTTCATGAGTGTATATATGCCTAAAATAAGAAAAAAGGTATGAATCAGTTCAATAATGCATGTGGTGAAGTGTTTCAAATGAGGATTGGGGACTAAATTAACCGCTTGCCATGATCATTATTCTTTTAGAGTCTTAGTGGCACAAATAAACTACATAACTATATGTGACAAATGTTAGTAGACATGAATTGTTGGCTTTTTAAAATGTGACACACAATGCAGCACTGTACAATCATACATATAGTGGCACAAATAAAATAATGTTATCAAAGCAAGTCCTGTATGCTGATTAGGTGTATGATCTGCTAGATGCATCTGTTTGTTCATTAATACTTTTGCAATGTGAACAAAAAATCATGTCATTGCTTCTGTAAGAGTGGAGACCATATCTCTTTTGGTAAGAGCTGTTGTGGTTAACTCTGATGCAGCCATGAATGGCAAACAGTGTTCAGCGATGAAAAGAGGTTCTGCCTCTGGTACTAATGATGGCCTCATCAGAGTTTGCAGGAGAGCTGGAGAACACCTACTGCCATCATGCACAGTGAGGAGACACACAGTCATTAGCTACCATGGCTATTCCCATCTGTTATGCGAAGAGGGAACATTGACCAGCCTTTAGTATGTCAAGAACATTGTGGAACCAATCCCACTGCCTTTTTTTACTTAGTTAAGAGACATGGTTTTCCAACAGTAACATAACATAATAACCATAACACTTGCCCACACACTGCCCACACTACACAATGTGCTCTTCAGGGTATCCAGCAGCTCCCTTGGGCAGCTTGATCATCAGATCTTTCCCCCATCAAGAATGTCTGGGACTGTATGGGCTAACAGATCTCCCGTACACAGCAGCCAATAACCACTTTGGCTGAACTATGGGACTAAAATGAAAGAGCTTAGAATGACATACCACAGGAGGAGATCTCGCATCTTTATGAGCATCACCATGCCAGAGTGTCAGACTGTATTGCAGCAACGAGAAATCCTACCCAGTATTAACGTGACTGTGCATCAACATGTACCCTGCTGTAGAACCCAAAATAAAGGAGAGTCAAAAAGTCAAACGTTTAGACACAGCTTTTCAGCTTTCATTCCATGATTTTTCTTGTTTTCATTTTCTACATTGTACAGTCGTGGCCAAAAGTTTTGAGAATTACATAAATATTGGAAATTGGAAAAGTTGCTGCTTAAGTTTTTATAATAGCAATTTGCATATACTCCAGAATGTTATGAAGAGTGATCAGATGAATTGCATAGTCCTTCTTTGCCATGAAAATTAATTTAATCCCAAAAAAAACTTTCCACTGCATTTCATTGCTGTCATTAAAGGACTTGCTGAGATCATTTCAGTAATCGTCTTGTTAACTCAGGTGAGAATGTTGACGAGCACAGGGCTGGAGATCATTATGTCAGGCTGATTGGGTTAAAATAGCAGACTTGACATGTTAAAAGGAGGGTGATGCTTGAAATCATTGTTCTTCCATTGTTAACCATGGTGACCTGCAAAGAAACGCGTGCAGCCATCATTGCGTTGCATAAAAATGGCTTCACAGGCAAGAATATTGTGGCTACTAAGATTGCACCTCAATCAACAATTTATAGGATCATCAAGAATTTCAAGGAAAGAGGTTCAATTCTTGTTAAGAAGGCTTCAGGGCATCCAAGAAAGTCCAGCAAGCGCCAGGATCGTCTCCTAAAGAGGATTCAGCTGCGGGATCGGAGTGCCACCAGTGCAGAGCTTGCTCAGGAATGGCAGCAGGCAGGTGTGAGCGCATCTGCATGCACAGTGAGGCGAAGACTTTTGGAAGATGGCCTGGTGTCAAGAAGGGCAGCAAAGAAGCCACTTCTCTCCAAAAAAAACATCAGGGACAGATTGATCTTCTGCAGAAAGTTTGGTGAATGGACTGCTGAGGACTGGGGCAAAGTCATATTCTCCGATGAAGCCTCTTTCCGATTGTTTGGGGCATCTGGAAAAAGGCTTGTCCAGAGAAGAAAAGGTGAGCGCTACCATCAGTCCTGTGTCATGCCAACAGTAAAGCATCCTGAGACCATTCATGTGTGGGGTTGCTTCTCATCCAAGGGAGTGGGCTCACTCACAATTTTGCCCAAAAACACAGCCATGAATAAAGAATGGTACCAAAACACCCTCCAACAGCAACTTCTTCCAACAATCCAACAACAGTTTGGTGAAGAACAATGCATTTTCCAGCATGATGGAGCCCCATGCCATAAGGCAAAAGTGATAACTAAGTGGCTCGGGGACCAAAAACGTTGACATTTTGGGTCCATGGCCTGGAAACTCCCCAGATCTTAATCCCATTGAGAACTTGTGGTCAATCCTCAAGAGGCGGGTGGACAAACAAAAACCCACTAATTCTGACAAACTCCAAGAAGTGATTATGAAAGAATGGGTTGCTATCAGTCAGGAATTGGCCCAGAAGTTGATTGAGAAAAAAATGCAATGCTGCCAGTTTTATGGGTTTTGTTCTTATGGCATTCACTATGCAGTAAAATTGACTTTTGCTCTTCATTCTCCAGATCAGTATGATTACAGCAATACCACATTTGCATAGTTTTTCTTGCGTTTTAATATGGAAAAAGAAATAAGGGCAATATGTACTTTTCATTGATATCATGATTTGATACATTTTTATTCAATTTTGTGGGTGAAGTTAAGCAAGCAAAAAACGGCAAATTGGCCATTTTGCCTTTTTTTCTGTTTCACGTTTAGATTTTAAAAAACGTTTATTTTAAAGACTTTTATACTTTCTAATAGTTTCTCTAGGGATCATCAAATTGCTTTGGGGTCTATGAGACTTACACTATATTCCTATGGATCTCCATAGGAACCTAGGTGTGGCAGTGTTAAACAGAAGTCACTCGGTTGCTATGGCGCTTGCTCTACTCCACAACAGCTTTGCACACTCTTGGCAGTCCCTCGGTCAACTTTATGAGGTAGTCGCCTGGTATGGTTTTCCAAGGAGTTCTCATAGTTCTCAGAATTTGGCTGCTTTTCCTTCACTGTGCTGTCCAACTCACTCATCCCGAACCTTCTTAATTGGGTTAAGATTGTGTGATTGTAGAGGCCATGTCATTTGACAAAGCACCCCATCGCTCTCTTTCTTGGTCAAATACCTCTTACATAGCCTGGAGTTTTATTTGGGGTCATTGCCCTGTTAAAGGATAACTGTCACATTTAGACCCTAATTTAAATTTTCATATATGTAGTTACTAATAACATGATATTCCAGAATCAGTTACTATTAGACTGACTTACCCCATATTTAATAAGATTCCGCCCTTAGCAACCACTCTGCAAAAAACTGCAATTTCACTATTCAGTTAAGATGGCCGCCACTGCCCTCACCCTGAGGCTAATCCCGCCTGCCCTCACTAGCCAGTAACAATAGCCCCCCAAAAGTGTCAGTAACCAGAGCCCTCCCCCCTAAAGGGTTAATCTCCTGCAGCACAAAGGGGTCCTCTTACCACATGTTGCTTTCTTTTATACACTGAGCAGATGGCAGATCTCCCTTCCCTGTTGTGCGCTGCTTCAACTCTGCATTCTCCAGCTCTGCTGAGTGAGTGAGCGTCTGCCAAGCACAGGGACAGGGAGAAGTGCACACAGCCTAGGCACTGTTATCAGCTGCTGGGGAGGACCTGGCTTTAATAATTTACTTACAGTCCCTGGCTGTCAGTAATGTGACCCTGCACGCTGCGTGCTCCGTCTATCAACAGATAGACGGACCATGCCTAGCAACCCTATTTTAAGCACAGGTAAAAGTAGGCAGTACAGGGAACAAAAATGTGGAATTAAGGGGTAATTGAATACGGAGTGAAAAGTTGAAATAGTGCCACCAAGGTGATATTAATAACCACAATCCAATACTCAAAAAAAATAAAAAATACGACAGTTGTACTTTAAAAACAAATGATGGTCCCACTAGACACAAACCAGAATACTACAGAATACTGTAGAAGGTTGGTTGTGTGCTTTCAATTTTGAATAAATCACCAAAGGTCTCATCTGCAAAGCTCCCCCACACTATCACACCTCCTGTTCCATGCTTCATGCTGGGAGCTACAGTCGTGGCCAAAAGTTTTGAGAATGACAAAAATATTAGTTTTCACAAAGTTTGCTGCTAAACTGCTTTTAGATCTTTGTTTCAGTTGTTTCTGTGATGTAGTGAAATATAATTACACGCACTTCATACGTTTCAAAGGCTTTTATCGACAATTACATGACATTTATGCAAAGAGTCAGTATTTGCAGTGTTGGCCCTTCTTTTTCAGGACCTCTGCAATTCGACTGGGCATGCTCTCAATCAACTTCTGGGCCAATTCCTGACTGATAGCAACCCATTCTTTCATAATCACTTCTTGGAGTTTGTCAGAATTAGTCGGTTTTTGTTTGTCCACCTGCCTCTTGAGGATTGACCACAAGTTCTCAATGGGATTAAGATCTGGGGAGTTTCCAGACCATGGACCCAAAATGTCAACGTTTTGGTCCCCGAGCCACTTAGTTATCACTTTTGCCTTATGGCACGGTGCTCCATCATGCTGGAAAATGCATTGTTCTTCACCAAACTGTTGTTGGATTGTTGGAAGAAGTTGCTGTTGGAGGGTGTTTTGGTACCATTCTTTATTCATGGCTGTGTTTTTGGGCAAAATTGTGAGTGAGCCCACTCCCTTGGCTGAGAAGCAACCCCACACATGAATGGTCTCAGGATGCTTTACTGTTGGCATGACACAGGACTGATGGTAGCGCTCACGTTTTCTTCTCCGGTCAAGCCTTTTTCCAGATGCCCCAAACAATCGGAAAGAGGCTTCATCGGAGAATATGACTTTGCCCCAGTCCTCAGCAGTCCATTCACCATACTTTCTGCAGAAGATCAATCTGTCCCTGATGTTTTTTTTGGAGAGAAGTGGCTTCTTTGCTGCCCTTCTTGACACCAGGCCATCTTCCAAAAGTCTTCGCCTCACTGTGCGTGCAGATGCGCTCACACCTGCGTGCTGCCATTCCTGAGCAAGCTCTGCACTGGTGGCACTCCGATCCCGCAGCTGAATCCTCTTTAGGAAACGATCCTGGCACTTGCTGGACTTTCTTGGACGCCCTGAAGCCTTCGTAACAAGAATTGAACCTCTTTCCTTGAAGTTCTTGATGATCCTATAAATTGTTGATTGAGGTGCAATCTTAGTAGCCACAATATCCTTGCCTGTGAAGCCATTTTTATGCAACACAATGATGGCTGCACGCGTTTCTTTACAGGTCACCATGGTTAACAATGGAAGAACAATGATTTCAAGCATCACCCTCCTTTTAACATGTCAAGTCTGCTATTTTAACCCAATCAGCCTGACATAATGATCTCCAGCCTTGTGCTCGTCAACATTCTCACCTGAGTTAACAAGACGATTACTGAAATGATCTCAGTGGGTCCTTTAATGACTGCAATGAAATGCAGTGGAAAGTTTTTTTTGGGATTAAATTAATTTGCATGGCAAAGAAGGACTATGCAATTCATCTGATCACTCTTCATAACATTCTGGAGTATATGCAAATTGCTATTATAAAAACTTAAGCAGCAACTTTTCCAATTTCCAATATTTATGTAATTCTCAAAACTTTTGGCCACGACTGTACACATGTAGAAACTATCTGCTCACCTTATCTGTGCCTCACAAACACATGGTGATTGAAAACAAAAATCAAAATTTGACGTATCAGACCAAAATATTGATTTCCACTGGTTTAATGTACACTTCTTATGTTTCTTGGCCCAAGCTTTACCCTTGCTGTTGTTGTTCCTTGGTAGTGCAGCAATTTGACCATAAAATCCTAATTCTCGCAGTCACCTCTGAACAGTTGATGTTGGGGTTAGTAATGCATAGAGATGAGCAAATTTCAAAAAAATTTGATTCGGTCGGTTCGTCGAATTTTCCGAAAAGATTCGATCTGAATTAATTTGTGGCGAATCACGTTAGAAATAGACATTTCCTGGCTGCAGAGAGCCTGTATAGTGATGTAGAACACTGTACCTTGCAGAAACACACACAGTCTGCTGTGGTAGTGAAACAATACTGTGAGTCAGTATGACATACAGATGACAGGCTTCGCTCTCAGAATCACTGCACACTTCACTTATTTGGCCAGTTACGGGGCCAAAACTGACCAAATAACTCAAGTGTGAACTTAGCCTTACAGGTATAGCGTCAGGTATAAAGAACCGTGCAGATTCCACATAGATGTCTACAGAACCTGTTCTATTAAACGCTTATACAAGTAGAGCCTCCCCTGACAGAGTGGAGAGGGTGTCAGCAGTAAGTTTGTGTTGACGTCACTGATGATTTTGCTTTTATTTTACTTCCTCTGATCCGTCAGAACAATGACGCCCCAAAAAACGGATTGTGTCTGTTGAGCATCCACCTTCACTCGGTCAGCATTTGGTCAGTAATCCATCAGTATTGCTAATGCCCAAAAAAAAACAGGAGTGGATACAAAACCGAGATGACACTTGAATGGAATATTTGCATGTCTTCTGTGTTTTGTACCCACTCGTGCTTTCGGCTATCAAATCATAAGCCAATTCTGATGGGACCATACAGGACTTACAGTAGGTACACAGACAGGATCTGTTGTGTCTCATTTTTCCTTCCTTCTGACAGATCAGAAGAAGGGTCAAATAAATGATGATGTCAACCAGGCCAAAAAAGCAAAATAGTGGCCCGGTCATTAAGTGGGGAGGGTGGGAACAGCATGAGAAGTCCACAGAGTGGCCCAATGACATAGTGTGGAGGTGGCAGCAGCATGAGAAGGCCACAGAGTGGCAAGGTGACAAAGTGTTGAGGTAGCAGCAACATCAGGAGACCACAGAGTGGCAAGGTGACATAGTGTGGAGGTAGCAGCAGCATCGGAAGTCCACAGAGTGGCACAATGACAGATTGTGAAGGTGGCAGCAGCAGCATGAGGAGGCCATAGAGTGGCAAGGTGACATAGTGTTGAGGTAGCAGCAGCATCAGTAGACCACAGAGTGGCAAGGTGACATAGTGTGGAAGTGGCAGCAGCATCAGGAGATCACAGAGTGGCAACGTGACATAGTGTGGAAGTGGCAGCAGCATCATAAGACCACAGAGTGGCAAGGTAACATTGTGTGGAGGTGGCAGCAGCATCAGGAGACCACAGTGACCTGGTGACAGAGGGGGGAGGTGGGTGGCACTAACAGTACCCGCTGACGATGGTGGGTGTAAGAAGTAGCATTTGGCATCAGATGTGTGGCATCAGGCAGGTGGCAGCATCAGAATAGTAGCTGAGGCAGGTAGCCAGAAGAAACCGGTCTCTTTTGTCAAGCTTTGGGTGAGGCAGCATGGATGATTTAATCTGATGCATCAGGCATTGGTGGTTGGAAATCCTGGCTGATCCACGCCTGATTCATCTTGACAAAGTCAGTCTCTCCACGTTTTGGGTGGACAGGCGAGTTCTCCTTGGGGTAACTATGGCCCCTGCCGCACTAAACACTCGCTCTGATGCCACACTACTGGCCGGGCAGGACAGCTTTTCCAGGGAAAACTCAGCCAGTTGCGGCCACAAATCCAGTTTTGCTGCCCAGAAGTCCAGCAGATCTTCAATGACGGCTGGCAGGGTGCACTCCAAGTATGACAACACCTGCTGGTTCAGGTTCTGCTCTATGTCTAGCTGCTGGTGAGTAGTTTCTTCACCGTGCGGGTGAAGAAAGCTGCTCATCACCAACTCTAGACTGCTGATGGGAGTTGGTACTGCTCCTGCCACCCCAACCCCCCCAGCAGCCATGGCAGTAGAACGTGAGCGCAGAGTGCCCCCCGGTCAGTCCTGCAAGAGGATGGACAATTGCGCAGATAGGCAGTGGCCAACTGACTACATAGGATGTCTCTATAATAGTTCAGTTTGTCCTCCCTCTCACCGGGTGTAAAAAGGCCGCTGTGACAGGTCTTAGAAGGTCTGAAAGATTATCTGCACATTAGTGATCTGACAGCCTCTTTTGGTTTCACTTTGTCTGTGTGTTGCTGGTATGTCCACACCTCCTGTTCAGGTGTGGATCATGTGACCTTTACCCATCCCTATTTAGTCTGATTTTACCCATCACTCCTTGCTCTGGATAGCTTAATTTGGTTTTGGAAGAGCTGGAGTGTGGTTCGTGTTGAAGTCCTGTTCATCCATCATCCTCAGAAGTTAAGTGTCCCGCTTGTTGTGTTTTGTATTCCCCTCCCCCCCTGGTTGTTTACTAGGCCTCAGCGAGACGCTAATTCTTTCACCAGGGAACAAACTGGTTGTCTCTGCCCTGTCATTACCTTTAGGGCATCCGAGGGTCACCAGGGTTTTCTAGGTTCCTGTGTATGGGCATCTCTACCATAGAGAGGTGCCCATATGGATAGGAGTTAGGGCCAGGAGCAGGGTTTTATAGGTGGTGACCCTTTTCCTTCCCTAACGGTGAGGCCTAGTGTCTTTACCCTTCCTTCTTGTTGTCTTTTGGTGTTCTCCCCTATTACATCCGTGACATTATCCAGAGCCAATACCGCCATTTTTGTTCTGATCTGTGCAGCTATGGATACTATGTCTGCACTGGTCGAACAGCTGCAGAATCTGACGTTGGAGGTAGCAGACCAACGCACGATGGTCTTGCAGATTCAGAGTCCACAGGCTGCTGGTTCCGGTGGTGGGTCCCAGGCCTGCCATGAACCGAAGGTGGCTCTCCCGGACAGGTTTTCCGGGGGTAGTGACAATTTAATCCGGTTCAGGGAGTCATGTAAATTATACTTTAGGCTGCATCCATACTCTTCTGGAGTGTCAACGTGTGGTTATGATTATTTCATTGCTTAAAGAGGATGCCCAATCTCTGCCTTAGAATTCTTTAGAGCCTTGGGTCTTATCTACGATGACCCGGATCGGATCTCTCAGGCCGAGACCAAGTTGCGGGGTTTGCGGCAGGGAGAACGTTCCGCGGAGACCTATTGCTCAGAATTTAGAAGATGGGCTATCGATACAGAGTGGAACGATCCTGCTCTCCGTAGCCAATTCTGTCAGGGTCTCTCTGAGAGACTGCAGGACGCATTGGCTTTTCATGAAAATCCTGAGTCATTGGAAGCAGCTATGTCCCTTGCTGTACGTCTTGATAGACGCCTGATGGAGAGATCTAGGGGTCCTCACCTTCAGGAAGTACTGTTCAATAAGGGTGCTGATTCCTTTGACACTTATGGTGGAGAGACACTGGTGGTTGCGCCTTGCGAGGAGCCTATGCAGTAAGTAGGAGCTACTCCTGGAACTTCTGGCAAAAGTTTTGGTCATGTAAAAGGAGTCTGCTTTTGTTGTGGCAAGAAGAGACATTTTGTGAATATTTGTCCGTACTTGCAGCATCAAGGTGTAAACAAAAAGGAAAAAACTTTTAATCCCCAAATTACTATTGGTGGTGTGGGTGGGGAGCAAGAAAACATACTTTTGTCTTTTACTGGTAGTACCCGTTTTCTCCTGTCTGCCGAGGTGGCGCTAGAGTCCAAAACTGTGAAAATCAAAGCATTTATCGACAGTGGGGCAGGAGTTAACTTGATTGATGGACAGTTTGTACGTATTCACGGGTTGACTACTAATGCATTAAAGTATTTCTGTCTTTGCAATTGACTCAGCACCTCTTACCCAAAAATGCCTGTCGCAGGTAGTGAATGACATTCATTTAAGAGTGGGTGATTTGCATCAGGAATCTATCTCCTGTTATGTGTTGGAGGGTCTGCCTGCTCCTTTGGTGTTGGGTTTACCATGGTTAAGCAAACATAACCCTAACATCGACTGGCAAGCGAGACAGAGTCTCGATTGGAGTGATTTTTGCATGGACCACTGTCTTAATGCATCGTTCTCTATGGTTACCACTAAAACTGTACCCTCATTCATTTCTGAATTCTCTGATGTGTTCTCTGAGAGTGGTAATCAGGAGTTGCCTCCGCACCGGGAGTATGACTGTCCCGTCAATCTTATTCCCAGCGCTAAATTGCCCAAATCTCGGTTGTATAATCTTTCGGAACCCGAAAGAAAGGCCATGCAAGAGTATATTACCGAGAGTTTGGCAAAGGGACATATTAGACCATCCAAGTCCCCAGTGGCTGCTGGATTTTTCTTTGTAAAGAAAAATGATGGTACCCTGAGACCATGTCTGGACTTCCGTGAGCTCAAACCCTTCCTTCTTGTTGTCTTTTGGTGTTCTCCCTTATTACATCCGTGGAGACAGGTGGAGAGCCAGTGACAATTCGGCTGTCACTATGCAAGTAAGTGAGCATGCATCTGGCCATTTGCGCAAGTGCCTCGGAGGGACTCCCTGTCTCCATCTCCACTGCATATTGCCAAGTGTGTCTGGGTCATCTGCCTCATCTTCCTCATCTCCCTCTTGCTCCTCCAGCTGCTCCTGCTCCTCCTCTCCTGTCACCTGTATAGAAAAAACACCCATTTTTCTACACATTGCTAAGTGTCTCAGATATTATCATAACAGAGTGAGGACTTTGTCCATATATAATGCTTGCATCTACTTTACTAAGTGCATTATTATCTTATTTCTGTGATTTTCTTCAATAATATGGCCAGTGACATCCGTAGATTTGTATATCATACCGTGCAGGGTGTTTTTATCTTAGTTTTTTCTGTGATTTTTTTGTCTATGTAGTATTTGCTTGAGGGAGTGGTACCTTCAAGTGTGAATGCGCACCTATTTTATCTTGGGAGTAGCATTCCTCTGCACTTTTGCCCTTCCTATCCAATAGAGTGCCTTGATTAGGTGGTACATATAGGTGTGCTTGCTCCTCCTCCCATTGGTTGCTTGATGCACATGGAGGTGACTAGGAGCAGCACACCATATGTGCGGCGTCTGCGCTCCTGAACATAGAAGCCCAATGGCTTAGGAAGGTTTAGCGTAGGACCCGCCTGACCTGAGACCACCTTGGCGCTTGGTAGGCGGGCTCAGATGTGTTTTGATCAAGATATATTGGCTAGGTGTCTCAGATATTATCATATCAGAGTGAGGACTTTGTCCATATATAATGCTTGCATCTACTTTACTAAGTGCATTATTATCTTATTTCTGTGATTTTCTTCAATAATATGGCCAGTGACATCCGCAGATTTGTATATCATACCGTGCAGGATGTTTTTATCTTAGTTTTTTCTGTGATTTTTTTTTGTCTACATTGCTTGTGCTCCAAAGTCCTCCTCCTCCTCCAGTTCAGCCCCCACAGGGCTCATGTGGCCGTGAGATGTAGGCGCCACGTCTCCAGTCCCCTGACCAGCCAGATTTACCATCATCTTTGTCCAGGATATAAATCTGTGGAATGACATTGTTCATCCCATAGTCCTGGTAACTGACAAATAAAGTGGCCTCCTTAAAGGGCATGAGCAAATGGCAGGTGTCACACATGAACTGCCACTGGCTAACATCGCAGTTACACAGGGGAGTACCTCTGTCCGTCTGTATCATCAAAAAATTGTTTATGGCCTTTTTCTGTTCTTATAGTCGGTCCAACATATGGAGGGTGGAATTCCAATGGGTGGAAACATTGCATATCAGCCTATGTTGGGGGATGCCGTTCTGCCGTTGTAGCTCAAGGAGGGTGTGCTTGGAGGTGTACGAGTGGCTGAAGTGCATGCAAAGTTTCCTGGCCATTTTTCGGATATCTTGTAGATTGGTAGAAGACTTCAGGAAATGCTTGACAACTAGATTAAACCCGTGTGACATGGAGGGCGCATGTCTCAGCCCTCCTTGACGCAGCGCCGACACCACATTCTTCCCGTTGTTAGTCACCTTGGTTCCAATTTTGAGTTGTCGCAGAGAAAGCCAGGATTCGATTTCTTGATGAAGGACGCGGAGCAGTTCCTCCCCTGTGTGACTCCATTCACCCAGACAAACAAGGTGCAGGACAGCATGACACCGCCATGCCCTGTACATGTGGTATGCTGGTGGGGCACTGTGAAATGTCCCTGCAGTGGAGGCTGAGGACAATGTGGAGGATGAGGACGCAGAGGCGGACATTGTCGCAGGACCAACGGCGTGAGACCGTGGAGGCGGAAGTGGCGTCACCTGGCCAAGTTGCTGGTATGCCTGGGCAGGAACCACATTTACCCAGTGGGCCGTAAAGGACATATATTGTTCTTGACCGTAGTTACAGCTCCACACGTCAGCGCTGCAGTGCACTTTGGCAGACACCAACAGGCTCAAGGACTGCCCCACCTTCTGTTCTACATATGTGTGCAGGGCTGATTTTTGGCAAAGAAATGACGGCTTGGGACTCTCCACCTCGGCTCGGCACAAGCCATTAGTTCTCTGAAAGGTGCAGAGTCCACCACTTGGAAAGGGAGCACTGCAGCACCAGCAACTTGGCCAGGAGCATGTTCAGCTTGTGCGCCGTTGGATGAGTGCACGCATACTGTTGTCTCTTGGCAATCGCTTCGGTGATCGATTGCTGACAGCGTGACTGACAAGGGGGCGAAGCAGGAGCATCAGGACCAGCAGATGATGGGAAGGACAGACAGCTCCCTTCAGCTGAGATGGTGGAGCCTTGACTGCCTGAAATCGGGTGCGTGCCACTGGGTGATGCAACGGTTGCTGCGGCAGGCTGGACCACCACATTGGAGCCACGGTTCTCCCAGGCCACTTTATGGTGACCCTGCATATGTTGACACAGGGCCATGGTGCCAACATTGGCACCCTGGCCACGCTTCACCTTCTGCCCACAGATTCGACAAATGGCCATGTTCACCTCCCCTGGCGGCTTAACAAAAAACTGCCACACCTCCGGGTAGGTGATTTTACCCCCACCACTCCGCACTGACTGCTACCCCCACTGCCTCCATGAATCCTTGCACCACTACTTTCTGGGCCGGTAGGCTCCTGTGAAGTGGGTGGTCTAGCCCGGGCACGATTGGCTCCCGACCTCCCACTGCTGCCACCCTGCTGACTCTCGGCCACGCTACCGACTTGCTTGCTCCACTGCTGCATCACGTGCAAGCTGCCACCCTCTTTTCCCGATGATGATGAATCCCCTTCATCACCCGGCTCCCAATTGCGATCGGCTACATCATCATTGAGTACTGTCTGCAAGTCACTGATGTCCTCCTCAATGGTCTCTTAGCTAGGATCCTGACCGCTCGCAACACCAGCTCCCAAGCCACTCTCCTCATCACTACTTTCCCGTTTACCGGATGAAACGGCGGATGTCTCCTCCGGATCTTGGCTGGGCAGTAGCTGCTGACTGGCCTCTAGTAGCTCGTCCTCGCTGTATAGCGGAAGCTGAGCCCTTAGCATATAGTACTTCTCTGGCTGAGGGAACGTAAAAGGACAGAGGCAGGATTAGGACAGGTTAGGGCACAGGGCCTGCTCCCGGCCATGCCAACTAACCGACTCTTGGCTGGGGGTGTCTGATGTCACTTGCAACAAAGTCGAAGATCGAGTCAACCATTCAAGAACCGCTGGGTTGCTGGTCAAGACACAACCGTTAGCTGACACTGGGATCTCAGGCCTCTCGAAGTGACAGCTGCTGTCACGCCCCCTTACTCAGGTGTGACCTGTGCCTGCACTAGAAATATTTAGGCCCGTGCCCCTCCCCTGTGTAGGGTCTGTCACTTCTCTGTCTGACGTACTGTTAGATCAAATAAGTAAATTTTTTTAAAAAATTCACGACAAAAAGGGCATTCATTTTCTCACTTCACCACACAACGGCTAGTAACACATTTTTTTCTTTTCCCCACTAATACACACCAAAAAAAAGCTTTAGAACATAACTGCGGCTGTGAATGGCAGATAAAGTATTTTTTTTGCCACTAATACACGGCAAAAAGGGCTGTAATTTTCTCACTTCACCACACAACAGCTAATAAGCCCCTTCCCCCCCCCCACTTATACATGAAAAAAAAGGCTTTAGAACATAAAACTGCGGCTCCCGTCCGTGAACGGCAAATTATATATTTTTTTGTAACTAAGACACGCTAAAAAGGGCTGTAATTTTCTCACTTCACCACCCAACAGCTAATAAGCCCCTTTTTTCCCCCCACTAATACACAACAAAAAAGGCTTTAGAACATATAACTGCGGCTGTGAATGGCAAATTAAATTTCTTTTGCCACTAATACACGCTAAAAAGGGCTGTCATTTTCTCACTTCACCACACAACAGCTAATAAGCCCCTTTTTTCCCCACTAATTCACGCTAAAAAAAGGCTTTAGAGCATATAACTGCGGCCGTGAACAGCAAATAATTATATTTTTTTTGCCACTAATACACGCCAAAAAGGGCTGTAATTTTCTCACTTCACCACACAACGGCTAATAAGCACCTTTTCCCCCTCCCACTAATACACGACAAAAAGGGCTTTAATCTTCTCACTTCACCACATAACGGCAAATACACCCTTTTTATTTCTCCCCACTAATACACGCCCAAAAAAGGCTTTAGAACATATAACTGCGGCCGTGAATGGCAAATAATATATATTTTTTTGCCACTACAGGGAGTGCAGAATTATTAGGCAAGTTGTATTTTTGAGGATTAATTTTATTATTGAACAACAACCATGTTCTCAATGAACCCAAAAAACTCATTAATATCAAAGCTGAATATTTTTGGAAGTAGTTTTTAGTTTGTGTTTAGTTTTAGCTATTTTAGGGGGATATCTGTGTGTGCAGGTGACTATTACTGTGCATAATTATTAGGCAACTTAACAAAAAACAAATATATACACATTTCAATTATTTATTTTTACCAGTGAAACCAATATAACATCTCAACATTCACAAATATACATTTCTGACATTCAAAAACAAAACAAAAACAAATCAGTGACCAATATAGCCACCTTTCTTTGCAAGGACACTCAAAAGCCTGCCATCCATGGATTCTGTCAGTGTTTTGATCTGTTCACCATCAACATTGCGTGCAGCAGCAACCACAGCCTCCCAGACACTGTTCAGAGAGGTGCACTGTTTTCCCTCCTTGTAAATCTCACATTTGATGATGGACCACAGGTTCTCAATGGGGTTCAGATCAGGTGAACAAGGAGGCCATGTCATTAGATTTTCTTCTTTTATACCCTTTCTTGCCAGCCACGCTGTGGAGTACTTGGATGCGTGTGATGGAGCATTGTCCTGCATGAAAATCATATTTTTCTTGAAGGATGCAGACTTCTTCCTGTACCACTGCTTGAAGAAGGTGTCTTCCAGAAACTGGCAGTAGGACTGGGAGTTGAGCTTGACTCCATCCTCAACCCGAAAAGGCCCCACAAGCTCATCTTTGATGATACCAGCCCAAACCAGCACCTTGCTGGCGTCTGAGTCGGACTGGAGCTCTCTGCCCTTTACCAATCCAGCCACGGGCCCATCCATCTGGCTCATCAAGACTCACTCTCATTTCATCAGTCCATAAAACCTTAGAAAGTCTTGAGATATTTCTTGGCCCAGTCTTGACGTTTCAGCTTGTGTGTCTTGTTCAGTGGTGGTCGTCTTTCAGCCTTTCTTACCTTTGCCATGTCTCTGAGTATTGCACACCTTGTGCTTTTGGGCACTCCAGTGATGTTGCAGCTCCGAAATATGGCCAAACTGGTGGCACGCTTGGCAGCTGCACGCTTGACTTTTCTCAGTTCATGGGCAGTTATTTTGCGCCTTGGTTTTTCCACACGCTTCTTGCGACCCTGTTGACTATTTTGAATGAAACGCTTGATTGTTCGATGATCACGCTTCAGAAGCTTTGCAATTTTAAGAGTGCTGCATCCCTCTGCAAGATATCTCACTATTTTTGACTTTTCTGAGCCTGTCAAGTCCTTCTTTTGACCCATTTTGCCAAAGGAAAGGAAGTTGCCTAATAATTATGCACACCTAATATAGGGTGTTGATGTCATTAGACCACACCACTTCTCATTACAGAGATGCACATCACCTAATATGCTTAATTGGTAGTAGGCTTTCGAGCCTATACAGCTTGGAGTAAGACAACATGCATAAAGAGAATGATGTGGTCAAAATACTCATTTAAATTCACACTAAATAAATTTGAATTAGTAGACGTTCCAAAATACTAATATTATCACAGCCTGATGAACGTTAAAATTAAAGAAACAAAACCTTTATTAAAAGTCTGTTTAAAAGGGGCAAAAAAAAGCCTATATGTCACTGTCTGTGACCATCAGGCAACCAATCTCCAAGCTGCACAGGGAGGGGTAACAAATAACTCCTCTGTGCAGTTGAGAGACTGGGCTAGAACCTCAACTTGCTAGCTGGTAGTTGCTATGAAAAAGCAAGTCAGAGTAAAGGGCACGGAAACCGATGTGAATGGACACACGTGTGTGTATTGCAGTGACCCTAATAATTGTATGCAGATATGGTTATGCCACCTAGTGGTTGGGTCGCGAATAGCTGGATACTAGAGATCTCCCTGGTATACCAAATTGAAATCTCAATGGACTAATAAATATCCTTATGCTGTATAGGAGTCCAGGCTAGTCTATATGTGCAGCCTGCGGCCAGTATATAAGTGAACCATATATCCGCAGCCAGTGATTATGGCTTATTGCAGTCACTCATAGCCAGTATATTTTGGCTCCATCCACACACCTGTAGCCAGTATATTTTGGCTACCATCCATACATCACATACACACTCCAAGGCTATAGGATAGAATACTGCAGCAAGTGCAACCCTGCCTAAAGAGCCGTGTCCAAGTGATAAGCAACAGCTCTACGCGTTTCACCGTGACTTGTAATTGTCACGTATCTTCAGGAGCTATTTAATGACTGTGTCAAGACAATAAGCCGCACTGTGGTGTGCTATGGCTTTGGCGCTGTGATGGCCGCGCGCGGCCGATACAACGCCGAGTTCATATGGCCAAAGCCCCGCCTATCAGGAGGGGTGTGCCAAGAGCATCTCCAATCAGAGGTGAGGGGCGGGCTTGATAGCTCCGCCCTCTGACCGGCCGATGCCGTCATAATTCTTACCCTTCCTGGAACATATGACGCTTAGCGCAGTAGAAGGGTGAATGAAGATCGCGGCCCTCATATTGTCACCTGATCCCAAGCGTGTCCACTGGCAGCGATCTGTCGGAATATATGTTAGCCAGAAAAAGTAGGTACCGATCCCCATCTGATCACATGTGACCGGCGGGGAGGGGCAACCCGATACAACAATAAACTCTGATAGTGTCACTGTAGTATGCAGCTGACCAGTGTACACAAAACAAATGCCCAGATACATACATAGCTGAATCACAGCTGAGCATATAGGATATATGGCCAGCGTACCTATCAATATATACACACATCTGAACATGTGAGGTGTATGACCAGTGTACATGAATGCCTATCAATGTATGCACAGCTACATCAAAAGAAAAAGTAGAGAGAAAAAAAAATGGAAAAAATGGAAAAAAACGTAATATCATGAAGCAGCATATAGGAGATTCTAATATAAGATGAAACACATCCTCATGTAGATGGTGTGGCTACTACATTAGATGAAACTGGCAAATGATATGGCCTCATTTAACCCTTGTGGTTGAACTGTCTGCAACTTATAGGTCCACATTGCTTCTTTTCGTAATAGGGGTATGTCGATATCACCTCCACGGATTGATGTCTGTACCTGTTCAATCCCCTGTACTTTCAACACACCAGGGTCACCGTCATGCATCTCACATACGTGGCGTGCCACTGATGTGTCCCGTTTATTCCGGATATCAGACATATGTTCGCCAAACCTACGTCTCAATTCACGCCTTGTTTTACCAACGTATTGTGACCCACATTGGCAACTGATCAAATACACAATACCCATAGAAGTACATCTGATGAACGAACGTATATTGTACCTTTTTCCTGTTGTATGGCTGGTAAAGAATCCGCCTCTCAGGACGTTCCTGCACATAATACATGAACCACAGGGAAAAGTGCCCTTAAGGGTATTTTTCAACCAGGTTTCAGACTTCGGTTGTGTGTATAAACTGTGTACCAAGTGGTCACGTAGATTAGAACTACGTCGGTACGTAATTGAAGGATAATCCGGAATTGATCCCCCAATATCTGGGTCAGATTGCAATATGGACCAATGATTTTGTAAAATGTCACGAACATTTTTGTGAGCCTTATCAAACGTTGTGACAATTCTAGGCATAAGGTCTTCGATGCTTCTTGGTTTTGGAACCAAGAGTTGGGTGCTTGCTGTACTCATAGAGTGATGGAACGCTTGTTTCAGAGTATATTGTGGATACCCCCGATTGGTGAATCGACCTCTAAGGTCAGATGCAGCGGCTCTAAAATCACCTAGCTCTGAACAATTCCTCCTGGCCCTAAGGTACTGTCCCTTCGGGATACCTCTTTTTAGGGCCAGGGGGTGACCACTTTCCCAATGTAGGAGATTATTGGTCAAGGTTTTCTTCCTAAATAGGTTAGTGGTAATTTTTCTGTCGGTGCCAATGGAGATCATCAAATCCAAAAACACAATCTGTTGTTCTTGTACTTCGGATGTAAAAAATAACCCCATCTGATTCACATTCAGTGCCGCCACAAATGCCTTAAAGTGTTCTCGTGTCCCTTTCCACAGTATCAGCACATCATCAATGTACCTAACCCACATTTGCACACAAATACTCATTTGCCTAATAATTCTGCACTCCCTGTAATGCACGCCAAAAAGGGCTGTAATTTTCTCACTTCACCACACAACGGCTAATAAGCCCATTTTTCCCCTCCCACTAATACACGACAAAAAGGGCTTTAATTTTCTCACTTCACCACATAACGGCTAATAAGCACTTTTTCTTTTTCCCCACTAATACACGCCAAAAAGGGCTTTAATTTTGTCACTTCACCACACAAAGGCCTCATGCACACGACCAGGGAGGGAGGGGGGGCACACTGGCCACCAATGAATGTAATAAAGGGGAGGGAGGGGGAACACACTGGCCACCAATGAATTTAAAACTGGGAGGGAGGGGGGTGTGCCCCCTCCTGCCTGGCAGCACCTGATCTCTTACATGGGGCTATGATATGCACAATTAACCCCTCAGGTGTGGCACCTGAGGGGTTAATTGTGCGGATCACAGCCCCCTGTAAGAGATCGGGTGCTGCCAGGCAGCAGGGGGCAGTCATGTACATAGTTCGTAGTATATTCTAACTTGAAGCGTCCCCATCACTATGGGAACGCCTCTGTGTTAGAATATACTGTCGGATATGAGTTTTCACGATCTTACTCAAATCCGATGGTATATTCTAACATAGAGGCGTTCCCATGGTGATGGGGACGCTTCAAGTTAAAATATACCATCGGATTGGAGAAAACTCTGATCCGATGGTATAATAGGGACTCCTGACTTTACATTGAAAGTCAATGGGGGACGGATCCGTTTGCAATTGCACCATATTGTGTCAATGTCAAACGGATCCGTCCCCATTGACTTGCATTGTAAGTCAGGACGGATCCGTTTGGCTCCGCACGGCCAGGCGGACACCAAAACAACTTTTTCTTCATGTCCGTGGATCCTCCAAAAATCAAGGAAGACCCACGGAAGAAAAAACGGACACGGATCACGGACCTACGGACCCCGTTTTTGCGGACCTTAAAAAAAACAGTCGTGTGCATGAGGCCAAAGGCTAATAAGGTTTTTTTCTTCTTTTTTTCCACTAATACACAGCAAAAAAAAAGGCTTTATAACATATAACTGCAGCCGTGAACAGCAAATAAAGTTTTTTTTTTTCCACTAATACATGCCAAAAAGGGCTTTAATTTTCTCACTTCACCACACAATGGCTAATAAGCCCTTTTTCTTTTTCCCCACTAATGCATGCCAAAAAAAGGCTTTAGAACATATAACTGTGGCTGTAAACGGCAAATAATATTTTTTTTTGCCACAAATAAACTCCAAAAAGGGCTGTAATTTTTTCACTTTAACACACAACGGCTAAAAAGCCCCTTTTTTCCCCACTAATACACGACAAAAAAGCCTACTTCTAATGTTCTTTCACTGAACTTCTATTGAGCAAAATATAAGTTTTCAAGTCCTTCCTAGCACTGTCCTTAGTGCCTGCTAACGTCTCTCCCTGCACTAAGTGCACTGGAAAATGGCTGAATCCAAGAGGGCTGAGGCTATTTATAGTTCTGTGACATCACAGAGCTGATTGGCTGCATGCATGGCATTGCGGGTGATCCCTTGTTCCCAGAGTTCCTTGCTCCATGTCCTAACATGTGCAGCAGCGATTTTAGGAAAAAATGTGATTCGTTACCACGAAGCGTGAGGAACTTCGGATTCGGTTCAAATAATAATTCCTGAAATTCGGATCGAATTCCACTTTGTCAGCTTCGATTCGCTCATCTCTAGTAATGAACTTTCCTCTGCAGCAGAGGAAACTCTTGATCTTCCTTTCCTTGGGCGCATGAGTTTCATCATAGTGATGGTTTTCATGACTGCGAAGGATACCGTCAAAGTTCTGGAAATCTTCTGGACTGACTGATGTCTTAAAGTAATTATTGATTGATTGATTGATTGTCCTGCCTCTTTACTTAGTTGAGTGAATTTTGCTATAATGTGCATCAGAGCAGTAGTAGAATGGGGCTAAACTCTATTGAACTTTGTGTAACAATCCTACCTTTGCACTACACAAAGGCATACCTTTTAATTGAAAACTATTCTAGGTGACTACCTCATATACAGTGGGGGAAATAATTATTTGACCCCTCACTGATTTTGTAAGTTTGTCCAATGACAAAGAAATGAAAAGTCTCAGAACAGTATCATTTCAATGGTAGGTTTATTGTAACAGTGGCAGATAGCACATCAAAAGGAAAATCGAAAAAATAACTTTAAATAAAAGATAGCAACTGATTTGCATTTCATTGAGTGAAATAAGTATTTGAACCCCTACCAACCATTAAGAGTTCTGGCTCCCACAGTGTGGTTAGACACTTCTACTCAATTAGTCACCCTCATTAAGGACACCTGTCTTAACTAGTCACCTGTATAAAAGACACCTGTCCACAGAATCAATCAATCAAGCAGACTCCAAACTCTCCAACATGGGAAAGACCAAAGAGCTGTCCAAGGATGTCAGAGACAAAATTGTAGACCTGCACAAGGCTGGAATGGGCTACAAAACCATTAGCAAGAAGCTGGGAGAGAAGGTGACAACTGTTGGTGCGATTGTTCGAAAATGGAAGGAGCACAAAATGACCATCAATCGACCTCGCTCTGGGGCTCCACGCAAGATCTCACCTCGTGGGGTGTCAATGGTTCTGAGAAAGGTGAAAAAGCATCCTAGAACTACACGGGAGGAGTTAGTTAATGACCTCAAATTAGCAGGGACCACAGTCACCAAGAAAACCATTGGAAACACATTACACCGCAATGGATTAAAATCCTGCAGGGCTCGCAAGGTCCCCCTGCTCAGGAAGGCACATGTGCAGGCCCGTCTGAAGTTTGCCAATGAACACCTGAATGATTCAGAGAGTGACTGGGAGAAGGTGCTGTGGTCTGATGAGACCAAAATAGAGCTCTTTGGCATTAACTCAACTCGCTGTGTTTGGAGGAAGAAAAATGCTGCCTATGACCCCCAAAACACCGTCCCCACCGTCAAGCATGGGGGTGGAAACATTTTGCTTTGGGGGTGTTTTTCTGCTAAGGGCACAGGACAACTTATTCGCATAAACGGGAAAATGGACGGAGCCATGTATCGTGAAATCCTGAGCGTCAACCTCCTTCCCTCTGCCTGGAAACTGAAAATGGGTCGTGGATGGGTGTTCCAGCACGACAATGACCCAAAACATACAGCAAAGGCAACAAAGGAGTGGCTCAAGAAGAAGCACATTAAAGTCATGGAGTGGCCTAGTCAGTCTCCGGACCTTAATCCAATCGAAAACCTATGGAGGGAGCTCAAGCTCAGAGTTGCACAGAGACAGCCTCGAAACCTTAGGGATTTAGAGATGATCTGCAAAGAGGAGTGGACCAACATTCCTCCTAAAATGTGCGCAAACTTGGTCATCAATTACAAGAAACGTTTGACCTCTGTGCTTGCAAACAAGGGTTTTTCCACCAAATATTAAGTCTTTTTTTGTTAGAGGGTTCAAATACTTATTTCACTCAATGAAATGCAAATCAGTTGCTATCTTTTATTTAAAGTTATTTTTTCGATTTTCCTTTTGATGTGCTATCTGCCACTGTTACAATAAACCTACCATTGAAATGATACTGTTCTGAGACTTTTCATTTCTTTGTCATTGGACAAACTTACAAAATCAGTGAGGGGTCAAATAATTATTTCCCCCACTGTAGCTGATTGAGAGAATGCCAAAAGTGTGCAAAGCTGTCATCAAGGCAAATGGGGGCTACTTTGAAGAATTTAAAATATAAAACATATTTTGGCTTGTTTAACACTTTTCTTTTTACTACTTCCTGCTCCTTCATTCACTTTTATATCTTCGATTTGAATCTACAATGTAGAAAAAAGACAAGAAAAACCAAGGAATAAAAAGGTGTGTCCAAACTTTTGACTGGTACTATTTGTGATAGGCTGCAGAGTTGTTAAATTATGATTCCGTAATAGGACTGGTGTGACTCTTTATGTCCGGAGTACAGCTGTATACAACTAATGTTCAGAGCAGGTTAGTAAGCAACCACAACGCCAAGATGTATAGCACCTCTGCAGCAAAAAATCTGTGGCAAATCCACAGTGGTACTTTTTGTTAGGAAAGATGGCAACCTTTGATATGCTAGTTCTGTAATAAACCATATTATCAACTTAATACACTGTTTATGGGTCACAGAAACTAAAAAAATATATACCAGAATTACTGTTGCATCTATGCATCTAATCTACCAAAAACAGAATAAATGCAATAAAAAAGATACCAAGAAAAACTACAAATTGTCCCACAAAAAACAAGCCCTCACATAGTTACACACACAAATTATTTTGTAAAAACAAGTGATATAACATAATAAAAACTATATAAATTTCATATTGTGGTGATTAGAGATGAGCGAATATCTTAAAAGTTCGATTCGGCTGATTCGCCGAATTTCACAAAAGAATTTGCTTTGTGACGAATGACTGCGTCACAAAGCATATTTTTTTGTAAGTAGCAGGTACAATGACAGGAAGCTGCGATAGCACCGCCCCCGTCATTGTACCCCTCAGATGCCACGTTCATACATGATCGCGGCATCTTAATGTAAAATTAACAATAAAAAAAAATTTAATCAAACTTACTGCCTCAATTTACTCACGATGGGCCAGCCGCTGCTATCTTGCTTGAAGATCTCGGCCAAAATCCTGTGCGGTGCGAGATTACATCATCACGCCGGCCGGCGTGTAATCTCGCACCACACAGGGTTTTGGCCTAGATCTTCAAGCAAGATGGAGGCTGGTGGCCCGTCGCAAGGAAATGGAAGAGGTAAGTTTGAATTTTTTTGTTTTTTATACTATTTCAGGTTAAATCGATTCGCTGACACGAAGCACAAGGAAATTCGGCTTCTAGGCGAATCAAATTTATCCTGAAATTCAGATCAAATTCCACTTCGTGGGATTCGATTCGCTCATCTCTAGTGGTGATATAGGTGCCAAACTAATTTGTAGATATCAGAGAGTGGAACCCCCCCACCCCCTGAAATTCTTGTGGCTGGTGTCACGGATGTAGTAGGGAAGAACACCAAAAGACAACAAGAAGGAAGGGAAAAGACACTAGGCCTCACCGCTAGGGAAGGAAAAGGGTCACCACCTATAAAACCCTGATCCTGGCCGTAACTCCTATCCGTATGGGCACCTCTCGATGGTAGAGATGCCCATACACAGGAACCTAGAAAACCCTGGTGGCCCTCAGATGCCCTAATGGTAATGACAGGGCAGAGTTCTAGCATTGGGTAGACTAGGTAATGAAATAAAGTGTGACATTTTACTAAAACGATCGACAACCACCAGAAATGGGCAATGGAAGCAGAGATCCGGAAGGCCGAGTATATGTCACCTTAGCAAGTGCACAGGTACCACAGGCTGACACACAGTCCTCAATACACTTACGCAACCCCGGCCACCAGAATCTGCGAGAGATGAGATCGACAGTCGATCTACTCCCAGGGTGCCTAGCAAGCACCGTACAGTGATGTTCCTCGAACACCTTGTAACGTAATTCGGAGGGAACAAACAACTTCCCCTGAGGACAAGAGTCCGGAGCATCCTCCTGTTCCTCCAATACCCTGGCCTTGAGATCAGGATAAAGAGCGGATATAACCATCCCTTCAGATAAAATGGGACTAGGGTCATTAGACTCACCCCCCCCTTCCTTCAGGAAAGCTACGTGACAAAGCATCCGCCTTGACGTTCTTAACCCCTGGGCGGTAAGTGACAATGAAGTTAAATCTAGTGAAAAACAATGACCATCTGGCCTGCCTTGGGTTCTGTCGCTTAGCCGACTCCAAGTAGGCCAGATTCTTGTGATCCGTAAATACCGTAATAGGATGAATTGCTCCTTCCAACCAATGCCGCTATTCCTCGAACGCCAACTTAATGGCCAGCAATTCCCTATTCCCCACATCATAATTCTTTTCAGCAGTCGCAAGTTTTTTTGAGAAAAATGCACATGGGCGCCATTTACTGGGTGAAGGACCCTGCGACAATATTGCTCCTACCCCTACCTCAGACGCGTCAACCTCAACAATAAATGGTTGAGACACGTCGGGTTGCACCAGAATAGGGGCCGAAGCGAAACATTCTTTTACAGCAGAAAAGGCCTGTAATGCCGCATCAGACCAGATAGAAATATCAGCACCCTTCCTAGTCATGTCTGTTAAAGGTTTAACCACCGATTAATAGTTCAAAATAAATTTGCGGTAGTAGTTGGTAAATCCCAAAAACCGCATAAGCGCTTTCAGATTTTCGAGTCGATCCCAGTCCAACACGGCACGGACCTTCTCGTGATCCATACGAAAACCTGAGGATGAGAGCAGGTAACCCAGAAATTGCACTTCCTGTACAGCAAATACACACTTTTCCATTTTAGCATACAACTTATTCTCTCTTAGGATCTGTAACACCTGTCTCACATGATCCTGATGAGTCTCCATATTAGGCGAATAAATTAGTATGTCATCAAGGTATACAACGACAAACCTCTCCACCAGATGAAAGATGTCATTGACAAAGTGTTGAAAACCGCAGGAGCATTGGTTAACCCAAAGGGCATGACCAGGTTTTCAAAATGACCCTCAAGGGTATTAAATGCGGTCTTCCACTCATCCCCCTCCTTGATCCTTACCAGATTATATGCCCCCCTCAGATCCAATTTAGAGAACACCTTGGCACCGACAATCTGACTAAACAAATCCGGAATCAAAGGAAGGGGTTAAGGATCACGGACGGTGATACGATTGAGCTCACGAAAGTCCAGACATGGTCTCAGGGTACCATCCTTTTTCTTTACAAAGAAACATCCAGCAGCCACTGGGGACTTGGATGGTCTAATATGTCCCTTTGCCAAACTCTCGGTAATATACTCTCACATAGCCTTTCTTTCGGGTTCCGAAAGACTATACAACCGAGATTTGGGCAATTTAGCTCCAGGAATAAGATTGACGGGACAGTCATACTCCCGGTGCGGAGGCAACTCCTGATTACCACTTTCAAAAAACACATCAGAAAATTCAGAAATGAACGAGGGTACAGTTTTAGTGGTAACTATAGAGAATGATGCATTAAGACAGTTGTCCATGCAAAAATCACTCCAATCGAGAATCTGTCTCATTTGCCAATTGATGTTAGGATTATGTTTGCTCAACCATGGTAAGCCCAACACCAACGGAGCTGCAGTGGAGTAGACACCTCAACAACAAAGAAAGGTCTCTGGCTGCTCCTGCTTCCTCTTCTGCTGCAGTCGCGGCCTCTTCATCCACCTCTGGAGTGACAGTGGCACCTGCCACCCCGTAAACAGAGGATCTGCCAGCAACGCCACCACCTGGGTCACCAAGCATCTCCACAATGTCCCATGGAAGCATTCAAATCTCTATCTCCTAAACACTGGCGCGAAAGAGGAAGTACCACCCCTACCCACCCGCGATCCCCGGCCCTGAATGCCAGCATTTCAAAATTACTGGCCTTTGAAATGCTGTCATTCCGTCTGGTGGAAACTGAGAGTTTTAAAAGCCTTATGGTGGTGGCTGTCCCACAGTACGTCATGCCCAGCCGCCACTACTTTTCAAGGCGAGCCATCCCTTCACTGCACAACCAAGTGGGGGACAAAATCAGGTGTGCACTGTGCAACGCCATCTGTGGCAAGGTCCACCTAACTACGGATACGTGGACCAATAAGCACGGTCAGGGACAGTATATCTCCATAACAGCCCACTGGGTAAATGCTGTGGCAGCTGGGCCTGAGGCGGATAGCAGTTTGGCGCATGTCCTTCCACCACCGAGGATTGCAGGGCGCTTCAGTTTGCCTCATGTTGCTTCCTCCTCCTACTACACTTCCTCATCCTCTACCGCCTCCTCATCCGGTCAGCGTAACACCTTCACCATCAACTTCAGCACAACCAGGGGTAAATGACAGCAGGCAATTTTAAAACTTATCTGTTTGGGGGACAAACCCCACACCGCGCAGGAGCTGTGGACAGGCATGGAACAACAGACCGATGAGTGGTTGGTGCCAGTGAGCCTCAAGCCCGGCCTGGTGGTGTGCAATAATGGGCGAAATCTCGTAGCAGCTCTGGGACTAGCTGGTTTGACGCACATCCCTTGCCTGGCGAATGTACTGAATTTGGTGGTGCAGAGGCTCCTTAAAAACTACCCCGATATATCAGAGCTTCTGCAGAAAGTGTGTACCGTCAGTGCGCGCTTTGGGCGTTCTAACCCTGCTGCTGCTCGTCTGTCAGGGCTGCAGCATAACTTTGGCCTTCCCGCTCACCGCCTCATATGCGACGTGCCCACAAGGTGCAACTCCACCTTGCACATGCTGGCCAGACTGTGCGAGCAGCAGCAGGCGATAGTGGAGTTTCAGCTGCAGCACGCACGGGTGAGTTTCTCTGCGGAACAGCACCACTTCACCACCAATGACTGGGCCTCCATGCGAGACCTGTGTGCCTTGTTGCGCTGCTTCGAGTACTCCACCAACATGGCCAGTGCCAATGACGCCTTTCTCATCGTTACTATCCCACTTCTATGCGTCCTTGAAAAAACGCTTCGGGCAATGATGGAAGAGGATGTGGCACAGGAGGAGGAGGAGGAAGAGGGATCATTTCATAGGGTTTCAGGCCAGTCATTCACAAGTGGCTCCGAGGGTTTCAGGCCAGTCATTCACAATTGTCCAGCCAGGGATGATGAGGTGGAGGATAAGGAGGAGGAGATGGAGGAGGAGGAACCGTGTTCACAGCAGGGTGGCACCCAAACCAGCTCATGGCCATCACTGGTGCGTGGCTGGGAAGATACAGAGGACACAGACGATACACCTCCCACAGAGGACAGCTTTTCGTTGCCTCTGGGCAGCCTGGCCCACATGAGCGATTACATGCTGCAGTGTCTCCGCAACGACCTCCGAGTTGCCCACATTCTAACTTGTGCTGATTACTGGGTGGCCACGCTGCTGTATCCCCGTTACAAGGAGAACGTACTGTCCTTAATTCTGTCACTAGAGCGTGATCGTAAGATGCTCGAGTACAAGCGCACGCTGGTAGACGTGCTGCTGGTGGCATTCCCAGAGGCAGAGGAGGAGGAAGAGGTCGCCAACGCAGCTGGGGCACCACCAGCACCTCAGAAGGCAGTGTTAGCATGGCCGAAATGTGGAAAAGCATTGTCAGCATGCCACAACAACCAGCACCACCAGCTGATATGGAACGTCTTAGCAGGATGCAGCATTTCAGCAACATGGTGGAGCAGTATGTGTGCACACGCCTACACGTACTGGATGATGGGTCTGCCCCCTTCAACTTCTGGATTTCCTAATTGGGCACATGGCCTGAGCTTGCCCTTTACGCCTTGGAGGTGCTGGCCTGCCCTGCAGCCAGTGTATTGTCTAAACGTGTGTTTAGCATGGCAGGGGGCGTTATCACAGACAATCGCAGCCACCTGTCCACAGCCAATGTGGAGAAGCTCACGTTCATTAACCACTTGCCATCTGGGCCATTTGCCCCCTTCCTGACCAGGCCAAATTTAGCAAAACTGACATATCTCACTTTATGTGGTAATAACTTTGGAACGCCTTTATTTATCCAAGTCATTCAGAGATTGTTTTCTCGTGACACATTGTACTTCATGATAATCATAAATTTGAGTCAAAATATTTCACCTTTATTTATGAAAAAATCTAAAATTTACCCAAAAATTTGAAAAATTCCCAATTTTCTAAATTTCAATTTCTCTGCTTTTAAAACAGAAAGTGATACCTCATAAAATATTTATTATTTAACATTCCCCATATGTCTACTTTATGTTGGCATCATTTTGGAAATGTCATTTTATTTTTTTAGGACGTTAGAAGGCTTAGAAGTTTAGAAGCAATTCTTCAAATTTATAAGAAAATTGCCAAAACCCACTTTATAAGGACCAGTTCAGGTCTGAAGTCACTTTGTGGGGCCTACATAGTGGATACCCCCATAAATGACCCCATTGTAGAAACTACACCCCTCAAGGTATTCAAAACCGATTTTACAAACTTTGTTAACCCTTTAGGCGTTCCACAAGAATTAAAGGAAAATGGAGATCAAATTTTTAAATTTCACTTTTTTGGCAGATTTTCCATTTTAATCAATTTTTTTCTTTAACACATCGATGGTTAACAGCCAAACAAAACTCAATATTTATTACCCAGATTCTGCGGTTTACAGAAACACCCCACATGTGGTCATAAACTGCTGTATGGGCACACGGCAGGGTGCAGAAGAAAGGGAACTCCACATGGTTTTTAGATGCCATGTCCCATTTGAAGCCCCCTGATGCACCCTTACAGTAGAAACTCCCAAGAAGTGACCCCATTTTGGAAACTAGGGGATAAGGTGCCAGTTTTATTAGTACTATTTTTGGGTACATATGATTTTTTTGATCATTCATTATAACACTTTATGGGGCAAGGTGACCAAAAAATTGGTTGTTTTAGCACAGTTTCTATTTATTTATTTTTACAGCGTTCACCTGAGGGGTTCAGTCAAGTGACATTTTTATAAAGCAGATCGTTACGGACGTGGCGATACCTAATATGTATACTTTTTCTCATTTATTAAAGTTTTACACAATAATAGCATTTTGAAACAAAAAAATTATGTTTTAATGTGTCCATGTTCTGAGAGCTATAGTTTTTTTTATTTTTTGAGAGATTTTCTTATGTAGGGGCTCATTTTTTGCGGGATGAGGTGACGGTTTTATTGGTACTATTTTGTGGGACATACGCGTTTTTGATCACTTGGTGTTGCACCTTTTGTGATGCAAGGTGACAAAAATTGCTTGTTTTGACACAGTTTTTTTTGTTTTTTTTTACGGTGTTCACCCGAGGGGTTAGGTCATGTGATATTTTTATAGAGCTGGTTTTTACAGACGCCGCAATACCTAATATGTCTATTTTATTTTATTTTTTCTATTTTTGGGAACTTTTTTTTTTTTTACATGTGAAACTTTATTTTATTTTATTTTTTCAACCCTTTATTTTTATTTTTTTTATTTTACACTTTTCGTCCCCCATAAGGTCATACAAGACCTCTGGGGGACATTTACTTCACTTTTTCTTTTTTTTTTCACAGTTGATTTCTCCTGTAACTGGGGCTGACATAGTAGCCCCAGTTACAGGACAAATGCACCCCTATAGAGGCTGTACAGCAGCAATCCAGCGCTGTACAGCCTCACAGCAGGGCTGATCGAGGTCTCTGAGAGACCTCACACAGCTCCTGCACACTCCGGTCACGGCGGTCACATGACCGCCGGGCCGGAACAGGAAGCGCATAGCGCTTCCTTCTCTGCAGACACAGCGCTCGGTGAGCGCTGTGTCTGCAGCGATCCGGAAGGCAGGGACACCTGGGCACTGTCCCTGCCTCCTCTCAGGGTTGCCCTGCTGTCACTGACAGCGGGCAACCCGATCAGCAGCTGCACGATTAGCGTGCAGCTGCTATTTCTGAAAGGACGTTCTAAAACGTGCTTTCAGAAATAGACGTCCACCCATAGGACGTTTATATCCTATGGACGGACGTGAAGCGGTTAAAATGAACCAGGCATGAATCCCACAGGACTTGTCCGTACCTTGTGCAGAATAGACATGTATACCGGCCTTACCCAGCCATTGTTATACTACAGCACAATTGCTCATTGTTGTATTTTTGATTTTTCCCTCTCTTTTGGGGTGTACCCTAATTTAAACAAACAAAAAAAAACAGTGTTGGCTACCCCGTCCTCCTCCACCGCCGCTTTCCCCTACACCGCTACGTCCACCGCCTCCTCAACCTCCTACTCCATATGGACCTCCACCTCTTAGATCAAGATTATTTTTTTCATTTTTATGTATTTTATTTTAAGTAATTTCCCTAATTTGTCTGTTACATTGTCGGGTGAAATTCACCAATGTTTGGCTGTGATATACCCCTGCTCTACCTAGTGGACAGGTTAATAAATTTCACTAATTTGTCTGTTACATTGTCGGGTAAAATTCACCAATTTTTGGCTGGGATATAACCCTGCTCTACCTAGTGGACAGGTTAATAAATTTCACTAATTTGTCTGTTACATTGTCGGGTAAAATTCACCAATTTTTGGCTGTGATATACCCCTGCTCTACCTAATAGACAGGTTGATAAAATCCACTAATTTGTCTGTTACATTGTCGGGTGAAATTCACCAATTTTTGGCTGTTATATACCCCTGGTCTACCTAGTGGACAGGTTAATACATTTTGCTAATTTCTCTGTTATAGTTGGGTGAAATTCACCAATTTTTGGCTGTGATATACTCCTGCTCTACCTAGTAGATTGGTTAATAAATTTCACTAATTTATCTGTTACATTGTCGGGTGAAATTCACCAATTTTTGGCTGTGATATACCCCTGCTCTACCTAGTAGACAGGTTAATAAATTTCACTAATTTGTCTGTTACATTCTTGGGTGACATTTTACCATTTTTGCCTTGAATAAACCCCTGCTCTGCATAGGTGACAGGGACCTAAATTTCAAAAAATCATCTGTTACATTGTCAGGTGACATTTTACCAATTTTGCCGTATACAAACCCCTGCTCTGCATAGGTGACAGGGACCGAATTTTTGTAAAATCGTCTGTTCAATTGGTGGGTGACATCAACACAGTTTTGCCGTGAATAAACCCCTGATTTACATAGTTGACAGGGCCCGAAATTTTTAAAAATAGTCTGTTCCATTGGTGGGTGGTTTTGCTGATGAAAAACCCCTGCTCTGCATAGGTGACAGGGACTTGAATTTATAAAATGCATCTTTAATTGGCCCTTTCATTCGATCCTTCCGCTTTAATAACTTGTTTCTCATTTCAGCTCGATCACATTGCAGCCATTGACCTCCCTTGGATGTGGTGTCTCTTTCTCACGCTCCCTCTCCGGCGTGGAACCCTGATTCGCCGCTAACCGTGATCAACATGGTAGCCTCAGAAAAGAACATCAAAAGTTGATAGAGAAGATATCCAAATGGATCGTGGACGTCACGGGGACGTGCTATCAGGCAGAAGTTATCTAGAGTCAACAAAGCGTTTCCAAATGCAAAATACCCGAGTGACATTCCTTATAATTTTTTATTAATCATTCCAATAACAGGGCATCTTAAGAGTCCAGTATTGTTATTTATTCGTCACTACCTCCCCGAGTCGGGAGTGGTTAATTGCCGCGCGCCACCTCCTTTTCTAGGAGGCTTAAGCTTCAATAATTAGTCCCACATTTCCGCTCGATCACATTTAATTTCATACACTGACCTCCATTGGATGTGGTATCCCTTTCTCACGCTCCCTCTCCGGCGTGGAACCCTGATTCGCCACTAACCATGATCAACATGGTAGGCGCAGAAAAGAACATCGAAAGTTGATAGAGCAGATATCCAATTGGATCGTGGACATCACTGAACGTGCAACATGGTGGAGCAGTATGTGTGCATACGCCTACACGTACTGACTGATGGATCTACCCCCTTCAACTTCTGGGTCTCCAAATTGGGCACATGGCCTGAGCTTGCCCTTTACGCCTTGGAGGTGCTCGCCTGCCCTGCAGCCAGTGTATTGTCTGAACGTTTGTTTAGCACGGCTGGAGGGGGTTATCACAGGTTATATTTACCAATGTTTTGGGGTGTACCCTAATTTAAACAAAATAAATAAATAAATGTAAACCAAAAACCAGTTTTGGTTACCTCCTCCACCACTGCTTCCACCTCCACCGCCACATCCACTACCTCCTCAACCTCCTACTCCATATGGACCTTGTCCTCCTAGATCAAGATTATTATTTTTTATTTTTGCGTATTTTATGTTATTTTAAGTCATATCCCTATTCACATTTGTTTGCAGAGCCCTTGCCATGCTCTTAACCAGCCCTCTAGCCCTTTCCATGACTTTTTTTGAGCCATTTTAGTGCTCCAAAGTTCTGGTCCCCATTGACTTTAATGGGGTTCTGGTTCGGGGTCAAGTTGGGGTCCCAAACTCAAGATTTTTTGTGAAGTTCGGCCGAACCCATCGAACCCGAACATCCAGGTGTCCGCTCAACTTTAGTAGAGAGAGGAGGAGCTGGATGTTTGGTATTAGATCATGTGGAAAAGGAGGAAAAACAGATGGCAGAAGAAGAGCTCCCATCTGTAAGGCAGGAGAACGCTGGGGTTGGAGAAGTGGATATGCCAGAGCTGATTAATATTCAGTGTTTACTGTCAAATAACCTACAGGAGATTTAAGGCCAGAACCGCAATAATTTGCATATTGTGCCTCCACCGAACCAGCCAAACCCCATACAACAACGGCCCCTATTTAGAGGTGCCGCTCTGCCATTAACAATAAGGAAGGCAGCTGTGGGCTAATTTGCCGCACTGTTCTTCACCGCAGCATGACCGCAACCCGTCCGCAGCACAGCCATCCGTGTGGCCGTAATCTAAGGCAGAGTAGCCTGGGTATACCTGATTTATAGAAGCTTGTGATTATATAATTCAGAAGTAGTCAAATTTCTTGGATAACTTCGGCAAGGTTGCTAAATAACATTTTTTTATAACTTCGCTCATCTCTATTACTGACACATGTAATAAAGTTAACATGTTATGAGAATTTTCTAAAAAAAATAATGTTGAAATTGCAGTTTTTTTGTCTTCTCCCCAAAATGTTATTTTAGAAAGGTTATTAAATAAAACATATGTACCCAAAATGGTTCCTATAAAAACTACAACTCATCCTGCAAAATTCAAGGTCTCATACAGCAAATCATGAGAATGGAGACACCTGAAATGAACAGACTACCCGCTCCGTTCATTTCAAGGAGCACCATGGGGTATGGGGTCCCCATTCTCATGATTCATCGAGGTTCCAGTAGTAGAAAGCCAACCGATCAAATAGTTTGTTTTCATTTTGTGCTCCCTGCCTTCCCAGAACCATAACTTTTTTATTTTTTTGTTCACATATCTGTGTGAGGGAACAAGTTATACTTTCCAATGCAACCATTTAATGTTACATATGATGTAGTGGGAAGCAGGAAAAAAATTCTAAATGGTGTGGAATTGGGGGAAAAAAGCAATTTCTCCACAGTTTTACAGATTTTTTATTTATGACGTTTGATATGCCATAAAACTGACCAGTTAATTTCATTCACCAGGTCAGTATGAATCCAGCGATACCTTATATGTGTCATTTATGTCGCGTTTTCATACTGATAAAATAATAAAAACCTTGAAAAAAAATCTGTTACATTTTTTGTGTAGTTATGTGTATGGAGCTGTGTGGGGGCTCATTTTTGAAGGGTGATCTTTAATTCTTTGTGGGATATGAAGCGACCAAAAACTGAGAATATTTTTATATTTTTATAGTATGGGCCTGGGTCTATGAGAAATGTATTAGTTTCCTATGGAGCCCTGTTACAGACAGCAGCTTTCTGTCATGCCCAATGACAGAGGCTGCATACAAGCTCCGGCTCCTCCGATCGCTGCTGGAGGGAGCCAGAGCATACCTGGAAGTGGACATTTCTGGGTTTTCGCGTGCATGGATGACATGGTCAGGATTGAACACAGTATCCGAAGATTGTATGAAACAGAAGGCACCCCTGTGCTATGGCGCCCACTCTGCTCTGGAGTGGATGCCATCTTTAAAGACCCGGTCAGCGCCATACTAGTACAGAGCTGGTTGGGAAGGGGTTAATATATTGAGGGCATTGTGGGGGGGGGGGGCATAATATATATAATGAGGCCACTGTAGGGGTTGGGGTTTAAAAAAAAAGGCAATGAAGTTCATCTGTTTTCAACGGACATTAAAATTGAATGCCAAGTGGACGTTAAACACTGATAGACAGCCAGGAAATGGATGCACACATGCATGCAAAATGGCAATGAAAAACGTATTTATTCTTTTTTTTTCTTTTTTTTTTTTCGTGTCAATATACCCATAGTGTTCAAACCCAGGACCCCAGCATTGTGAGATAACAGAGATGGCTGCAGAGATGCTAAATATTAAAATCATAAATTTGATTAGAGGGATTGCCTGAAACACCACTTTTCTCAGATTCCTGCCATACTTAAATGGCTAGACACAGTCCATGGACAGAAATTGTGCTATTTCTGAAAAAAAAAGTTGTTTTTTTTTAAATCCCTTAGGCCTCATGCACACGACTGTATTTTTCGTTACATTTCGTAATGCGGACAATAATTGGACATGTTCTATTTTTTTTTCGGAACGGATATAAGGACATACGGAAACGGAATGCACACGGAGTAACTTCAGTTTTTTTTGCGGACCCATTGAAATGAATGGTTTCGTATACGGTCCGCAAAAAGAACGGACACGGAAAGAAAATACGTTCATGCGCATGAGGCCTTAGTGCTACTTTAAACTATCTGCATATATGCCTACCCTAGTAAAGTGACAGCTCTGGACATTTTCCATTAACATACAGTATTCTCACTGGTAGACATTTTATTTTCCCTGATAATATATATGGTGGACACATACTGATGGAATTTCCATTAAAGGGCTTCTGTCACCCCACTAAACAGTTTTTTGTTTTTTTTGTGTACTTATAATCCCTATACTGCGATTTATCCATGCATAATGTGATTAATCATTTTGGTTCAGTAGATTCTGCTAAAAACGTACTTTTATAATATGTAAATTACCTTGCTACCAGCAACTAGGGCGGCTACTTGCTGGTAGCAGCCGCATCCTCCTATCATAAGGACGCCCCCTCCGCATGTTGATTGACAGGGCCAGCGGACGGGATCTTTCTCTGCTGGCCCTGTTTGCATTCAAAATCTGGCACCTGCGCCGTACCTGTCTTCAGTCGGCGCAGGCGCACTGAGAGGAGGACGCTCGCTCGGCCGCTCCATCCTCAATGCGCCTGCGCCAGGTGTAGATGTGACGTCATCGGCGCAGGCGCATTGAGGATGGAGCGGCCGAGCGAGCGTCCGCCTCTCAGTGCGCCTGCGCCGATTGAATACCGTTACGGTGCAGGCGCTAGATCTTGACAGCAGACAGGGCCAACCAGAGAAAGATCCCGTCCGCTGGCCCTGTCAATCAACATGTGGAGGGGGCGTCATTAGGATAGGAGGATGCGGCTGCTACCAGCAAGTAGCAGCCCTACTTGCTGGTAGCAAGGTAATTTACATATTATAAAAGTACGTTTTTAGCAGAATCTACTGAACCAAAATGATTAATCACATTATGTATGGATAAATCGCAGTATAGGGATTATAAGTACACAAAAAAAAATAAAAACAGTTTAGTGGGGTGACAGAAGCCCTTTAAGTTCAGGTCTCCCTCATATAAAAATCCCAAAAAAGAAGCAGCAAATGTCCTAAATAAAAAATAACAGTTGTTACCTCTTTAATTTTCTTTCGATCCAGCACAGATGCTTTGGAAGCCCCCTGCCAGTCTTTGTGTACAGACTGTCCATAATGGCGTTAAATAGGGATTGAAAAAGTTCAGTTTTTTTTCTTTAGGACATTTGTCCGCTTCAGTAGAACCATTAGTAGCCAGTTGTTACATAAGAAATACAAAATCTTAAAACACTGCCACAATACGCCTGTATATCTAAGGCCAAAGTGTGTAGATTTCCTGACCCTGAAAATAATGCTGTAGGGGAGTAAATATATTAGAGTGACAGTATCTGTAACTAGCATTAGGTTGTAGAATATAATCAGAAGTTACAGAATAGCTGTAAGAGAATATAATAATACTATGTACAGTATTTTACTTTCATACTTCTATTTTATACATGAGCAAAAATAAATTCAAAGTTCCTCTGATCCGAGGAAACATATGATAAATCATTGAACTCTTTTTTTCTTTATGCCATCACTCACCTTTTTGCTTCTTCTTTGCATAGTGATCGATTTTCTATGTTATTCTTGGCTTCTTTCACTGGTGTATAACTTCTTAATTAGTCATCTTTGCATAATCTTCTGCCCGTTTTCCACATTTTGTTCGGCATCGCAATACTTTTATTTGCATCCTTTCATTCCTGTCCTGTACCCCCTCCCTATGCCTGTCCGCATCATTATAGCTCTTCCCCCTCCCCCATACCTCTGAATTGCAATTAGCTAATTTCGTACAGACTTCGTTTTGATGCCCCTTCCACATACCTTTGCTGCTCTTGGTTCTTCATTTAGAAATAAACGAAGTTATTTCCCACTTTGCTCTGATTCCTCTTCTGAAGGCTTCTGTACTCATGAGACGTCTACCTACTTTTGCTGTTCATTCTTTCTCTCTCTTTACTTGGTTTTGGAAGTCTCACTGGAGTCTGTCTGTGAGCTTCCTCTCTGGGGACAATGTGGGAGTTTGTGTGACCTTAATAAGCAGGTTCTGCAAATATGGTCCATAAATATACGCCTGCATTTACCAATGAAGGTGCTATTTTAAATCCCATGCACGTCTGATGTTTTAACTAAGTTTATAGAACATGCTTTTGATTTTTTCCTTAAGTCTGAACTTATTAATTTTTAAATGTGAATGTAATCTTCATTTTGTATGCTACTTTCAGTTATTAAATGGGACATGTCACCTGGTTTGGGGCCACTAAACCGCCAGCATGGACAGTGCACCTCTGATGTGCAGTGCACGTGCAGTGAAGTGAGGTGTACCGTCATTAATCGGTGCACTGGAGAACAGTCCCAGACTCATCTCCTGGATTGGATTCTATACAGTCGTGTGAACGGGGCCTAAGTTTGATTTTCATTTACTACTCTCTGTGGCGAAGGATGGGTTTGCTATGGGCAGTTTTAGGACTGTGAACCCCAGCTGCATAACAGCATGCTGATGGTTTAATGGTCCTGGACCAGGTGCCAGGTTCCTTTTAAAATTTATAAACTCAGTTTAATTCCAGAGTTGAATCATTTATCCCAGGAGACTGATGGTTGTCACATGTGTCTTTATAGAACATTGGTATTACTGGAAATTGAGCATTAGAGACTAGAGATTTAGAACACGTCTGTCTTAGGCCTCATGCACATGGCCGTTGTGCGGCCGTTCTGTGCATTGGGGACCGCAATTTGCAGTCCCCGGTCATCCGTGCGTGGGCTGGGACGGATCAAGACCCAAAAATAGAACACTCCGTAGTGCTTCCGTGGGGTTCCGTGCCTCCGTTCCGCACCGCAGCTCTGGATTGCGGACCTATTCAAGTGAATGGGTCTGCATCCGTGATGCAGGGAGCACACGGCCGGTGCCCACATATTGCGGTCACGCTGTGCATGAGGCCGTATTCAGGACAGTCAGAGAGTATGTGACTGGTTAATACATAGCACATATCCAATTAGTTTTATAGCAAATGGTTGTAAATGTTGAACAAACCCTATTCAGGCATATCAACTTTCCAGAGATTACTGCTCAAGAGAACTGCTTGTATCTTCTGAAATCTATGGACAGCCATCCATCATAAGTACCACAATCAGGTTCTCTGGGGCAGTTTAGGAAGCCAAAATCAGGAGTGGATGATAAAAGTAGAGACAGTATTAAGGACAGATGTGACTTCTCCTCTTGTATGAATTCATTTCTGAATTTGGCTTCCAAAACTGCATCAGGAAACCCGAACAATGTGGTCATAACCTAATTCATGTCTGCAGGTAAGATGAGTGTCTTCACTTGATGATGGTTCCCAACAGCAAGATAACTAGACTTGCTGCTTGAGAAACAGTTGTTCATGACAGAAATGTATGTGTTAGGCCTTATGCACACGACCGTTGTGTGCATCCGTGGCCGTTGTGACGTTTTCCGTGATTTTCTGCGGACCCATTGACTTTCAATGGGTCCGTTGAAAACTCGGAAAATGTACCGTTGTTCATCCGCGGCCGTGATCCGTGTTTCCTGTCCGTCAAAAAAATAGGACCTGTCCTATTTTTTTGACGGACAACGGTTCACGGACACATTCAAGTCAATGGGCCGTGAAAAAACACGGATGCACACAAGATTGGCATCCGTGTCCGTGGTCCGTGGCCATAGGCTACTTTAACACAGACGGATCCGCAGATCCGTCTGCATAAAAGCTTTTTCAGAGCTGAGTTTACACCTCATGAAAACTCAGATCCGACAGTATATTCTAACACAGAGGCGTTCCCATAGTGATGGGGATGCTTCAAGTTAGAATATACTAACTTGTATTACTGTACATTCATTGGTGGCCAGTGGGCCCCCCCTCCCTCCCCTGTATTACTGTACATTTATTGGTGGCCAGTGGGCCCCCCCTCCCTCCCCTGTATTACTGTACATTCATTGGTGGCCAGTGCGGCCCCCCTCCCTCCCACTCCTAATTAAAATCCCCCCCCATCATTGGTGGCAGCAGAGAGTTCCGATCGGAGTCCCAGTTTAATCGCTGGGGCTCCGATCGGTAACGATGGCAACCAGGACGCTACTGCAGTCCTGGTTGCCATGGTTACTTAGCAAGTTTTAGAAGCATTATACTTACCTGCAAGCAGCGATGTCTGTAACCGGCCGGGTGCTCCTTCTACTGGTAAGTGACAGGTCTGTGCTATAAGCAATGCGCCGCACAGACCTTTCAATTACCAGTAGGAGGAGCGCCCGGCCGGTCACAGATATCGCAGCTCGCAGGTAAGTATAATGCTTCTAAAAATTGCTAAGTAACCATGGCAACCAGGACTGCAGTAGCGTCCTGGTTGCCATGGTTACCGATCGGAGTCCCAGTGATTAAACTGGGACTCCGATCGGAACTCTCCACTGCCACCAATGATGGGGGGGGAAATTTTAATTAGGAGGGGGAGGGAGGGCCCACTGGCCACCAATGAATGTACAGTAATACAGGGGAGGGAGGGGGGGCCCATTGGCCACCAATGAATGTACAGTAATACAGGGGAGGGAGGGGGGGCCGCACTGGCCACCAATGAATTTAAAACTGGGGAGGGAGGAGGGTGTGCCCCCTCCTGCCTGGCAGCACCTGATCTCTTACAGGGGGCTATGATACGCACAATTAACCCCTCAGGTGCGGCACCTGAGGGATTAATTGTGCGGATCACAGCCCCCTGTAAAAGATCGGGTGCTGTCAGGCAGCAGGGGGCAGTCATGTACACAGTTCGTAGTATATTCTAACTTGAAGTGTCCCCATCACTATGGGAACGCCTCTGTGTTAGAATATACTGTCGGATATGAGTTTTCACGATCTAACTCAAATCCGATGGTATATTCTAACATAGGGGCGTTCCCATGGTGATGGGGACGCTTCAAGTTAAAATATACCATCAGATTGGAGAAAACTCTGATCCGATGGTATAATAGGGACTCCTGACTTTACATTGAAAGTCAATGGGGGACGGATCCGTTTGCAATTGCACCATATTGTGTCAACGTCAAACGGATCCGTCCCCCTTGACTTGCATTGTAAGTCAGGACGGATCCGTTTGGCTCCGCACGGCCAGGTGGACACCAAAATGACTTTTTTTTTCATGTCCGTGGATCCTCTAAAAATCAAGGAAGACCCACGGACGAAAAAACGGTCACGGATCACAGAACAATGGAAATCTGTTTTGCGGACCGCAAAAAAAAACATCCATGTGCATGAGGCCTTAATGTGTAATACGTATGTATAGGCATGCTTTAAAGGGGTATTTGGGGAAAATATTTTACAGGCATGCTTTAAAGGGATATTTTGGGAAAATATGTTATTATATTGTTCCCCAAATAAAAATGAATAAAACTTACTAATGTACTTTCCAGACCCTGTCTTGCTCCATTCTGACAATACAGATTGCTTGTCCTCCCTGGCTCAATTCATTAGCTAAGCCAGCCCCGTCTTTGCACCCTCAGTAACGGAAAAGGGGGCTTATTTAGCTTTTAAAATGAGCCAGTCAGCACCCCGGCAACATATAACTGGTGCACAGAGAGGGAGAAAGCTCTGTGCTGTGTCAGAACTTACTTGGAGGAGGAAGATGGGGTTTGAAATTGGGACATTGGGGCAATATTAATAATAATAAAATGTATTTATATAGCGCCATCATATTCCGCAGCACTTTACAAATTCATAGGGTTCATGTACAAAACAAAAGTAACTGGCTAATATGCAACTGAAACACTAGGAGCTCGCAAGAGCTTACAATCTATTCAAAATGAAAGCATATTAGCAAGTTTTATTAATTTTTATTTAACTTTTTTCTCAGACAACCCCCTTAAAGGGGTTCTTTCATCTGAGACATTGGTGCCATATCGCTAGGATTTGCCACCAATGTCAGATCCGTGTGGGTCCTACCTCTAGGACCTGGACCTATCTCCAGAACAGGCCTCCAAAAGTGAAGGAGCAGTGTGCTCTATGTTAATTTCTATGGGAGTTACTAAAATAGTTGGGCAAACTACTATGGGAATGCCGGATATAACGAGGCAGGCACTCGCCTATTTTCAGCAGTCCCATAGAAATGAATGGAGGGTGGCCATGCATGCACAGCTGCTCTCCACTCACTTTGAGGATCCTGTTATGGAGATAGGTGGGGATCCCAGAGGTGGGAATCACACCTGACATTAGTAGCATATCCTAGCAATATGCCTCCAATGTCTCAGATGAGACAACTTCTTTAACAGTGCTCCACTGGCACTTGTATATATTAAAAACTATTTGCTGAATTGCTGACATGCACACTTGTAGGTACTCTGCACACTCATTTCAGTGACTTTTGCTGTTGTGTCTTGGTTTTGGTTTTATACTGCACAGGTACAGTTCATTGGTGTCATCATTGCCTCTGGTGCCTCCTTCTTTCCTGCAGATCTGGAGTTTAGACTGTATCCTGGCTGTCTGTATTTTGAGTCTTTCACAAAACCCTCTTTGTTCCCAGCTCTGCACACAGTCACGTGACTTAATTGCTACCAACTTTGTATTTGTTTTTTCAAGTTTTCGGAAATATTTTTTTTTTATATGAATGCATTTCTCTGTGAGAGACTTGGTGTAACACATTAAGTGAGGATGGAGGAAAATAAACTTCCATAAGAGACTTGAAAATAGTATGAAATCTGTACTTCTATGATTACATTCAGTCAAAGAAGCTATGTACGCAGTGTAGAATTACCCCAAAATTCTGTGACAAGACTACACATTACAAGCTTGCATTTATTTTCCTGTGTAACATCTCCTTCAGCTCCAAATTATGACCAAGGAAATGACATCACTTCCTGGGTCAGTGACCCCCCCAACATCTCTTCTCCTAACATACCTGTCATGGTCATAGACAGGCATTCATACTGGCTGCCAAAATGGCCCAGATTTGAAAGCATATTGTGTATGTTACAACACATACCAGTGCTAAACACATTTGTACACTGTACAACTCAACAAAATTTTCCAGGAACCACAAAAACATATGTAAATAATATCCCAATGCGCATGCATTGATCATACTGATCACCGAAGGGTATAGCAAATAATAGAGCATCAAAAAATAAGGATCCATGTGATTTACCAGTAATAATGCTAGACATTTTGAAAAAGTTCCCTTAATGGGGTTTCCCAACTTCAGATCGTTTTATAAATGCCCCTCTGCCATCCAGCATACTAACCTGCTTTCCTATAGGTCCACTGTTGTCTTCCCACTGAGTGGGTGGGGGAATATTAAAAAAACTGAAGTTGGACAATCCCTTTAAGGGCTCATTCACACAACCATATGAATGAGTCCACATCCGTTCCACAATTTTGCGGAAAGGGTGCGGACCCATTCATTTCAATAGAGCCGCAAAAGATGCGGACAGCACATCGTGTGCTGTCCGCATCTGTTGTTCCGTTCCGCGGCCCCGCAAAAAATATAGAGCATGTCCTATTCTTAAGGTAACAGTTATGAGACGCACAGGAGTGGATGAGACCACAGAAGGAGGTGCTCACAGTAAAAAAGGATTCGCCCCTCCTTTACAAAGTGAACAGTAAATGACAATATACTGGGCACTCACACTATACGTAGAACCATAAAATAGAAACAGTACTTACAAATCAATATTTTATTGATATACCCATACGTTTTAATAGAAAATAAAATATACAATATAATAGGCTATCTAAAGGTTGATAAAATACATTGGTACTAATACAATAGAATAAATTGGACAATATGTAAAACTACCTGTAAGTAGATGGAGTATAAATAACTGAATTAATACACAATAAGACCACAAGGAATTAATATATTAATAAGCGGCTACAGTAATAAATATATTAATATGCGGCTACAGTAATAAATAGATTAATAAGCGGCTACAATAATAAATAGGATCTGGTACCATAAATGACACGAATTGTCATGAATAACTGTCTAGTTCCAAAAATAAAAAATAAAAAATATGAATAGATGAAAGATGGGACAAAGTCTCTGAGTGTTCCAAGAAGTCCAATGTAACAATAAATAGCAGTCTTCTCTTACAATGAGTATTTACTGCGGCGTCCCGCTTATACTCACTGTTCGGTGTTTGCTTGTGTAGATTTCACTACTGCAATTCCGGTTCTTTGTGTCGCCGAAAAGCTCGTTCCCAGGTTGTATCCGCCACCGGTCAGAATGGCTCTGGGCACCGCTCCATATACTGTAGTTAAAGAGCCGATGTCCTCCAAGCCTGTGGTTTGCCTACTTCCACGCTGAGTTGTCTCTGCGGTCACGATGTTGGAAATGCTCGTGCTCACGTTTTAAGAAATCAAAGCTCTTAATGAGTTTAGCGTGCCAGGACCTCTTAGCTTACTGAATGTTCCGGTTTTCTTGGCGTCAACCTGGAGTAGTTTCGGCAATATGTTCGACAAAGATAGGTGAACTGGGGGTCTTGGATCAAACGCGTTTCGGGGCTTCACGTTGCCCCTTCCTCAGTGATCACTGAGGAAGGGGCAACGTGAAGCCCCGAAACGCGTTTGATCCAAGACCCCCAGTTCACCTATCTTTGTCGAACATATTGCCGAAACTACTCCAGGCTGACGCCAAGAAAACCGGAACATTCAGTAAGCTAAGAGGTCCTGGCACGCTTAACTCATCAAGAGCTTTGATTTCTCAAAACGTGAGCACGAGCATTTCCAACATCGTGACCGCAGAGACAACTCAGCGTGGAAGCAGGCAAACCACAGGCTTGGAGGACATCGGCTCTTTGACTATATGGAGCGGTGCCCAGAGCCATACTGACCGGTGGCAGATACAACCTGGGAACGAGCTTTTCGGCGACACAAAGAACCGGAATTGCAGTAGTGAAATCTACACAAGCAAACACCGAACAGTGAGTATAAGCGGGACGCCGCAGTAAATACTCATTGTAACAGAAGACTGCTATTTATTGTTACATTGGACTTCTTGGAACACTCGGAGACTTTGTCCCATCTTTCATCTATTCATATTTTTTATTTTTTATTTTTGGAACTAGACAGTTATTCATGACAATTTGTGTCATTTATGGTACCAGATGCTATTTATTATTGTAGCCGCTTATTAATCTATTTATTACTGTAGCCGCATATTAATATATTTATTACTGTAGCCGCTTATTAATATATTGATTCCTTGTGGTCTTATCGTCTATTAATTCAGTTATTTATACTCCATCTACTTACAGGTAGTTTTACATATTGTCCAATTTATTCTATTGTATTAGTACCAATGTATTTTATCAACCTTTAGATAGCCTATTATATTGTATATTTTATTTTCTATTAAAACGTATGGGTATATCAATAAAATATTGATTTGTAAGTACTGTTTCTATTTTATGGTTCTACGTATAGTGTGAGTGCCCAGTATATTGTCATTTACATGTCCTATTCTTGTCCGCAATCGCAGGCATTTCTATAATGGGCCTCCCGTTCCTTTCCGCAAATTGTGGAACACACACGGGCGGCATCTGTGTTTTCTGGATCCGCAATTTGTGGACCGCAAAACACTCCGCCGTCGTGTGAATGTGCCCTAAGGCTGCTACCATGCATAGGTGTTTCTGGGTTTTTCTGGCATTTTTGTGGGCTTTTCTGTTGTGTTTTTTTTGCTCAGTTTTTTAGGCTAAAAAACACCGCTCCAGATGTTTTTCAAATTGGAGCATGCTCTGGGTCTTTTTTTCCCTCATTGCCTGGTCTTTTTCTTCCATAGACTATTATTGTTTTTTTTTTGTAGTGTGTGTGTAGGCATTTTTTATGTTTTTCTTTTTGCATGGCATGACAGATTTTTTTTCCCATGCAGCTCTACAGAGGAAGTGACACTACAGGGCACATTCTTTCCTCTAAAAAATGCCAGGGATATGAAAAATGAAAAACTCTATTAGTGTTGAGCGCGAATATTCGATTCGCAAATTTTAATAGCGAATATCGCTAATTAGAGAATTCGCGAATATTTAGAATATAGTGCTATATATTCGTATTTGCGAATAGTGTTGAATATTCTAATCGCTAATTTATCACGAATTTATCGCGAATATATTAGCGATTTTCGCAATCAAGTAAACAATGACTGGAGATCACGAATTCTCAAATTTGCTAATTTATGGCTGAATATTCGGGCAAAAATGAGCGAAATATTGCGAATTTGAATATTGCCTATGCCGCTTATCACTAAACACTATGGGAAAAAAACACCTCTAACCCCCCCCAAAAAAAAAAAGCTCAAGTCAGGCGCTTTTTTTGGCCCAAAAAAGGGGCCAGAATCAAAGCTGTGTGTGAACGAGTCCAACAGAGATCATGAGAACATCTTGATGCATGTTCTGTCTCATAGTGCTCTAGAGGCTCTTATTTTATATATAAAAAAGCACCAGACCCAGAGGTTGTATGGAAGTCTAACTCTAAAGGGAATATTAAATGCAGGATAAACAGGCATTCCCTTACGTCGCTTACAGCGGCACAACATATGGGGAATTCTTTGCCCTGCAGGCTGAAAGGGCAGGTGGAAGCTTTAACGGATGCCTGAACACTATATATAAGGTGCCCCAAACTCCACCCGTTGTGTTTTTTTTCTGTCCTATCTCTGGTAGGACAGGAGGATGAGCACAATAATTACCATATTCCTTTCTTTGGTAGGTCTTTTCTGGACTCTAGATCTCATGGATTATGTCACATTGTCGCTATTATTGAATATTTGCAGGTGTTCTAGATTCACCAGAAACTTCTAACAACAGTAAAGTGGTGTTTATTTCCTGTTATACAGTGTCAGAGTGCTGAAAGCCAAGAGGAGCGGAGCAGAGGATGAGAGTGCTAGTGACTCTGTCTGTAACAATTAGGCATCATGCATATGGCTGTTGCCCGGCCGTGCCCATAATGTGGCCCACAAACAGCGAGTCCACAATATATGGGCCCTGGCCGTTTGTGCATCACGCATGCAGACCCATTCACTTGTTTCCGTGGGGTTTCTCTTCGTGCCTCTGCACTGCAAAGAAATGGAACATGTTCTATTTGTTTGTGGTACGGACGGATCACGGACCCATTCAAGTTGAATGGGATTGGATCTGTCTGCAGCAGCTGCACGGAAGGTGCCCGTACATTAGAGACTGCAAATTGCGGTCCCCAATGCATGGAACGGCCAGGCAACGGCTTCGTGCATGAGGCCTTAATCACAGTGGCAACCCTATCACTGATGTGCCCAAGGGCCAGGGCAGTGATAGGAGAAGGGAACACCCTGTTGTTGGGGCTCCTGCCTGATGGTAGTTGGGGTGCCCTTGGTGTTACAGGTTTGATTAAGGAGCAAGGTGTAAGGTGCAATGACAGAAGTGTGTAACAAAGCCAAATGTAGAAAATAAACATATCTCTCTTTACTAAAGTGCAGAATTGGAGCAGTTGGGGGGGGGGGGTGGAGCTAGCCACTGAAGGAGCAAGTCGCACTGCTGCAGAGCTCTGCTCTATAACATCTTTAAAGCTCTGCATCTGCGTTATTTTTGGTGGTAAATCCACACAAACCACTTTTTTGTGCTCAACACACGATTCGGATCACTCCGGTACCAAAATTAAGGCTCTCAACTGACTTTTATATTTGCGGCCTACGGTGCAATCAAAAGCCGGGGGCTAAATTTTCGGGTGAAGCTGCCTCAGATCCAGCCAGCTAAAGAAACGACCAGGACTTCCACTACACCTAAGCCTGCTGGAAAGTCTGACACGTCTAGCAGTCATCACCTGGACCCAAACTGGATCAGAATTGCCTGTGGACCGATCGGAAGCTAATAGCAGCGGTTCCCTGGTGCACGCGGTGGTTGGGGTAAGTCTTGGAGACCCAAGGACACAAGCATACCAACACTACCTTCCGTAGTCCCCTCCACCCATAAGGACAGCATCTGACCTGCATCCGACACTACCGGAGCACCGATAGACAAATGCCCAAAAGAAAGCCGGTTTACAAGTCTGGAAGCGAATTTTCGTCATACGAATATTTGCAAAAATATTCGCAAGTCGGCCTGACTCTTGCGTTGCTGCGCATATCCAGCGGACTATTACTAAATGCACCTTCTCCTATAACCCCACCAACTCACTTGCGAATTATTATTTGAACAAAGACTCCTATGTGCGACTTCTATTGCGAACATCTTAGTTGCGAATAATCGCATTTGCTTGTATGCAAAAAATTTTTGTTGCGAACTTTTTTGTTACGAATAATCGCATCTGCTACAGAGTCACATCTCCAGTCAAGTGCGAATTATTTAATATTGAGAACAACATACAAAATTTTTCCCGATTAATAACAGTATATATTTTCGCAATTCTGTTCACAATTCAACTTAATACTTAAGAAATGGAGCATATACTGTGAGTAATTACTCACCAGCAAGCTGACGCGATACATTGACTTTTACCTGCACTGCGAACCAGATCAACTTGCTGTTTCTTTGTGATGTAAAGTAAAGCCACAAAATTTTTCCCGACGCCTGTGAATAGCAAACATGGGCAAATCAAGACAATTACTAGAGGCATCCGGTAAAAGCATCAAGACGCCCAAAAAATCGGCGGAAAGTGCTAAACATTCAGATAGGAAAGTTGCTGAAGCTCTTTATAGCGGCTCAGACAGTGAAGAAGAATCCGATATGAGCACTTTAAACGAACTTAAAAATTACGTAAAAGCGCTTCCAACTGCTGAATGTATCAAAGGTCTCTTTAAAGAATTTTCGGCCACAATGAAAGAGGAACTTTCTGAAATTAAGACCGATTTGAGACACATTGCCTCTAGAACAGAAGCAGTAGAGGAATCCACACAAAAACTGACTCAACATGCGTTCCACACAGAAAAAACATTGTATCATTACCGTAAAGAAATGTACAAACTTAAGTTACACGCCGATGATCTAGAGAATAGACGCAATAACATTAGGATCGAGGGTCTGTCCGAGAAGGTCTTAGACAAAGATATCCAAACTGTTCTTACCCAGATCTTCAACGAGCTCCTGCAACAGGATGAGAAGACGGAGCTTTTTATTGAAAGGGCTCACCGAGTCTTTAGGCCAAAACACATACAGAGTGATATCCCGAGGGACGTGCTCTGCTGTCTCCAAAGCTTCCGTACCAAAGAAGCTATCCTACAAAAGTCCCGTATAGCCAAAAAAATAGAATGGGAGGACCAAGAAGTAACACTCTACCAAGATATCTCAAGGTACACCCTCTATGTTAGAAGTGTTCTACAGCCGCTCACTAGGGAGCTACGTGAGAAAGGAATAAAATACCGATGGCTGTTCCCACTGGGCCTATTGATATCCTCTCAGAACAGGACTTTCACTATCAAGTCACCAGAAGACCTCCCTATGGTTCTACAAAAGATGGACCTTACACATATCCAAATTAAAGACTGGACCACAATGGGAGACGAAGAAGCCCCCTTTCCCACTCTTCCGAAGGGAGACGACTGACACTCTGTGACTCCTACGCAAGCCAAAAGATCTAGAGTGTTGGACCAGTCATTTCCCAAGACTCCGTACAAGAACCGTAGATCCTTGAGTGGTGATTGAGATGAACCTCATGCATGTACTACCATTCTTTACACATTTGTATCATGTGTGCCTCGCAATACTTCATAAGTAATGCTTATGCAGCTCATGATATAGTTGCTCGAAGCATTCCTTCTGCTTATCTTTTCATTTTTTCGATTTCCATGCTTTTTAGTATCCTATTCCTCTTTATCTTATTCATACCCATGTTGAATGATAGATAATTCAAATTTATGGTGATATTATTTTTTCTTCACAGGCGTCGGGGACGTATGTCGATTTTGTCCCCTACCCACCAATAGTTACATCCAAAATTTTCTAGATTTCCCTGTGCATAGTCTCTTCCCTGCACGGGATGATCAAAATTGTCAATTCTTGAGGGAGTTTTCTCTTCCCCCCCAGAGATCTCCCTCCGTGGAAGCCATTCCATACTTGGGCGACCACCGGGCATAGAGCAGGCCTGTGTCTAGTCCAAGGCTTTTTCTTTTCTCCTACTGCTGTACTAACGCTCATGATTGAGATGTGCAGCGTCAAACATTCTTGTTCTGAGTTAATTTTGTTTATCCATGCTGTTTTGTTGATCTATGATTTACTTGTCACATGTAAGAGCATAACTTTGTCACTTATCTCATTATGCAGGAACTTAAAATTGTATCATACAATGTCAACGGACTTAACGTACCACAAAAGCGGTCACAGATCCTGAGGTACCTAAGGGACAAAAAGGTTGGTGTAGCAATGATTCAGGAAACGCACTTCAAAAAATCCTACACTCCTCAAACTAAACACAAGGTCTACACACAATGGTATAATGCCAATACCCCACTTAGAAGAAATAAAGGTGTCTCCATTTTAATCAATAAACTGCTAGACTTCAAAGAAAAGGATAAAATAATCGATCCAGAGGGCAGATACATTCTTTTGAAGGGTTGGATAGGGGAAGAGCTCATTACCTTTGTCAACATCTATGTCCCAAATAGAGAACAAATTGGGTTTTTGAGACAGGTTTTTAATCTCGTCGACTCCTTCTACGAAGGTAAATTGATATTGGGCGGAGATTTTAACATCTCTATGGAACCTAATATGGATACCTCCAAAGGTATAACCTCCTTTCCATACAACAAGCTTAAAAAGATTTAAAAAATGCTACATGATAGATTGCTTGTAGATGCCTGGAGATTTTACAACCCTGGGATAGGGATTATTCTTATTTTTCAACGGTACATAACCAGTACTCGCGGATAGATCAGATATATGTAAAGCATAATACACTCGATACAATTTGTGGAGCTAAATACGACTATTTTCTGCATTCGGATCACGCACCACTTATCGTTACTTTATCTGCAGTGGACAAAAGTACCAGGCCCCTTAATTGGCAACTTAACGATACCCTGATAACGTCGGACCCAGACTGTAATTTTATTGCCGCACAAATAAAATTTTTCTTTGAGGAGAATAATAAGGAAGATATCTCTTGGGCTACCCTATGGGAAGCACATAAAGCCGTTATTAGGGGACACTTGATGCAAATTGGAGCGCGGAAAAAAAGAGAAAAAAGGCAAAAGATCCTAGATCTAACAACTAAAATACAAAGTCTAGAAAAATTGCATAAAACGACATGCGCTAAAGATACTGAAAGACAACTTATACAACTCAGAATGGAACTCAAAGAAGCTCTAAATAAGGAATCTGAAAGATATTTGTTTATGAGCAAATTTAGACACTTCATCTACGCAAATAAATGTGGAAGGGATTTAGCAAAATTGACTCAAAAACAAAAAAATAAATCCACTATTCATAAGATCAGAAACGAGAAAGGCAACATAGAACAATTAAGTAATAGAATAGCAGTAGTCTTTCGCGACTATTATAGTAAACTCTATGATTTACAGGGTGCTGGACTGGTCTCGAATCCGACTGATGCGGCTATCCAAGATTATCTTGAGCAGATACATCTGCCAAGCCTCGACAAAATTCAAAAAGAACAATTAGAATCCCCCTTCTCCCAGGCCGAGATAGAAGAAGCAATTGCTACGTTGCCATCTGGTAAATGCCCGGGTCCGGATGGCTTCGGAATTTTTTACTATAAAAAATATAAAGAAATTCTGGTTCCCCACATTACTAAATATTTCAATGAAGTCGGTCTATCCAATAGTTTTAGACAGGAAACAATGACAGCTAATATCACACTCATCCCTAAAGAGGATAGAGACCCCACATTATGCCAAAATTACCGCCCGATTTCACTCCTGAACAATGATTTGAAAATTTATGCCAAAGTCCTGGCAAATAGAATGCAGTCCATTTTACCCTCAATTATAAATCCGGAGCAGGTGGGCTTTATGCCTGGAGGGGAGGCCAAAGACAACATCATGAAGGCTTTGTTAGGCATGGAGTACTGTAAAAAGAATAAGATACCTTTAGCTTTCATCTCAACCGATGCTGAAAAAGCTTTTGATAGGCTTAATTGGAGTTTTCTGATGGCTACCCTCTCCAGGTTCGGTCTTCCTGTTTCCTTCATTAGGAAAATACAAGCTTTGTACACCACTCCTTCCGCACGGATATTGGTGAATGGTACTGTTTCTCAAGATTTTAGGATCCGAAATGGCACTAGGCAAGGGTGCCCGTTGTCTCCCCTTCTATTTATTATTTCTCTTGAACCACTTTTAGCCAAAATCAGACAGAATAATAACATATCAGGTTTGAAAACGGATAGACTTACCCATAAGGCTGCAGCTTATGCAGACGACATATTATTCTTTATCACCAATCCGCTTACCTCTATCCCAATTCTTCTCTCGGAGCTAGACCAGTTTAGTACCTTATCTTTTTTTAAAGTTAATTTAACCAAATCTACGATTTTTAATGTTAACATAAATAGCCGCACGTGGGATTTCATAAAGTCGATTAGTGGCCTTAAGCCCACGGTTACATATTTCAAGTATCTAGGCGTGAACATCTCTAATAACTTAAATGACCTTTACCGACTGAACTTTACCACTCTCATGCAGAAGATAAAGACTGACCTAGAAGAATGGAATGACCTATCTATCTCATGGTTCGGTCGTATTAATTTAATTAAGATGATCACCCTCCCCAGGGTTTTGTACTTCCTCCAAGGTATTCCTATGGCATTACCTAAAAAAAATTATACGGCTATTAAAAGGAAGATTCTTTCCTTTGTGTGGAAGCGAGGGCAAAACCGGCTATCGTTTGATATTTTGACAAGATCAAAACATAGGGGTGGACTTGGTCTTCCGGATATTGGTAAATATAGCGCTGCTGCGACCCTGACACAAATTAAAGAATGGAATGTTTTTCCACCCAGAAAACTCTGGGTAGATCTGGAAGAGGGATGTGCTCCATGCCCCCTCCATTACCTGATCTGGGTCCATAACTCATATTTGGTAATAAACATTTCTATGCTAGAATTGATAACCCCTACACCAAACATGCTATTCACGTTTGGCATAGTCTTATCAAGAAACATACCATCCCATTCCCTAACTGCCTGGAACTCCCCTTGTTAGCATCAATCCCAAACGGTTGGAGACTGATTAGGAATAGAATCACCTCACACCCCAATGGCTATATGATACCTTTGAAAGCCATATATTCAGCCACCTCGCCAATGGAATACACCAAATATATGGAAAGTGGTGATCTCCCCAAATTTAATAGAAAAGAGTACGACAAGATAACGAAGCATCTCTCAGTGCTAAGTCCTCGAGTCATGACTCAGAATAGCGAACATGATCTTACCAAGTTGATGATAAATAAGACTCCCATAAGCCACGGAATTTCTAGGTTTTACTCCATTGTTAATAACACTATATCCTCCCCATCATTCCTGTCTAACTGGTCTAAATAACTTGGCAAATCATTTAATGAGCAAGAAACCACGGCAATGCTACATTCCTCTATCCCCAAAATTACGTCTACTAGACTCCAAGAGTCACACTACAAAATAATTTCCAGATGGTACAGGACTCCTGTCATTCTGAACAAAATTAACCCCGAAATTCCTGCGCATTGCTGGAGATGTGGTGAAGGAGTTGGGTCCATAACTCATATTTGGTATTCCTGTTCTAAAATAATGCCACTGTGGGGAAAATTTAATCAAATTATTACAGAAATATATGGGTCACAAATAGAAGTGGATGCAGAACTTGTTCTGCTTGGGCTGTACAATAAAAAACACAACGCCATTAAAGACCGTCTGTTTCCCTTTTAATTGCTGCATTAAAAACCATAATTCCCAGACATTGGCTGAGTACGGAGGTTCCGTCTATTCAGGACTGGATGGAGGAAGTTCTAACTATCAGTCGCTTTGAAAAACTCAAATGGACAATTGCCGGCAACCCTAAAAGATACCTCGGGATCTGGACCAAGTGGTGTGATTACATCTCCACTGGCAAACTATCTAAGTTCTTTGACTAAAGTCTATACATTTGGATCTCTAATTACTTTTCTTTTTCCTTGTGCTCTTGAACTATCGAACAAAACATGTGACTTTTTCTTTTCTCCCACATCGTTTGACCCCTTGTTTTGTTTCCCTCTCCTTTCCCCTCCCCCCCCACCCCTCCTTTCCCTTCACCATTTTATGAATCGGCTCTTGAAATGATTTATATTGATGTTTTCTCAAATAATTACTTTGTTTAATATGCTTTTTTTATTTTAATTAGGAAGTGTTATTCCTGTGATGACTCAACAGGTTATAATGTATACAAATTTCCATTTGCAATGGTGATGTTTATCTCATTTTGTATTTTGTTAAACTTGTATTAATTTTCTTATTATATTTGTTAATAAAACAAAAATTTACAAGAATTGGAGCAGTTGTATTACAGCAAACGGTATCAAAACAATACTGGCAATACTACTCTTGCAATCATGGCTAAAATTTCCAACTTTGTGATACAGGGTCAAGATACAACTGGCCAGGACTGTGTCCAAGTGTGAAAGGTGTTGTACAAGTGTCCCTTTCACTGCAGTAGTCTGTAGCTGCCTTAACCACCTCCCGTCCGCCCATAGACTATAAGCGTCCGGGAGGTGGTTCTCTATCTCTGAATGGACGTTTTAAAACGTCCATTCAGAGATCGCAGCTGCACGCTAATCGTGCAGCTGCAGATCGGGTTGCCCGCTGTCAGTGACAGCAGGGCAACCCTTACGCTGCGTTCAGACCTGAGCGTACGGGATGGAGCGCTCTGTATGCGCGATTGTATGCGCGTTTACAGATGCGGCTCCGGAACAAGCGAACGCCCATTGTCGCGCGTTCCCGGAAGTCTATGTACGGGAACGCGCGACAAGACGCCCCAAAGAAGCTCCTGTACTTCTTGGGGCGTCGGGCGTTTTACAGCGCGATCGTACACGCTGTAAAACGCTCAGGTGAGAACCATTTCCATAGGGAAACATTGGTTCTTGCCTGTTGAGCGTTTTAAACGCTCAGTTGTGAACCCAGCCTTAGAGAAGGCAGGGACAGTGCCCAGGTGTCCCTGCCTTCTAGATGCGCTTCCTGTTCCGGCCCGGCGGTCATGTGACCGCCGGGGCCGGGATAGGGCAGGAGCTGTCGGGTCTTTCAGAGACCTCGATCAGCCCTGCACTGAGGCTGTAAAGCTCTGCATAGTGCTGTACAGCCTCTCTGGGGGGTGTATTTCTCCTGTAACTGGGGATACTATGTCAGCCCCAGTTACAGGAAAAATCAACAGTAAAAAGAAGAAAAAAAAAGTCAAGTTAAATGTCCCCCAGAGGTCTTGTATGACCTTATGGGAGATGCAAAGTGTAAAATAAAATAATAAAATGTAAAAAAAAAAAAAAAAAAAAAGGTTTCACATGTAAAAAGAAAAAATCCGTAAGTAAAGAATAAAAAAAATGTTTAAAATTGTTTTTTTTTTTATAAAATAGACATATTTAGTATTGCCGCGTCCGTGACGGTCGGCTCTATAAATATATCACATGGTCGACCCCGTCTGATAAACACCATAAAAAAAACTGTCAAAAAAAGCAATTTTTGTCACCTTACATCACAAAAAGTGCAACACTAAGTGATCAAAAAGGCATATGTCCCACAAAATGGTACCAATAAAACCGTCACCTCATTCCGCAAAAAATGAGCCCCTACATAAGAAAAAAGCTCAAAAAATAAAAAAAAAACGATAGCTCTCAGAACATGGAGACACTAAAACATAATTTTTTTTTGTTTCAAAAATGCTATTATTGTGTTAAAGTGAAATAAATAAAAAAAAGTATACATATTAGGTATCACTGCGTCCGTAACAACCTGCTCTATAAAAATATCACATGTCCTAACCACTCGGGTGAACACCGTAAAAAATTTTTTTTTAAAAAGGTGTAAAAAAAAGCCATTCAGCCATTGTCACCTTACGTCACATAAAGTGCAACACCAAGTGATCAAAAAGGCGTATGTCCCACAAAATAGTACCAATAAAACCATCACCTCATATCGGAAAAAATGAGCCCCTACATAAGAAAAAAGCTCAAAAAAAATAAATAAAACGATAGCTCTCAGAATATGGAGACACTAAAACATAATTTTTTTTTGTTTCAAAAATGCTATTATTGTGTTAAAGTGAAATAAATAAATAAAAGTATACATATTAGGTATCACTGCGTCCGTAACAACCTGCTCTATAAAAATATCACATGTCCTAACCACTCGGGTGAACACCGTAAAAAAATTTTTTTTAAAAAGGTGTCAAAAAAAGCCATTCAGCCATTGTCACCTTACGTCACAAAAAGTGCAACACCAAGTGATCAAAAAGGCGTATGTCCCACAAAATAGTACCAATAAAACCATCACCTCATATCGGGAAAAATGAGCCCCTACAAAAGAAAATCACTCAAAAAATAAAAAAACTATAGCTCTAAGAACATGAACACATTAAAACATAATTTTTTTGTTTAAAAAATGCTATTATTGTGTAAAACTTAAATAAATAATAAAAAGTATACATATTAGGTATCGCCACGTCTGTAACGATCTTCTCTATAAAAATGTCACTTGACTGAACCCCTCAGGTGAACGCTGTAAAAATAAATAAATAAAAATTGTGCTAAAACAACCAATTTTTTGGTCATCTTGCCCCATACAGTGTTATAATGAATGATCAAAAAATCATATGTACCCAAAAATAGTACCAATAAAACTGGCACCTTATCCCCTAGTTTCCAAAACTGGGTCACTTCTTGGGAGTTTCTACTGTAGGGGGGCATCAGGGGGGATTCAAATGAGACATGGCATCTAAAAACCACGTGGCGCTCCTTTTCTTCTGCGCCCTGCTGTGTGCCCATACAGCAGTTTATGACCACATGTGGGGTGTTTCTGTAAACCGCAGAATCTGGGTAATAAATATTGAGTTTTGTTTGGCTGTTAACCATCGATGTGTTAAAGAAAAAATTGGATTACAATGGAAAATCTGGCAAAAAAGTGAAATTTATAAATTTGATCTCCATTTTACTTTAATTCTTGTGGAACGCCTAAAGGGTGAACAAAGTTTATAAAATCGGTTTTAAGTAACTTGAGGGGTGTAGTTTCTACAATGGGGTCATTTATGGGGGTATCCACTATGTAGGCCCCACAAAGTGACTTCAGACCGGGACTGGTCCTTAAAAAGTGGCTTTTGGCAATTTTCTTAAAAATTTTAAGAATTGCTTTTAAACTTCTAAGTAGGGATGAGCGAACCCGAACTGTATAGTTCGGGTTCGTACCGAATTTTGGGGTGTCCGTGACACGGACCCGAACCCGAACATTTTCATAAAAGTCTGGGTTCGAGTTCGGTGTTCGGCGCTTTCTTGGCGCTTTTTGAAAGGCTGCAAAGCAGCCAATCAACAAGCATCATACTACTTGCCCCAAGAGGCCATCACAGCCATGCCTACTATTGGCATGGCTGTGATTGGCCAGTGCAGCATGTGACCCATCCTCTATATAAGCTTGGGTCATGTAGCGCTGCACGTCACTCTGCTGATACAAGTGTAGGGAGAGGTTGCAGCTGCGACGTTAGGGCGAGATTAGGCAGTGATTAACTCCTCCAAAAGACTTCATTCAGTGATCGATCTACAGCTGTGGATCATTGAACTGCTGCTATTCAATTGCTCAGTGTTTTTAGGCTGCCCAGAGCGTTTTTCAGTCACTTTTTTCTGGGGTGATCGGCGGCCATTTTGTGGCTTGTGGTGCGCCAGCACAAGCTGCCACCAAGTACATTTAACCATCAATAGTGTGGTTATTTTTTGCTATATCCTACATCAGGGTCAAGCTTTCATCAAGTGCATTTAACCATCAATAGTGTGGTTATTTTTTGGCTATATACTACATCAGGGGCAAGCTGAGCCTGTACCCCTAGTGCATTTAACCATCAATAGTGTGGTTATTTTTTGGCCATATACTACATCAGGGGCAAGCTGACCTTGTCACCCAAGTGCATTTAACCATCAATAGTGTGGTTATTTTTTGCTATATCCTACATCAGGGTCAAGCTTTCATCAAGTGCATTTAACCATCAATAGTGTGGTTATTTTTTGGCCATATACTACATCAGGGGCAAGTTGAGCCTGTCACAAAGTGCATTTAACCATCAATAGTGTGGTTATTTTTTGGCCATATACTACATCAGGGGCAAGTTGAGCCTGTCACCCAGCGCCTAAAAAATAGGCCTCACATTTATATTAATCCAAATCTGTCATTACTGCTTTAGCTGGTCAAGTTATTTAGTGTTCATCAAAGCACAGTTTTTGTTCTGGGTTGAAAAACAATTCCCAAATTTGCAATTCTCAAAAATAGTGGTTTCTGCTGTATCAGGCCTACTTTAGAGTAAATCGTTTTTATTGGTATTTTAATAAAGCATAACAATAAAGTCATACATCTGATAGTTCTCAATCAAGATAGCATTTGTACACGCTTATACAATAGATTGCTCCTAAAGCGTAATATGTATATGGTTATTGTAGTATAAACATAGTATATTAAGGTCTACAACAAAAGACCATAACAATCAAGGGGAACAGGGGGGAAGGGAGAAAGGGGGAGGGGAAGGAAGGGTCTTTAAGTAACATTTGGTGATGTCTTTCAGCATTGAGTGGTATATAATCATCTAAAATTTAGGGTGAGTAGTTAGGGTTGGGAAGCCAAGGACCCCAGGTAAGTTTCTTGGATTTAGGAGAAATAGTCGTGCAAGATATTGAATTTTCATATCTACACGACGAGTTAACCTCTTGTATGACCTCAGCCAAGGTCGGTGAGGTTGGTTGCTTCCAGTGACGAGTAATAATCAGCTTAGCGCTAAGTAAAACATGCCCTGTGATGTTCCTAAATACCGGGGGGATAGTGTGTATACCCAGAAACAAGAGAGCTAGCTCCGGGATAGGTTTAATCTTTTGGGTTGCCAGCCCCGATATCAAGTCAAAAACACTGTGCCAGTAGGGGGTGAGTATCGGACAATCCCACAGAATATGAAGTAAGGAGCCCCTAGCGCCACAACCTCGCCAACAATGTGGGGAGGATGAGGGGTAGATTGTGTGTAGTCTCTGTGGGGTGAGGTACCATTGTAATAGGGTCTTAAGCCCTGCCTCATAATGGGTGACACATTTAAAATTAGACGCCAGAAACCCAATAGCCAGGTTCCAATCATCATCTAAGAAGGTCTTCCCTAGCTCAGTTTCCCAATTTTTTATAGGTAAGGTCTTAGTGAACATAGTTTTGTCTCCTAATATGTCGTATATATATCGTGTGGTGTGTCTTCTGAAGAGGGATGGGAATTGAAATAGTCTTAGAATGCAAGAATTTATTGAAGGTGGAGATTGTTTAATGTTTGCAATGAAATGTCATATTCGCAAGTAGTTATAGAATTCTGTGTGCGGTAATGCGAATAGTCTGTGAAGTGAGTCAAAGGGAAGTAGGCAGTCATCTGTCATTATTTGGGATAAGGAGATGATCCCCTTTCTCCGCCAAACTGTCAGATTGATGTCAGTGATGCTGAGTTCCAGTACGCTTATGTCTGCTTGGGATAATAGGGTGGATTTGGAGTTTGCCTGCGCTCTGTGAATTGTGGACCATAGGTTGCCAACATGCCGTACTGTCAATAATTCATTGTGTAATTTAGAAGGGTTCCATAACGAGTGGATCAGGTAATCTTTTAAGGTAGCATGTTTGATTGTATGGGACTCAATCTGAATCCAGGCTTTTGTATTGTCAGGGATCCACCATTCCCGAGCAAATGAGAGTGTTATGGCTCAGAAGTAGTCCTTAATGTCAGGGAGGCCTAATCCTCCAGCGTATTTTTTCTTAATCAATAATGCTCGTGCTACTCTGGGTTTGGTTGGACCCCAGATATACTTGCCCAAAATCGACTGTGCCTTTTTGAAGAATGTTGCAGGGACTGGGATCGGTAGGGCGCGGAATATATATATGAGCTTGAGGAGGGTCATCATCTGGAAAGAAGCTACTCTACCCACCCAAGACAATGCCTTCATGGCGAAGCTAGTCAAGTCGCGCGATAGAGTGGTTAAAAGGGGGTGATAGTTCCTATCATAAAGAAGGGAACAAGGTGAAGTAATCTTTACTCCTAGATATGGGATCTCTGACGATTGCCAGTCTAGTTCATGGGAAGATTGTAGGGTGGCCCTTTCCTCCTGGGGTATGTTAATGGGCAGTGCTTGGGATTTAGTGTTGTTAATCTTATAGTAGGAAAGGGAGCTATAGTGTGAGATCATTCTAAGGGCTGTGTCTAACGAGTTGATGGGGTCAGTTAGAGTGAGAATGATGTCATCCGCGTAGAGAGTGATTTTATGGGATTTTCCCCCTATTTCCATCCCTGCTATTGAAGATGAGTTCCTTATAGTCTGTGCTAGAGGTTCTAATGCTAAAATAAATAGTAGGGGTGATAAGGGGCACCCTTGTCTAGATCCATTAGTGATCCCAAATGAATCTGACAGTACTCCATTGACCCAAACTTTCGCGGAGGGAGAGGAATATAGGCAGTGGATGGCTTGTAATATTTGTCCTGAAAAGCCCATGTGGCGGAGTGTCGAAAATGCATAGTCCCAATGCAGGCGATCAAACGCTTTTTCCGCATCCAATGTGATCGCGAGCATTGGGAGGCCACGCACCTCAGCGTAATTGAATAAGTCCACAATTCGCCTGGTATTTTTCAGAAGCTTGTCGGCCTGGCACAAACCCGGTTTGGTCCGGGTGGATCAGTAATGGGAGGAGAGGAGCTAATCTGTTAGCGATGACTTTGGCAAAAATTTTAACGTCAGAGTTAAGCAATGAGATGGGTCGGAAATTCTGGGGTACATCTGGTGTTTTGCCAGGTTTTGGAATGGTGACAATAAGTGCCTCTAGCATGGCTGGGGGGAAAGAGTGTCCCTCTTGTATTGCGCTAAATAATTCCAACATGTAAGGAGCCAGGATATGTTGGAAGTGGCGAAAGTATTCATTAGAAAGTCCGTCGGGGCCAGGGGATTTGCCTATTGGGAGGGATGTGATCACTTTCTTGATTTCTGTGATTGAGAATGGAGCGTTAAGTGATTGTAATTGTGGCTGGGAAAGGGTAGGAAGGGACGCTTGCGAGAGGAACTCCTCTACTAAAGCAGAGTAGTTCTCAGGTAGTGGAGTGTCATCCCTTAGGTTGTATATCGCTTGGTAGTATGATTTAAATTGGTTGGCAATGTCTCTGGGATCTATAAATTTCGCCTTAGTGGTAGGGTGTACCAGATGGGAGATTCTTGACTTTGATTGCTGGGCCTTTAGCTGTTGTGCTAAAAGTCTGCCCGCTTTGTTTCCTTGGGAATAAAATTTGGATCGAAGCCTTAAAAGGGATTTATGGTAGTTTTGGAGTAGTAGGCTGCTAAGTTTATTCCGTGCGAGCCTAAGTTCATTAGAAGTCTGGGGAGTGGGGGAGGGTTTATTTGTGGCTTCTAGGTCGGCAATGTGTTCTAGAGTTTGTGTAATATCTCGCTCTCTAAGTTTCCTTACTGTGGAGTTCAGCTTAATCAAAGATCCCCGTATAAACGCTTTGTGGGCTTGCCACAAGACAAATTGGTTTGAAACTGATCCATTGTTAAAATGAAAGTATTCATTCAAATGGAAAGTTCCAAAACATGCTTCGGGTTATTGTAGAGAAATGCATTGTTTCTCCAAATAGGGGCTCTTGGAGATTGAAACTGTTCCTCAAGGGTAATAGCAATCGGGGCATGGTCTGACCATTTAATAAGACCAATCTCGGTAGATATTGTGTGGAGTAGGGAGGAATGGTCCACCATAAACATATCTATCCTTGAGTATATCATATGTATCGGGGAGAAGAAGGTAAACTCCCTCTCTAGGCTATGTTGGGCTCTCCATACGTCAATTAGGCCTTCAGAACACAGGAAAGAGGCAACCCCTTTATCAAGTCTCCTTGCAGGAGATGTGGAGTCAATGTCAGGTTGTAAAGCGGTATTAAAATCCCCACAGAGGATTACTTTCCCCTGTTTGAGCTTATTCACATTGCGCATCAGTTTGTGTAGGAATGTCAATTGTCTGGAGTTAGGGGCATATAAGTTAACTAGTGTATATGTAATGTTATTGATGGAGCAAACTAGAATAATATAGCGACCGTTTGGGTCAATTATGGTTTTGATGGGAGTATAGGCAACAGTGTTTTTGACAGCAATCAGGGTACCTCTCTTCTTCCTGTCACAGTGGGAATGCAGAACATTAGGAAACAGGCGGTGGCGTATTCTATCAGCGTCTGCTTGTAGTAGGTGAGTCTCCTGAATACATAAAACATCAACATTAGCTGTCAGAGCCTCTTTCCACATGTAGGACCTTTTCTGATGACAATTAAGGCCCTTGACATTAAGGGACATAATCTTGAGGCCCATGATGTCAAAGGGGTAAAATTATCCCAACTCCTGCAAAGATAAAAGTACACAGTAAAAGTATGTCAAGTCGTAAGATTACAATTACTAGGCACTATTGAGGGAAAGAGAGGGAGGAAGGAGGGAGGGTGGGTAAGATAACAAACAAGACAGATAAGACGGAGATCGCCGTCAAAATCTTAGTATGCAGTAAACGAGACGGCGGTAACCGTCTAAGTATAGGTAAGGCGAGAGTTCGGTGCTAGAATCAAAATGAACTAAACAAAGAAGAAAAAAGAAGAGGTATCAGAGGGCCTGCACCATAACCATAGGATGCTTTTGAGATGCCCGAATATAATGTCCCAAGGAAGCCAAGGAGGGAAGAGTGATCAGAGCTTCACCCTTGTGTCAGTCCTGCTGTAGATGATATCTTCTGTTGCGGGGGTATCCAGGGTTATCAGCCCACCGCTGTAGGGGCGGCATTGGAGGATATGGAAGCAGGGTTTGTGTCCGCTGTACTTGAAGATAGTGGGATTTGCCACAGATGAAGCAGCTGTTTCCCCTCTTCTAGAGTTTTGATAGCATGGGTCTGTCCATTTTTCCGGACAAGAATCTTCAGGGGGTAACCCCATTTATAGGGGAAATCATTATCCCGGAGGGCTGTCGTGATGTGCAGCAGTGTTCTGCGCCGGCAAAGGGTGACCATAGAGAGGTCCGTGAAAAGCTTAATTTTCTGGTACGGAGCAGGTAGTGAGTTCATGTTATGCGCCGCAGCCATAAGTGCCTCTTTGGTGTGGAAGAAATGAATGCGCGCCAAAGTATCACGCGGGACATTCGGACCCAGGTGTTGGAACTTAGGAAGCCTGTGGGCCCTGTCAATAATCATGTCCGGTGTAGGAATCTGTGGTAGGAGTGCTTTTATTAAACCCTTTAAATAAGTTTGCAACTCTTGAGGGGCAACTTCTTCAGGAATACCCCTGAACTTTACATTGTTGCGCCTAGAGCGGTCTTCTAGGTCCGCCATTTTTAATTTAATAGCTTCTAGCTCATCAGCTAAGGTGTTGTGGGCGTCTATAATAGTATTCTGGGATAAAGCAAAATCGCCCATCTTTGTTTCCACATGTTGGATTTTCTCTTCTGCTTTCTGCAGTCTAGCAGTGAGAGGGTTAATCAGCCCTGCTATGTCCGTCTGTAAAGAGGATTTCAGAGCTAATAGCATATTCTTTAAGGAATCCTCAGTAACTGGCTTGTCAGAGGTGGGGAGCAGTTGGAAGGGATCTGGGGTAGTATTGACACTTGAGGAGTACTCACTCAGCTGGGTTCTGCACCCGGTGTGTCCCATATGCAGTTGGGGGTGAGGAGGACTAGGCAGCTGGTCCCGCTGAGCGAGAGGACGGGCGCCATCTTGGATCCTGTGGTGAGCTTGTCCTGCAGCTTTGGCCTCCTCCGGTGTCGGTGGAAGAGACGGAGGTGAGTGATGCAAGAGGACAGTGCTGTCGGAGATGTCCGGTGGGGAGGGCGACCGTGCAGGATGTGCTGGTGACATTGCACTTATCGGCGAACTTAGTGCCGTTCTGTCAGTATCGTCGGCGCCATCTTTGAATTTTCCCCAGTCGAAGTAGCTCTCCAGATTGCCGTCCTGCAGCTTCTGTAAATGCTTTTTCGTTTTCCCCATGATGTCGCCGGGGGTGTTGTTCATCTAAGGGAGCAATTTAGGTAGTACTGTAGTACGATCAAAGGCAGGCAGGCAAGGTTATAGTCGCTGAGGTGCAGGAGCTCTGTACTCAGGCAGCCATCTCGTTCAGCAGCCTCGTATCAGGCCTACTTTAATCCTATCCCTAAAAGGGTATATTAGATTCAAGGTGCTGATAGGGAAATTCTCAAGAACTTCACACACACGCTACAGTGCAGATCCAAGTCTAATTCTGTGATTAAACGTATACCTGTCACCCAGCGCCTAAAAAATAGGCCTCACATTTATATTCATCCAAATCTGTACTGTTTTAGCTGGTCAAGTTATTTTTAGTGTCCGTCAAAGCACAGTTTTTGTTCTGGGTTAAAAAACAATTCCCAATTTTGCAATTCTCAAAATTAGTGGTTTCTGCTGTATCAGGCCTACTTTAAATCTATCCCTAAAAGGGTATATTAGATTCAAGGTGCTGATAGGGTAATTCTCAAAAACTTCACACACACACGCTACAGTGCAGATCCAAGTCTAATTCTGTGATTAAACGTATACCTGTCACCCAGCGCCTAAAAAATAGGCCTCACATTTATATTCATCCAAATCTGTACTGTTTTAGCTGGTCAAGTTATTTTTAGTGTCCGTCAAAGCACAGTTTTTGTTCTGGGTTAAAAAACAATTCCCAATTTTGCAATTCTCAAAATTAGTGGTTTCTGCTGTATCAGGCCTACTTTAAATCTATCCCTAAAAGGGTATATTAGATTCAAGGTGCTGATAGGGTAATTCTCAAGTACTTCACACACACGCTACAGTGCAGATCCAAGTCTAATTCTGTGATAAAACGTATACCTGTCACCCAGCGCCTAAAAAATAGGCCTCACATTTATATTCATCCAAATCTGTCATTACTGTTTTAGCTGGTCAAGTTATTTTTAGTGTCCGTCAAAGCACAGTTTTTGTTCTGGGTTGAAAAACAATTCCCAATTTTGCAATTCTCAAAATTAGTGGTTTCTGCTGTATCAGGCCTACTTTAAATCTATCCCTAAAAGGGTATATTAGATTCAAGGTGCTGATAGGGTAATTCTCAAGAACTTCACACACACGCTACAGTGCAGATCCAAGTCTAATTCTGTCCGTAAACTAATACCTGTCACCCAGTGCCTAAATAATAGGCCTCAAATTAATATTCAGCTAAATCTGTCATTACTGGTGTGCCTGTATTAGTGTAATACGGTACCTAAATAGATAGCCAGATAGTGTTAGGTGTCTGTAAAAAAAGGCCTGAATTTTAATTCAATACATTGGCCCGAATAATATTTTTCTTATTGTGATGAACGGTAACAATGAGGAAAACATCTAGTAAAGGACGCGGACATGGTCGTGGTGGTGTTAGTGGACCCTCTGGTGCTGGGAGAGGACGTGGCCGTTCTGCCACAGCCACACGTCCTAGTGTACCAACTACTTCAGGTCCCAGTAGCCGCCAGAATTTACAGCCATATTTGGTGGGGCCCAATGCCGTTCTAAGGATGGTAAGGCCTGAGCAGGTACAGGCATTAGTCAATTGGGTGGCCGACAGTGCATCCAGCACGTTCACATTATCTCCCACCCAGTCTTCTGCAGAAAGCGAACAGATGGCGCATGAAAACCAAGCCCATCAGTCTGTCACATCACCCCCATGCATATCAGGGAAACTGTCTGAGCCTCAAGTTATGCAGCAGTCTCTTATGCTGTTTGAAGACTCTGCTGGCAGGGTTTCCCAAGGGCATCCACCTAGCCCTTCCCCAGGGGTGGAAGAGATAGAATGCACTAACGCACAACCACTTATGTTTCCTGATGATGAGGACATGGGAATACCACCTCAGCACGTCTCTGATGATGACGAAACACAGGTGCCAACTGCTGCGTCTTTCTGCAGTGTGCAGACTAAACAGGAGGTCAGGGATCAAGACTGGGTGGAAGACGATTCAGGGGACGATGAGGTCCTAGACCCCACATGGAATGAAGGTCGTGCCACTGACTTTCACAGTTTGGAGGAAGAGGCAGTGGTGAGACCGAGCCAACAGCGTAGCAAAAGACAAAGAGGGAGCAGTGGGCAAAAGCAGAACACCCGCCGCCAAGAGACTCCGCCTGCTACTGACCGCCGCCACCTGGGACCGAGCACCCCAAAGGCAGCTTCAAGGAGTTCCCTGGCATGGCACTTCTTCAAACAATGTGCTGACGACAAGACCCGAGAGGTTTGCACGCTGTGCCATCAGAGCCTGAAGCGAGGCATTAACGTTCTGAACCTTAGCACAACCTGCATGACCAGGCACCTGCATGCAAAGCATGAACTGCAGTGGAGTAAACACCTTAAAAACAAGGAAGTCACTCAGGCTCCCCCTGCTACCTCTTCTGCTGCTGCCGCCTCGGCCTCTTCCTCCGCCTCTGGAGGAACGTTGGCACCTGCCGCCCAGCAAACATGGGATGTACCACCAACACCACCACCTGCGTCACCAAGCATCTCAACCATGTCACACGGCAGCATTCAGCTCTCCATCTCACAAACATTTGAGAGAAAGCGTAAATTCCCACCTAGCCACCCTCGATCCCTGGCCCTGAATGCCAGCATTTCTAAACTACTGGCCTATGAAATGCTGTCATTTAGGCTGGTGGACACAGACAGCTTCAAACAGCTAATGTTGCTTGCTGTCCCACAGTATGTTGTTCCCAGCCGGCGCTACTTCTCCAAGAGAGCCGTGCCTTCCCTGCACAACCAAGTATCCGATAAAATCAAGTGTGCACTGCGCAACGCCATCTGTGGCAAGGTCCACCTAACCACAGATACGTGGACCAGTAAGCACGGCCAGGGACGCTATATCTCCCTAAGTGCACACTGGGTAAATGTAGTGGCGGCTGGGCCCCAGGCGGAGAGCTGTTTGGCGCACGTCCTTCCCCGCCAAGGATCGCAGGGCAACATTCTTTGCCTCCTGTCTCCTCTTCCTCCTACTCAGCTTCCTCCTCCTCTTCTTCCACCTGCTCATCCAGTCAGCCACACACCTTCACCACCAACTTCAGCACAGCCCGGGGTAAACGTCAGCAGGCCGTTCTGAAACTCATATGTTTGGGGGACAGGCCCCACACCGCACAGGAGTTGTGGCGGGGTATAGAACAACAGACCGACGAGTGGTTGCTGCCGGTGAGCCTCAAGCCTGGCCTGGTGGTGTGCGATAATGGGCGAAATCTCGTTGCAGCTCTGGGACTAGCCGGTTTGACGCACATCCCTTGTCTGGCGCATGTGCTGAATTTGGTGGTGCAGAAGTTCATTCACAACTACCCCGACATGTCAGAGCTGCTGCATAAAGTGCAGGCCGTCTGTTCGCGCTTCAGGCGTTCACATCCTGCCGCTGCTCGCCTGTCTGCGCTACAGCGTAACTTCGGCCTTCCCGCTCACCGCCTCATATGCGACGTGCCCACCAGGTGGAACTCCACCTTGCACATGCTGGACAGACTGTGCGAGCAGCAGCAGGCCATAGTGGAGTTTCAGCTGCAGCACGCACGGGTAAGTCGCACTGCGGATCAGCCCCACTTCACCACCAATGACTGGGCCTCCATGCGAGACCTGTGTGCCCTGTTGCGCTGTTTCGAGTACTCCACCAACATGGCCAGTGGCGATGACGCTGTTATCAGCGTTACAATACCACTTCTATGTCTCCTTGAGAAAACAGTTAGGGCGATGATGGAAGAGGAGGTGGCCCAGGAGGAGGAGGAGGAAAAGGGGTCATTTTTAGCACTTTCAGGCCAGTCTCTTCGAAGTGACTCAGAGGGAGGTTTTGTGCAACAGCAGAGGCCAGGTACAAATGTGGCCAGACAGGGCCCACTACTGGAAGACGAGGAGGACGAAGATGAGGAGGAGGTGGAGGAGGATGAGGATGAAGCAGGTTCACAGCGGGCTGGCACCCAACGCAGCTCGGGCCCATCACTGGTGCGTGGCTGGGGGGAAACGCAGGACGATGACGATACGCCTCCCACAGAGGACAGCTTGTCCTTACCTCTGGGCAGCCTGGCACACATGAGCGACTACATGCTGCAGTGCCTGCGCAACGACAGCAGAGTTGCCCACATTTTAACGTGTGCGGACTACTGGGTTGCCACCCTGCTGGATCCACGGTACAAAGACAATGTGCCCACCTTACTTCATGTACTGGAGCGTGATAGTAAGATGCACGAGTACAAGCGCATGTTGGTAGACGCGCTACTGAGAGCATTCCCAAATGTCACAGGGGAACAAGTGGAAGCCCAAGGCGAAGGCAGAGGAGGAGCAAGAGGTCGCCAACGCAGCTGTGTCACGGCCAGCTCCTCTGAGGGCAGGGTTAGCATGGCAGAGATGTGGAAAAGTTTTGTCACCACGCCACAGCTAACTGCACCACCACATGATACGGAACGTGTTAGCAGGAGGCAACATTTCAATAACATGGTGGAACAGTACCTGTGCACACCCCTCCACGTACTGACTGATGGTTCGGCCCCATTCAACTTCTGGGTCTCCAAATTGTCCTCGTGGCCAGAGCTAGCCTTTTATGCCTTGGAGGTGCTGGCCTCCCCGGTGGCCAGCGTTTTGTCTGAACGTGTATTCAGCACGGCAGGGGGCGTCATTACAGACAAACGCAGCCGCCTGTCTACAGCCAATGTGGACAAGCTGACGTTCATAAAAATGACCCAGGCATGGATCCCACAGGACCTGTCCATCCCTTGTGCAGATTAGACATTAACTACCTCCCCTTAACAATATATTATTGTACTCCAGGGCACTTCCTCATTCAATCCTATTTTTATTTTCATTTTACCATAATATTGCGGGGCATCCCAAAGTTGAATGAACCTCTCCTCTGACAGTGGCCTGTTCCAGTGGTGGGTGACATGAAGCCTGATTCTCTGCTATGATATGAAGACTAAAATAATGGGCGAGCACACTTCATTTGGATCATAAAGTGTATAAAATTTAATTAAATCCAATAAATCAACACGTGTATAAACATAAAATCAAGTCATTCAATAAAATAAATACAATAAAATGCCATAAAACCTATGTACTTGTAATAGTACACTTGGATTAATACCACAGATTCGCGATAAATGGGATACTTTTCCACAATGTATTACAGTCCAATTGATGGTATTGCGACCAAAATATTGATATCATATGCAAGTCCACTAATAGAGTGAGGTATCTTGGGTTCTCCTGTCCAGGAGATCTCTAATCACAGGTCTATTGTTAATCACAGATCTGTTTCATCGATATTGCACAAGAGTATATGCTGGTATTATGACTCCAATGTAAATAAGTCTCCTATTTCAGTCTCTGGTCGACTGCATACATAAGACTCTCATATATTCCCCAAACCTTGGGTGCTGGTTTTCTGTACCAGTTTGCTGAGAAAGTCCCGTAATCACTGTGAGATTTTAAATTGTGTATCAAGCTTCTTACCTCCCTCGTGGTGGACGGACTGTTACAAGCGTGAGTCGGGCAGCGCGGGACACTGCCGGCGTCTGACTTCGTTCAGCTGCAGCTGACTTACCCGAAATCTCACGAGATCTCCAAACGGGATTTCGTCCGACACGATAGAGAGGGCACAGTGAGTCTCCAATATGTTTCTGGTTATTGAAAAAGTCCTTCAATACAATTTCATAGCATGGCCATGCTTGTAGACATGGAGGTGCTTTTTGTTACAGGTATGCGATCCGGCCCATACGCGTTTCGGGAACTCTCCTTCCCTTCATCAGTGACCACTGATGAACGGAAGGAGAGTTCCCGAAACGCGTATGGGCCGGATCGCATACCTGTAACAAAAAGCACCTCCATGACTTGATTTTATGTTTATACACGTGTTGATTTATTGGATTTAATTAAATTTTATACACTTTATGATCCAAATGAAGTGTGCTCGCCCATTATTTTAGTTCTACATATTTACCCCTTTGAGGGTGGGTGTCCCTCTAATTTGGGCTAGCAGCACCTGTTCCATATTTTCGTCTAGAGTGAGCCACCGCCCTATTGTCTGCATGATATGAAGACATGAAGCCTGAATCTGTTATGGGATCTCTCTCCTCTGCCTGGGTGCCTGGTCCTAAATATGTGACAGTGGCCTGTTCCAGTGGTGGGTGACGTGAAGCCTGATTCTCTGCTATGACATGAAGACTGATTCTCTGCTGACATGAAGCCTGAATCTCTGTTATGGGACCTCTCTCCTCTGTCTGGGTGCCGGGGCCTAAAAATATCTGACAGTGGCCTGTTCCAGTGGTGGGTGACGTGAAGCCTGATTCTCTGCTATGACATGAAGACTGATTCTCTGCTGACATGAAGCCTGAATCTCTGTTATGGGACCTCTCTCCTCTGCCTGGGTGCCTGGGCCTAAATATGTGACAGTGGCCTGTTCCAGTGGTGGGTGACGTGATGCCTGATTCTCTGCTATGACATGAAGACTGATTCTCTGCTGACATGAAGCCTGAATCTCTGTTATGGGACCTCTCTCCTCTGTCTGGGTGCCGGGGCCTAAAAATATCTGACAGTGGCCTGTTCCAGTGGTGGGTGACGTGAAGCCTGATTCTCTGCTATGACATGAAGACTGATTCTCTGCTGACATGAAGCCAGATTCTCTGTTACGGGACCTCTCTCCTCTGCCTGGGTGCCTGGGCCTAAATATATGACAATGGACTGTTACAGTGGTGGGTGACGTGAAGCCTGATTCTCTGCTATGACATGCAGACTGATACTCTGCTGACATGAAGGCCAGATTCTCTGTTACGGGACCTCTCTCCTCTGCCTGGGTGCCTGGGCCTAAATATCTGACAATGGACTGTTCCAGTGTTGGGTGACATAAAGCATGATTCTCTGCTATGACATGCAGACTGATTCTCTGCTGACATGAAGCCAGATTCTCTGTTACGGGACCTCTCTCCTCTGCCTGGGTGCCTGAGCCTAAATATCTGACAATGGACTGTTCCAGTGTTGGGTGACGTGAAGCCTGATTCTCTGCTATGACATGAAGACTGATTCTCTGCTGACATGAAGCCAGATTCTCTGTTACGGGACCTCTCTCCTCTGCCTGGGTGCCTGGGCCTAAATATCTGACAATGGACTGTTCCAGTGTTGGGTGATGTGAAGCCTGATTCTCTGCTATGACATGAAGACTGATTCTCTGCTGACATGAAGCCAGATTCTCTGTTACGGGACCTCTCTCCTCTGCCTGGGTGCCTGGGCCTAAATATCTGACAATGGACTGTTCCAGTGTTGGGTGACGTGAAACCTGATTCTCTGCTATGACATGAAGACTGATTCTCTGCTGACATGAAGCCAGATTCTCTGTTACAGGACCTCTCTCCTCTGCCTGGGTGCCTGGGCCTAAATATATGACAATGGACTGTTACAGTGGTGGGTGACGTGAAGCCTGATTCTCTGCTATGACATGCAGACTGATTCTCTGCTGACATTAAGCCAGATTCTCTGTTACGGGACCTCTCTCCTCTGCCTGGGTGCCTGGGCCTAAATATCTGACAATGGACTGTTCCAGTGTTGGGTGACGTGAAGCCTGATTCTCTGCTATGACATGCAGACTGATTCTCTGCTGACATGAAGCCAGATTCTCTGTTACGGGACCTCTCTCCTCTGCCTGGGTGCCTGGGCCTAAATATCTGACAGTGGCCTGTTCCAGTGTTGGGTGACGTGAAGCCTGATTCTCTGCTATGACGTGAAGACTGATTCTCTGCTGACATGAAGCCAGATTCTCTGTTACGGGACCTCTCTCCTCTGCCTGGGAGCCTGGGCCTAAATATGTGACAATGGACTGTTCCAGTGTTGGGTGACGTGAAGCCTGATTCTCTGCTATGACATGCAGACTGATTCTCTGCTGACATGAAGCCAGATTCTCTGTTACGGGACCTCTCTCCTCTGCCTGGGTGCCGGGGCCTAAATATATGACAATGGACTGTTACAGTGGTGGGTGACGTGAAGCCTGATTCTCTGCTATGACATGCAGACTGATTCTCTGCTGACATGAAGCCAGATTCTCTGTTACGGGACCTCTCTCCTCTGCCTGGGTGCCTGGGCCTAAATATCTGACAATGGACGGTTCCAGTGTTGGGTGACGTAAAGCATGATTCTCTGCTATGACATGCAGACTGATTCTCTGCTGACATGAAGCCAGATTCTCTGTTACGGGACCTCTCTCCTCTGCCTGGGTGCCTGGGCCTAAATATCTGACAATGGACTGTTCCAGTGTTGGGTGACGTGAAGCCTGATTCTCTGCTATGACATGAAGACTGATTCTCTGCTGACATGAAGCCAGATTCTCTGTTACGGGACCTCTCTCCTCTGCCTGGGTGCCTGGGCCTAAATATCTGACAATGGACTGTTCCAGTGTTGGGTGATGTGAAGCCTGATTCTCTGCTATGACATGAAGACTGATTCTCTGCTGACATGAAGCCAGATTCTCTGTTACGGGACCTCTCTCCTCTGCCTGGGTGCCTGGGCCTAAATATCTGACAATGGACTGTTCCAGTGTTGGGTGACGTGAAGCCTGATTCTCTGCTATGACATGAAGCCAGATTCTCTGTTACGGAACCTCTCTCCTCTGCCTGGGTCTAAATATATGACAATGGACTGTTACAGTGGTGGGTGACGTGAAGCCTGATTCTCTGCTATGACATGCAGACTGATTCTCTGCTGACATGAAGCCAGATTCTCTGTTATGGGACCTCTCTCCTCTGCCTGGGTGCCTGGGCCTAAATATCTGACAATGGACTGTTCCAGTGTTGGGTGATGTGAAGCCTGATTCTCTGCTATGACATGAAGACTGATTCTCTGCTGACATGAAGCCAGATTCTCTGTTACGTGACCTCTCTCCTCTGCCTGGGTCTAAATATATGACAATGGACTGTTACAGTGGTGGGTGACGTGAAGCCTGATTCTCTGCTATGACATGCAGACTGATTCTCTGCTGACATGAAGCCAGATTCTCTGTTATGGGACCTCTCTCCTCTGCCTGGGTGCCTGGGCCTAAATATCTGACAATGGACTGTTCCAGTGTTGGGTGATGTGAAGCCTGATTCTCTGCTATGACATGAAGACTGATTCTCTGCTGACATGAAGCCAGATTCTCTGTTACGGGACCTCTCTCCTCTGCCTGGGTGCCTGGGCCTAAATATCTGACAATGGACTGTTCCAGTGTTGGGTGACGTGAAGCCTGATTCTCTGCTATGACATGAAGACTGATTCTCTGCTGACATGAAGCCAGATTCTCTGTTACGGAACCTCTCTCCTCTGCCTGGGTCTAAATATATGACAATGGACTGTTACAGTGGTGGGTGACGTGAAGCCTGATTCTCTGCTATGACATGCAGACTGATTCTCTGCTGACATGAAGCCAGATTCTCTGTTATGGGACCTCTCTCCTCTGCCTGGGTGCCTGGGCCTAAATATCTGACAATGGACTGTTCCAGTGTTGGGTGATGTGAAGCCTGATTCTCTGCTATGACATGAAGACTGATTCTCTGCTGACATGAAGCCAGATTCTCTGTTACGGGACCTCTCTCCTCTGCCTGGGTCTAAATATATGACAATGGACTGTTACAGTGGTGGGTGACGTGAAGCCTGATTCTCTGCTATGACATGCAGACTGATTCTCTGCTGACATGAAGCCAGATTCTCTGTTATGGGACCTCTCTCCTCTGCCTGGGTGCCTGGGCCTAAATATCTGACAATGGACTGTTCCAGTGTTGGGTGATGTGAAGCCTGATTCTCTGCTATGACATGAAGACTGATTCTCTGCTGACATGAAGCCAGATTCTCTGTTACGGGACCTCTCTCCTCTGCCTGGGTGCCTGGGCCTAAATATATGACAATGGACTGTTCCAGTGTTGGGTGACGTGAAGCCTGATTCTCTGCTATGACATGAAGACTGATTCTCTGCTGACATGAAGCCAGATTCTCTGTTACGGGACCTCTCTCCTCTGCCTGGGTGCCTGGGCCTAAATATCTGACAATGGACTGTTCCAGTGTTGGGTGACGTGAAGCCTGATTCTCTGCTATGACATGAAGACTGATTCTCTGCTGACATGAAGCCAGATTCTCTGTTACGGGACCTCTCTCCTCTGCCTGGGTCTAAATATATGACAATGGACTGTTACAGTGGTGGGTGACGTGAAGCCTGATTCTCTGCTATGACATGCAGACTGATTCTCTGCTGACATGAAGCCAGATTCTCTGTTATGGGACCTCTCTCCTCTGCCTGGGTGCCTGGGCCTAAATATCTGACAATGGACTGTTCCAGTGTTGGGTGACGTGAAGCCTGATTCTCTGCTATGACGTGAGGACTGATTCTCTGCTGACATGAAGCCAGATTCTCTGTTACGGGACCTCTCTCCTCTGCCTGGGTGCCTGGGCCTAAATATCTGACAATGGACTGTTCCAGTGTTGGGTGACGTGAAGCCTGATTCTCTGCTATGACATGAAGACTGATTCTCTGCTGACATTAAGCCAGATTCTCTGTTACGGGACCTCTCTCCTCTGCCTGGGTGCCTGGGCCTAAATATCTGACAATGGACTGTTCCAGTGTTGGGTGACGTGAAGCCTGATTCTCTGCTATGACATGAAGACTGATTCTCTGCTGACATGAAGCCAGATTCTCTGTTACGGGACCTCTCTCCTCTGCCTGGGTGCCTGGGCCTAAATATATGACAATGGACTGTTACAGTGGTGGGTGACGTGAAGCCTGATTCTCTGCTATGACATGCAGACTGATTCTCTGCTGACATGAAGCCAGATTCTCTGTTACGGGACCTCTCTCCTCTGCCTGGGTGCCGGGGCCTAAATATATGACAATGGACTGTTACAGTGGTGGGTGACGTGAAGCCAGATTCTCTGCTATGGCATGAAGACTGATTCTCTGCTGACATGAAGCCAGATTCTCTGCTATGGGACCTCTCTCCAATTGATATTGGTTAATTTTTATTTATTTTATTTTTATTTTAATTCATTTCCCTATCCACATTTGTTTGCAGGGGATTTACCTACATGTTGCTGCCTTTTGCAGTCCTCTAGCTCTTTCCTGGGCTGTTTTACAGCCTTTTTAGTGCCAAAAAGTTCGGGTCCCCATTGACTTCAATGGGGTTCGGGTTCGGGACGAAGTTCGGGTCGGGTTCGGTTCCCGAACCCGAACATTTCCGGGAAGTTCGGCCGAACTTCCCGAACCCGAACATCCAGGTGTTCGCTCAACTCTACTTCTAAGCCTTCTAACGTCCTAAAAAAATAAAATGCCATTTCCAAAATGATGCCAACATAAAGTAGACATATGGGGAATGTTAAGTAATAAATATTTTATGAGGTATCGCTTCTGTTTTAAAAGCAGAGAAATTTAAATTTTTGGTAAATTTGTGATTTTTTCATAAATAAAGGTGAAATATATTGACTCAAATTTATGACTAGCATGAAGTACAATGTGTCATGAGAAAACAATCTCTGAATGGCTTGGATAAGTAAAAGCGTTCCAAAGTTATTACCAGATAAAGTGAGATATGTCAGATTTTCCAAATTAGGCCTGGTCAGGAAGGGGGCAAATGACCCAGATGTGAAGTGGTTAAACAGAAAATACCTAACTGACTTCAATGCTCAGCCATACAGATTCTGGACCTTCTGTGTTATCCCTTTCTCTTATTCTCAGTAGATAATTCTCAGAGAGAACAATCCACAGTCTGAGACTTTGGTTGAGATTTTGTATTGTATTGCATTTTTTTTTTTTTGTTGTCATTCTCTTTCCAGATATCAATAATGATTACAGAGGACTGCAAATGAAAAAGAAGGGTGATGTTTAGGATGGCCGAGGAATACATTTACCAGTTGGGGAATGTTGATGATATTTGTTTTATTCAACATGTTTTCACATCATATGTATTGTAGTGATGCAGACTGCTGTGGGTTTGTGTGTTTTTTTGGTTCATGTCCGTCCAATTTGGGCTTGGGAAAATATAGTAACAATCCCCATACTTGTGAGTAGGCCATATCTTACCCTAGCAATCATTGTGGGGACATAGTGATGCAAATACATGGTACTGCCCACATGGATCAAAGAGGTGGGACTTAACAGGTAAGGGTCTAACCACCAGATAGATTGACAATTGGTTGTCAGGTACCAGGGAGAATAGACTGGCTGACCCACACTGCTACTGCTAGAGAGAGGTTGAGGTATGAAATATAGATTTGGTCTTTGAAAGCCAAGGAGAGTCGATATAAATCAAGTATACTCTGCCTAGAAGCTTAAAAACTGATTTCTGACGTAATTGGAGCAATTGTATGTCAATACAATGACATCCATCCTCCACTGAATTGTAAAATAAATAAAACGAAAATGTTAATTTCTGTTTCAAAGAACAGGCAGGTGGATTCATTGGATGGAAGGCTGAAAACCAGCGAAACGCTGGTGTGAACCCACCCTAAGGCATATTCTTCCCACTTGGTGGCTCAATCTCAGTGTGAAGGCTTGGAAGTTACAGTTGCATAACACAGTGTTTTTAACCAACTTGGGGGCCCAATTCCAGTGTCCTGGTCAAGTTTCTAATACATTTTATAAAAAGTAGTATAAAGTAGTGGCCCCATGACAGAGTTGGAAAGGTAGCAGCAGCAGTGGCAGTAACAGTGACAATAGTGGCCCCATGACAGAGTGGGGAGGATGCAGGGGCGGATTGGGAACTTAAAGTGGCCCCATGTTGTTGGTGGGCCTTCAATACCGTAGTGCAGCACAGAATACCGCCCCAGCAGAACCAAATACCAGAGTGCAGCATCGGCCCACCGGGAAATTTCCCTGTAGGGTCTATGGCCAATCCGCCACTGGAAGGGTGGCAGTAACAGTGACAATAATGGCCCCATGACATATTTGGGGGAAAAGGGGGGGGGGCGCAGAAGAAGTAACAGTGAAAATAGTGGCCACATGACAGTATGGGGAGGGGAGGCAGCAGCAGTGGCATACAGCACAAGATGGTGACAGATCACAGTAGTAGCAGAACCCAACAGCTGCAGTGTGATAGCAAGGCCCAGTGGCATGCATATCCTCTTAAAAATTTAACATGTAGCGATCAGTAGGCCAAGAAACACCATTGTAGGAATGGCAGTAGAGGCAGCAGGCAGGTGGCGTCAGGTGGGTGGCAGCATCAGAATGGTGGCAGCAGCACGTGGCCAGAAGTAACGACCCATTTTGCACGATATTCCAGTATGCCAGCACTTTACAGTATGATTATTAGTGGCAGACTGATCTATTCTGTTGCATCAGGCACCGATGTCTGGAATTCCTTGTTGATCCACATCTGATTCCTCTTTATGAAGGTTAGTTTCTCAACATTTTGGGCGAGTTCTCTTAGGGGTAAATATGCCCCCTGCCACACTGAACACCTGCTCTGATGCCACACTACTGGCTGGGCAGAAAAGCGTGCTCATGGCAAACTCGGCCAGTTGCGGATATACTGCACTTCAAGTTTTCATGCCCAGTAGTCCAGGGGATCTTGGATCATGGGCTAACAGGGTGCAGTCCAAGTATGGTACATGGACTGCACCCCACGTGTACTGGTCATCCGAGACTCCATAACTTAACTTGCTGCTCATGGAGCTGGTTCTGCTCCTGTTTCCCCCCCGGTTCCACCAGTCATGACAATGGACTATGAGTGCAGAGGGTCCCACTGGTTAGAGCTTCCTGTGGATGGCAGATGGCACTCGTAGGCAGTGAACAACAGACTACACAGCATGTCTCCATAGTAGTCCATTTTTGCATCCCTCTCAGGTCTAAAAAATGCCACAATTTTTGACCGGTAGCGAGGGTCTAACAATGTGGATAGGCAGTAGTCATCACTCTGCCAAATCCTGAGAATACGGCTGCCACTACACAAACATGATAGCATGCATCTGGCCATTTGCGCAAGGGACTCAGAGGGCCTCCCTGCCCCCATCTCCACTGCATACTGCCACGGTCTGTTGGGGTCATCTGCGTCGCCTTCGTCATCGTCCTCCAGCTCCTCCCCTGTCCCTTCTGCAGATAAACCACCTAGGTGTGTATAAATTTCCTGGGCGTTTACGTTTTCCTCCTCCTCTGCCAGTTCATCCTCCTCAGGGCTCAGGTGATGTAGACGCAACCTCCTCTGTCCCCTCACTAATCAAATTTCTCAGCATCCCCTCCAGGATGTGAAGGAGTGGAATGATATCATTCATCCTTTAGACCCCTTTCACACGGGCGAGTTTTCCGCGCGGGTGCAATGCGTGAGGTGAACGCATTGCACCCGCACTGAATCCGGACCCATTAATTTCTATGGGGCTGTGCACATGAGCGGTGATTTTCACGCATCACTTGTGCGTTTTGTGAAAATCGCAGCATGCTCTTCTTTGTGCGTTTTTCACGTAACGCAGGCCCCATAGAAATGAATGGGGTTGCGTGAAAATCGCAAGAATCCGCAAGCAAGTGCGGATGCGGTGCGATTTTCATGCACGGTTGCTAGGTGACGATCGGCATGGGGACCCGATCATTATTATTTTCTCTTATAACATGGTTATAAGGGAAAATAATAGCATTCTGAATACAGAATGCATAGTACAATAGGGCTGGAGGGGTTAAAAAAAAATATGTATAAATTTAACTCACCTTTATCCACTTGTTCGCGCAGCCGACATCTCTTCTGTCTTGTTCTGTGAGGAATAGGACCTTTGATGACGTCACTACGTTCATCACATGGTCCGTCACATGATCCATCACCATGGTGATGGATCATGTGACTGACGATGTGATGAGTGTAGTGACGTCATCAAAGGTCCTTTTCCTCACAGAACAAGACAGAAGAGATGCCGGCTGCGCGAACAAGTGGATTAAGGTGAGTTAAATTATTATTATTATTTTTTTAACCCCTCCAGCCCTATTGTACTATGCATTCTGTATTCAGAATGCTATTATTTTTCCTTATAACCATGTTATAAGGGAAAATAATACAATCTACACAACCTTGAACCCAAACCGGGTCTGGGTACCACAGTCAGTTTTTTATCACGCGCGTGCAAAACACATTGCACACGCGCAATAAAAACTGAACAACGGAACGCAATCGCAGTCAAAACTGACTGCAATTGCGTACCTACTCGCGCGGGTTTGCCGCAATGCACCGGGACGCATCCAGACCTAATCCGGACACGCTCGTCTGCAAGGGGCCTTAGTTCTGCCAACTGACAACTAAAAGTGGCCTCCGCAAAAGGCCTGAGCAAACGGCACGTGTCACACATGAGCTGCCACTGGCTAAGATGGAAATTTCAACAGGGAGTAAATCTGTCCATCTGCTGAATTAAGAAATCGTTGACAACCTTCTTCTGCTCGTACAGGTGGTTTAACATATGGAATATGTAATTCCAACGTGTGGAAACGTTGCATATTAGCCGATGTTGGGGAAGAGCATTTTGCCTTTGCAGCTCAAGGAGGGCGTGATATGCACAGTAAGGATCCATTCACACGTCCGTGTGTGTTTTGCGGATCCACGGATCCGCAAAACACGGACATCGGCGATGTGCTGCGGACCGAACATTGCCGGCACTTAATAGAAAATGCCTAATCTTGTCCGCAATTGCGGACAAGAATAGGACATGTTCTATTTTTTCCGGGAACGGAATTGCAGACCCAGAAGTGCGGGTCCGCAATTCCGGATCTGGGCAGCAGACTGTGCTGCCCCATATAAATGAATGGGTCCGCAATTCCGTTCTACAAAATGCGGAATGAAATTGCGGACTTGTGAATGGACCCTAAGAGTGTCTGAAGTGCATGTACAGTTTCCTGGATATTATTAACAGCTCTTGCAGTCCAGTAAAAGACTTGAGGAAGCGGGTGACCACAAGATTGAGGACATGTGCCATGCAGGAGACATGGGTCAGCCGTCCCTGATGCAGCACAGACAAAATGTTCTTCCCATTATCAGTAACCATGGTTCCTATCTCCAGGAGACAGACAGTGTTTGATTTCTATATTGATGATACGGGGCACTTCCTCCCGGGTGTGGCTCGGTTCACCCAGGCTGATGAGGTGCATAACCACGAGACAACGCCTAGCTTTGCATAGGTTATATGATGGAGGACCACTGTGAACTGTGCTTACACTATAAACTGTGCCTCCACAAGTTGGAGGATGACAATGCAGAGGAGGAAATTGGGCAGAAATCCCTGATTACAATGCGGAGGTGGCATTGCCATCAACTGGCCAAGCTGCTGGTGTGCTTGGGCCGGAACAACATTTACCCAGTGGGCTGTGAATGACATATAATGTCCTTTACCATAATTACAACCCCATAGGTCAGCGATGGCGTGAACTCTACCAGACACTGAGAGACCCAAGGACTTCTGCTCAAGGTACATGTGCAGGGTTTGTACAGCTTTTTGGGAAAAATAATGATGGCTTGAGACTCTCCACCTTGGATGGAAAGCAGGGGAAGTGACTGCTTTGGGGCCTGAGACTGCTTCGCGGCCCGAAGCAGTACTGAATGTTTTCATTACATCTACATGCTGCCCCTCACAGCTGCTGTATAGAAGATGCTACTTACAGCAGAAGTACTGGGGCTCCTCCTGCTGAGGGTCCTTGCTCAGTGAGGACACAGTACAATTCCTCCCTGCTGTCTGCTCCGTCTCCCACCTCCTCCTATGGCCGTAGATCAATATCATTAGGGTGACCAAAAGTTTTCTGATTGTCCTAACATAATATTCAATAACCTTTCTATACAGTTTTGTCATGTAAAAAACATGGGCATATGGGAAAGACATGCAAATGAGCAGAATCTGCCTAGTTTTTCAGCTGAAAAACCATTTGCATGGAAAATTAGCAATCTACACTACTCATGAACAGCGCCATCTATTGGTTTCATAGTCTTATGACAAAAGTAATAGTCTTGTCATAAGACTATGAAACCAATAGATGGTGCTGTTCATGATGACAGAGACAGACAAGGGGGTCATATTTTCACTCTCACACTCTGTGGGGGGTTGTTGCTGAAGAAGATGAAGGCACATGGAGCCTTGAAAGAGGATTCCTGACGTTCAACAATGATACTTTAAGGACATTCATATCCTCTCATGGACAATAGACTACGACTTTTCCTAAACTATTTTTGTAAGTAATTAACTTTTATGAAGACTGAAAATAAATAGCATTATTCATTTTTTATATAACCCTTGGTGATGAGTCCTCCGGGTGTTCTTTGTTCTCAAATAACCCGTATACTATATTTGGAGAGGATTACCAAATCGGTTTGATATTTATCATACATAAATATATTACATTTGGTGATATATTACAGTTGGCTACATCATCATCTTCATATGTTTGCTGGTCACTTGAGTCATCCTCACCTGTCTCTTGCACACATCCCTGACCTCTCGCAATATGTGCTTCAACCCGACTGTCATCAACAGTAGTTCCATGCCTAAAGAAGTCCGCAGCAGACCTCTCCTCCAGGTCTGTGCTGGCCTGTAACTTCTGACTACCCTCACAAAGGTCATCATTGCTGTATATTGGAGCAGAGCCAACGGCTACCATTACTTGGCTAACAGATGGAGCAGCAAAAGCAAGGTTCAGGATAGGTGAGTGCAGTTACTGGGCCACTCCAATTTCTTGAAAAAAAAAATTAACACTTATACTTACCTCCTTCAGGCTGGCAGACATGCAATGCAGGCCATATCCAGCCTGTGTCCTGCGCTTTACGGCTCAAGCGTCATCGCGCCTAGTGCCTGCAGCCTATCAGAAGAACGGGGAAGGGAGATGCCTCTCCCTCCCCTGCCCCGCCGCAGGACATCCATCTGTATTGCTGTCCTGAGGACGGCGATACAGATGACTATGGAGATGAGCGCTTCTACAATGGAAGAGCTCATCTCCCTGTGCTCTGCCGCCACCCCCCACATGTCACCAGGGCCGCGCCGCCTCTCCTCGCCTAATTGGCAGTGCGGCCCTGCTGGTGCCCCCTGCAATTTTGCGCCTGGGGCAACGGCCCCCCTGCCCCCCCCCCCTCCCCCACACACTACGTCAGTGGAAGTAAAGAAAAAACGCAATTTTTGGCATAGTTCTTTTCCCCTTTTTTTAATACCTGATAGGATAATTAAATCCTTTAGGTTATTATCGTATATGGATACCTAATATGTGCACTTTTCAATCTGTATATTGTACACTAAATAACGACAAGTTTTTTGGAGGGGGGTTAAAAAAACATTTTATTGCATTACTCCTTCATGCTAATACATTATACTCTGTATCTCTATGACACAGGCTGCTGTTACAACAACACTAGTGTGCCCTACCAGCAGGTTTACTGCACAAATAGCCCTGGGTTCCTTAAAAAGTCTGCAGGGTTGACTGCAGATCGCTCCACCAGTCTCTGGATCATTGGGAAACCTGGTTACCTGATTGCAGGTGGGGAGTCTGTGGTTGATAAGAGGGTTAACAGATGGGATCCCAAGCTTCCTCTGACCCTGGCTGTAAAGCAAGAATCTGCTCTAAGAACTGGTTAGTTCTTAGCACAGGAATGCTCCGGCAGCCCTTAATAGCCCTTAACTGCAGAGATGCCAGACGGAGGACATACACAGTCTGCATACAAAAAGCACTGGGAGGTCACTAAGGGGTTAACCACTTCATGTACCTGGACGTAAGTAAACAGCCAAGCTGGAGCATAAGGTGTGTATGGCCATCGTCATCCTGTGGCAGGGCTTAATAGATGAGCAGTAAAAATCCTATAGACTGCATTAGTATACTATTGTATTCTATGCATAAGCGATCAGAGGATTGCATGTTAAAGTTAGAAAAGAAAAAAATAATATATTAAAAATTGCAATCCCCCTTTTCCTCTATAAAAAAATACAAAATCAAACCATAATTGGTATCGCTGTATCTTCCAGCTATTAAGAATGTATTATAGCTATTCTATAAATATTTTTAATGCACGTAATGAAAAAAAAAAAAAAGCTAATTAGCTGTTTTTGGTCACATCCCCACCCTAAGAAAATGTAATAAATAGTGAAGTCAAAAAGTCAAATGTACCCTAAAATGGTACAAATAAAAAATACAGCTCACCCTGCAAAACATTATCAAAAGGTTATGGGTGTCAGAATATGACGATGCAAAGAAAAAGTACTAAAACATATACTGTATGTCATGCCTTCAGCAGTTATCTGTAAAGTATACATTTGCTGTACTTATATTCATACTGTTAGGGCTCATGCACACAAACGTATTTTCTTTCTGTGTCCGTTCCGTTTTTTTGTGTGGACCGTATATGGAACCATTCATTTCAATGGGTCCGCAAAAAACGGAAGGTAGCCGTTCTGCAAAAAAAATAGAACATGTCATATTATTGTCTGCATTACAGACAAGGATAGTACTGTTCTATTAGAGGCCAGCTGTTCTGTTCCGCAAAATGCGGAAAGCACACGGACATCATCCATTTTTTTTGTGGACCGCAAAATGCGGAAAGCACACAGACGTCATCAGTATTTTTTGCAGATCCATTTTTGCGGGCCGCAAAATACATACGGTCGTGTGCATGAGCCCTTATAGCGTCATCTAATGGTCGCTTGTGAAAACAGCTTCTAGCTAGTCAACATTTAATTCTATGTATGCCCCATGAGAGCCACTGTATCCATCGCATATGACCCTGGTGACATCACTAAATTAGCTCACAGTAGCCATCTTTTCCAAGTTCAGCATCTCCAATCACCCTCCACACTCCAACCTAACATGGCATCACTGCAGGATTGTACATTCATGCATATTGATATGCTGTACTGAATGGAACCCAAATGTTCCGCACATGTTGGTGTTTGAATTGCTTTGTACAGTAATGGGACCTGTTGCTGCGTGCTGACGAACAATAGTAAGCACATGTTCTCTCTGCTTCTCAGATATCAGAATGAAATGTTCCAAACGACAAATTCCACTTCCCACCAATTTAGTCTCTCTTCTGGATTTATTTATGGTTCTGATGGGTTTTATGCCTGCCCTGCCTATATGTTAGGGTGGTTTCAGAGCGCATAGTCCAGTTTCCTGGCACCCTGTCCTCCACCCAGAGCAGGGCCTGGACGGACATTGGAGTGTCCTCTTGTTCAGTGGCTCCATGCTCAGAGCTGCAGGCACAAACTGACTGAATGAGGCTGTTCTCACGCCCAGTCAGTGACAGCTGGCAGCTCTGGTGACGGACCCTGCTCTGGATCTCTGGCACTGCACTCTTCGTCTTCCCCAGGCCCTGGCCGAGCTCCTTCTCCTGTGTAGCAGGCTTTGTCTTCCCCTGTTATCTATCCATGGGAACTGGCTCCCTCTGCTGGACTGAAATGATAACAGCAAGTCTCTATGTCCCAGCACTGGAACAGCTCCTCCTAATACCACAAGCGCTGACTGCCCCTCTCCTGCAACTCTAGCGACTTCAGCTGGTCAGGGATCCAGACCATTGACAGTGTACAGAAGTCACATTTAAGGCCATCTTTATTCCTTCCCTGTAGGAGGCTAGGCAGGCTGGCTTCACCGTACTCTAGTGTGCTAAGGGGAAAAACAGACAACTTCAGAGAACTAATTCACCTAATAAAGTATATGACTAGAACTTTCCTTATCACTTCCCCTACACATTAGAAAAAGAAGAAATGACAGTTACACTGTAAATATGCCATAATTCCGATTGCACTTAGCTAGCATTAAATCTTTCCTCCCCTACATCTCTCTGTCTACAATGAGACATTGCTATATACTTCTCTGAATTTAGAGCTAGGGATAAATAAATGAAAGGAGCATTACTATGCCGACACTGCTGGGCATGTTAGTCCACCTCTGACTGCAGAGGAAGCTGGACCAGAACAATATAATGGTTTTGCAGTGCTCCATTCATTGCATAGTAATACTTTTAGTAGGATAACCCCTTTTAATAAAGTAGTAATAGAATGATTGAAGAACTACCAACTGATACCTTTTTGTATGTATTTTCTTTAGATGACAGTTCTTAGAAAACCTTGAAGGTGGTAATTCTATCTGGTCTTAAAGCTTTATACATGTCATAAATAGGCAGCTATATTTTCACCCTTTATAGAGGTTTCGCAAGATTTTTTTTTACTGATAGAGTCACAGATAGCGTCCCAAATAACTAGCTGCGCCTGAAATATACCTAATTTAGGATTATTTCAGAATATTAAATGACCCCCTATGTTCCTAAATGTTGAAATTGTTTGGAGAATTTATTTGGTCTTGATGGTAACAGGCTGCCGTGGAGAGAGATTATTCTCAGAAATGAAGCTGATTAAAAAAACCACTTCACAGTACAATGGACCAGGAACATTTATCCCGCCAGAGGTCACATGACTGATGCCATCTTTAGTCCTATTCAGATCTCCTGCAGATGCATTTTACAGGACTAATATGGGCCGTACCATTTTTTTTCTTTACAGAGAGGCTATTGTGCGAATATAATAAAGGTCTAAGAGCAAAATTTTGAATACATGTATACTAGAACATGGTATATCTGCCTATTCTCTAAACAAATAAATGTAATCATTAAAATCAGAATTCCTCTTTAAGCATTGAGCTTGACATTAGTGAACTAGAATTTTCAAATCTGATTGAAGCATTTCCTTTCAAAATTAGCAAGAAAAGTTCACTTCTAAGTTTCTAATACTTGGGCTTTCCTAAATGTATCCCCTCCCTTACTCATGTGCAGTTTATAGATAAATATCACATAGAAATGTTCCCAAGACTTTCATATTTCATACATAGTTACATAGGGGGTTATTTATTAAGACCACTGTTTAAGACGCTGGTCTTAACCTCTGTATCTAGCGGTTGAACCGCCAAAGTTATGAAGAGGTGCAGGCCTCTACATAACTTTGTTGGATCTGGCGTCTAAATGTACACCATCTTCCTAGCTGTCTTACATTTTGACCATTTTCTACGCCTAAAACAGGCATTGAAAATTATGAATGAGATGGACTCAGCGGCCCTTCCCCTTCCCCAATTACGCCACCCCCACTTTTTTAGACGTGGCGTGATAGGGGAAAAGTCGCACTGCAATCTGCGCCAGAAATATGCCTAATATAGGCATATTTCTGGATAATAAACGACTCCCATAGTTTGTAAGGCTGAAAATACATTTTATTTATCCAGCAATGTTCAAAGGAAGGCGAGAACCCACAAGAAGCAAAAACTATTTTTCATTTCCTTAGAAAAAAGGTTAAATCCCTACTTCAAATATGGCAGCCAAAATTAATCCCTGGCTCATCAAACATTCTCCTAAAATCTGGCGCCTATAACATGCAATACATTTATGTCCAAGAAAGGCAACTGGGACCTTCTTGAACTTGTTCAACGAATCAACCATCTCAACCTCCTCTGGCAGAGAGCTTCATAGTCTCACAGCTCTCACCGTAACACTTGTGTTCATGGTGACACCTTCTTTGCTCTAGATGTAGAGGATGCACCCTTGTTATAGTTACACATAGTTACACACTTTATTATAAAAAGATCTTTGTACTGTCCATTCATATATAGAAAAAAAACACAATGCAACAGCACTCTGCAAACCAAATAAAGTGCAAAAAAGTATTCTGATCCTAATGCTACACTTATTAAGTAAATTTGAGATTCTTGGCAAATACATTTTGTACATAATTATTTGAGCCCGTCTTCCAAACATCAAGCAATCTCTGTAAGAGGGGAACCTAACCTGACGGGAACATATTTAAGTACATTACAAATGGATCACCCCTAAATAGAGCACTCTTTTGTCCTAACTGAATGACACAATGTTTTATACCTTGTTATATATTTTATTTTTTATATTAATTCATTTTGTGCATTTAAGTAGTCATAATCTTATGTCATTTTATGTATTTAATAAATTATGATCCCTCAATCACTTTAACATGAAAAGTCATCATTTTAAACTCTTCTTGTGTTTTTTTATTTTTCTTTCAGCGCAGATTATGGCTGGGTTCACATGATGTTTATCCCATCCTTTTAATGTATACAAAAAATGTATATGTCAAACGGATGCCTCAGACTGATGCCACACAGTGGCATACGTTCACCATAGAGTTCCATTGTAAAAAAATATATATGTTGACTGTGCAGAATACAAGAATGTGGTGTGCTGCGTTTTTGTATCCTTTTTTTTTTTTGTAACATATACATCAAAAGGAGGCATAAAACTTGATGTGAACCCACCCTAAGTTACAACATTTCATGGGCATTAAATTCTGTCATTCAACTTGGAATACCTGGATTGCTACATTTGTCTGCTTTGGAATTATACTGTATATGGAGAATTACTGTGTTGAAGGTAAGTAGAGTTGCAAGGTTCTAGTCTGCTCATACGGCAATTCTAATAGTTATTTTACCCTTTTCTAATACTTTTCACTTTTTTCAGCATATTTTGAGGTTACTGTTAGAATCACTTGGTGTGTACTCATCATGGCATTAAACTGTTACCATGTCTGCAGACATGGTGACAGTGCTGAGACCCCGGCTGTTACACACAGCCAGGGATCTCAGCTACCTGGCCCGGGATCAATGAGGGCGGTCCCGGTCCAGTGATCGCTCTGGTTGACTAGTCTGTACAGACTTGCCAATCAGGTAATCCTAATTCCAATCAGGGAATCCTAAGAATCTTGTAAAATGTATAACAAAATAGTTTATACCCCCATCCTGAAAACTGGCAGCCGGTCCCATCAGTTCTCCTCCTCCCCATTCAGGATGGCCCGCGGCGCTCATCACCCTCCCCCTTCCCTACCCTGCTTGCAATCTTAATTTCTTCAGGATGGCCGGAGCGGTGAGCAGAGTGTCAGCTGTAACATACAGCTGACACTCTGCTTGAAATGGTCGACATCGCTTCTGGCACCGATGGTGGCCATTTAACCCTTTCCATACCGTGGTCCATAGGGACCACGGTATGGAACGGGTTAACAGGGAGGGAGCTCTCTCCCTCTCCCATCAGGCCACTGCTGTGCAGTGCGCGATGCTTGAATGGTTCACACTGCTGTGGCAGCTTTCCTATTGTTACCATGGCAACCAGACTGCGGTACACTATATAATGTACTGCAGTGTATTGTAGAGCCATGAGACCCACTGGATCTTCAAGAACCAAGTGGGTTTGGGTCAAATTAGAAATAAAAAAAAGTGAGAAAAAGTAAAAAAAAATCGAATTACTTCTTATAGCCGCACACTTATAATTGATTAAAAATAAAAAAATAAAAATACACTACACTTGTTTGGTATCACCGTAACAACCTGATCTATAAAAGGATTACTTTCCCTGCACGGTGAATGCCAAAAAAAAGGAAATACTATGATGGAATTGAAATTTTGTCCACCTCACTTACCAAAAAATTATTTTAAAAGTGATAAAAAAAAGTCACATGTACCCCAAAATAGTAACAATCAAACTGTTACCTCATCCCGCAAAAAATTTGCCCCTAAATTATATAATCGCCCCAAAAATTAAAAAACTATGGCTTTCAGAATCTGGAGACACTAAAACATGAATTTTTTTGTGTCAAAAATGCTTTATTGTGTAAAATAAAAAACTAAAAAATAAATAGACATATTAGGTATTGCCGCGTCCATAATGACCTGCTCTATAAAAATATCACACACTTTACCCCCAAAAGGTAAATGATGTATTTTATCCTGCAAAAAATTAGCCCCTACATAAGACAATCGGCCAAAAAAAAAAAAAAACTATGGCTCTCAGAATATGGAGACACCAAAACATGATTTTTTTTTGTGTCAAAAATGCTTTTATTGCGTTAAAGTGAAATAAAAAAAGTTGATATATTCGGTATCGCTGCGTAACAACCAGCTCTATATAAATATCACATGACCTAATCCAGTAAAAAGCAATTTTTTTGTCACGTTACATCACAAAAAGTGTAATACCAAGCAATCAAAATGTCATATGCACCTCAAAATGGTACCAATCAAACCGTTACCTCCTCCCGCAAAAAAATAAGACACTACCTAAGAAAATTGGCCAAAAAATAAAAAAAAATGGCTTTCAGAAAATGGATACACAAAAACATTAATTTTTTCCTAAATGCTTTTATTGTGTAAAACCAAAATAAAAATAAAAAAGTAGACATATTAGGTATTGCTGCATCCGTAACAAACTCCTCTATAAAAATATCACATGATCTACCCCCTGACGTGAATGCTGTAAAAATAAAAAAAAAAACTGTGCCCAAACAACCAATTCGGTCTACTTGCGCCATAAAGTGTAATATTGAATGATCAAAAAATATTATGTACCCAAAGTTGGTACCAATAAAAATTTCAACTCTTCCCCCAAAAAACTAGTCCCTACACAAGGTGATTGGCAGAAAAATTGAGAAAATTAGTCTTTCAGAAAATGAAGACACAAAATCATGATTTTCTTTTCAAAAATGCTTTATTATGTAAAACTGAAACAAACAAAAAAGTAGACATACTTGATATCGTCATGTCCGTAACAACTTGCTCTATAAAAATATCACATGATCTAACCTATCAGATGAACAATGTTAAAAAATAAAAAAAAAAACTGTGCCAGAACAGCCATTTTTGGCAACCTTGCCTAACAAAAAGTGTAATATCAAGCAATCAAAAAACATATGTACCTCAAAATAGTATAAATAAAACTGTCACCTTATCCCGTAGTTTCCAAAATGGAGTCACTTTTTGGTCTATTTTACTTTAGGGTGCATCAGGGGGGCTTCAAATGGGACATGGTGTCTAAAAATCAGTCCAGCAAAATCTGCTCTCCAAAAACCATATTGTGCTCCTTTCCTTCTGAGCCTTGCTGTGCGCCCATTTAGCAGTTTACAACCACATATGGGATGTTTTTGTAAATCGCTGAATCAGGGTAATAGATTTTGAGTTTTGTTTGGCTGTTAACCCTTGATGTGTTACAGTAAAAATTGGATTAAAGTGGAAAATCTGCCAAAAAAGTGACATTTAGAAATGTCATCTCTGTTTTCCTTTAATTCTTGTGGAATACATAATGGGTTAACAAAGTTTGTAAGATCAGTTTTGAATAACTTGAAGGGTGTAGTTTCTAAATTGGGGTATTTATGGGTGGTGTCCACTATGTAAGCCCCATAAAGTCCATAGTTCATAACTGAACTGATCCTTAAAAAAATGGTTTTGGAAATTTTCTTAAAAATATTAAGAATTGCTTTTAAAATTCTAAACCTTCTAACTTCCAAAAAAATAAAATAACATTTACAAAATGATGCCAACATAATGTAGACACATGGGAAATGTAAAGTAATAGCTATTTTGTGAGGTATCGCTATCTGCCTTAAAAGCAGAGAAATAAAAATTTTGAAAATTATGATTTTTTCCAATTTTTTTAAAAAAAGTTTGGATTATTTTTTTATACATAAAGCTGATTTATATTGACTCAAATTTACCACTATCATGAAGTACAGTGTGTCACAGGAAAACAATTTCAGACTGGCTTAGATAAGTAAAAATGTTCCAGTTATTACCACATAAAGTGACACGTCAGATTTCCACAGAGTGCCCTCAAGCTGTGTGCAGCCACAGGACAACCGACAGCAGAGGACCCGGAAGCGGTGAGTACAGATCCCGGGGAGCGCTGCATTCACTGCTTCCTGGTCCTCCGGTACTAATAAGCTCTTCCATAATGAAAGCGCTCATTAGTATTCGCCCTATAAGACGCAATGATATTTCCCCCCAACTTTGTGGGAAAAAAGTGCTTCTTTTGGGGGTGAAAAATATGGTAATTTTGGTTACATAGTTTGCTTTTTGCTATATATGGGATATTATTCAAACCTCTTGGATTGTATTGTCAACTATGCTGTGAGGGGAGGATTTCCCAATATTTGGGGACCTCCTGTGCTTTTGTGTTTTTTTAACTAAATTGACCTAATAAAATTTGGAAACTTTTAATGGTGTGCATCTTTATTTTTGCATATACTGTATTAGCCTCTCTTTTTTAGTTATTGTGTTGTGTATGCATAAAAAGAGTTATACACATCGACCTCTGTATTTACCACCCCTTTCTGGGTTATTACGGTACATTTATTAAAAATTCTTCACGACCTCCCTTTAATTTATCATTCTCATCTGTTACCTATTTAAAACTGGATGCTTAAATAAAACTAATATTATGCATCTAGGTGAATAATGAGGATTTGAAAAGTGGTGTAATATCTGCACAATATTTTAGGCCTATTCAAAAATGAAGCAGTGCTCAAAAACCATCAATTTAAAAATAAGGCCTCAAGTAAGAACCCTTGTAGTGCTTTCTCACTTCTTGGCCCTCCATGCATTGCAGATTAGAGCGACTTTGGTGGTATTTCTGAAACTAGGAAAAATTACCCAATAAATTTTGAGGTGCTTGTCTGAAAAATATTTCCTAAGAGGACTACTGAGTGTAAAATTTCAAATGTAATATTTTAGCTGTGCATCTCATTAATTCCTTGAAAATAACAGACTGGTGCCATCTCCATACGTGTTAAACCCCTAAAAAGCACTTTAGGGGATGTAGTTTTTAAAACGGAGGAAGGGGGATTTATTATTCTGCTTCAGATCCTTTTTAAACAAAAATGGGGTCTACAAGTGTAAAAGAAAAAAGGACTTTTTCTACTATTACTAATAGTTATTACTTGAGCTACTGTCACGACCTATCGCTGACCCTGTTGTGCCTGGGGTCAGAATGTCGCAGTGGGTGGCTACTCGCTCGCTTTCAAGGGATCGGTCCATGACCTAGTTGTGGGAATGGATTCGGGTCCAGGTTTGCGATCCTTTTTGTCCCATTTAGGAATCGGTAGCTTTTCCTTTCAGCTGTTTTTTGTCCCTTTCTAATTCCCTTGTTGCCAGATATAGACCCTCCTTCCAGATTTTCTATTCTGACCTCTGATAGAGTTTGAGTTGCTATGGAGCTGTTGGAACAGTTTGAACTGGTGCTGTCGGATCTCCGATCTCTCCTGTTTGTTGTCTCCCTTTGGGGATTGCATGTGGTGTTAGTGTTTTTTGTCCTTTCCCTGTTGTTACCCTAGGTGTCAGTGGTGAGGACTAGTGCTCCCATCACCCTACTTACCACCTAGGGATTCTTTCAGGGTAAGCGAGGGACGAGGCACGTGATCGGGTGAGCAGCCCATCTAGGGATGTCAGGGCAGCTAGGTTCCAGTGCTAGGTGAGTTAGGGGTCACCACTCCTCCCTCTCCGTAGTGAAAGGGTACCCTCCTTCCCTCCTCTCTGCGCCGCACGTCTGTCCCCTGCCATATCAGAAGTGATAGCTACTGTTCAACTTGCAGGTCTTTCTTGTGTTGTTAAATGCACCTACCGTTTCTAAAATGCACTAACATTTAGAGCGTATGTCAGGGGATTGGGAGAAGGTATGCAATAGCTATATACCTTATGTGTGATCCTGGACATTATGGAGGGATCTGCATAGAATTATTAACACTAATAAGTTAGGGTGTTTTGGCAAGACATTTTCCAGCCTTTAGTTGTGGGGTCACTGGGCAGATTTTCTTATCTGCCCAGTGATGTCCCTAATTGGTCAATTTTTGGACCTTTGATGACCCAGGGTTCAGGGTAAAGTTGCCCTGATGACAAGGGTTCTATTGGATGTAGGGGGAGATCATGCCTCACTGTGCGCGGCCGACTCCCTAAGCTTGCCGCTACCTCCTCTCGGTGCCTGCCTAAAGAGGGTTGCTACTGGCTGGGGCAGTTGGTACTGCGTCCCCTAGAAGTCACGGAAGGTTTATTCCCTGGCGAGTCAGTAAAAGGGTTAAACACTGTAATCAGTGCCATCCTGTGTCCTTTCTGGGACTATACTATATGCTGCTGACTGTTGGTTATCCAATAAAGTCTTCTCGGAGCATTGTACCCTTACCTTGTGTTGTCTGAGTAGTGTTCCACTCACGGGAAAGGTGGTATGAGCCCTAGCCCTGCGCGGTCTTTATAAAGATAGCCAGGCCAGCGGACAAGAGCACCCACTAACCCTTGTGTCTCCACAGAAGGTTTCTTTCCCCGTGGAGGTCCTGGATGGGCGTCGTGATGAAGAAGATGGACGGCAGCGCTCAGAGACAGTCTCCTGCATTACTGATCGCAGCCAGCATCAGAAGAAGCAAAAGAGGCATATGTGGCCAGTATGTGATGCGCTCCATTCCGTCTGGTCACCTGGGGCTCCCCCCTTCCACGTCACTTCTGGTGCGTCTGGGTGAAATGTCATCAGGCAGTGGCAGCCGGCTTTCTGTACTGTGGCAGGCCCCCTCTTCTGGTCCGGAGTTTTCTGGCTCTGCCGCTGAATCCTTGAATGTGTGGAGCAACATGTCCAGCCTGCAAGGAGTTCTCCTTCGCCGCATATGGAATAGGATTTTCGCCTGGATCTCGCCTGGATGGTGTCCCTTTGTGAGCAACTGCAGCACAACAGCCTGGACCAGGGTCGCAGTCGGGTGAGTTTGTGGTTGTCCAGCTGGCCCCTGTTCTATTCTCTCTCTCAGGTTCTCTATACTTTACAGTCTCTTTTCCCTGCCAGCCTGCCCCCTCCTCTTTCTGCTCAGCCTGCTGAGACTGACACTGTGGAGGATGTGACTTTTGAATGGTTAGTGGTGGGTTAGGATGGCAGGGGTGAGGTTCACAATGTAATTTACTTTTTATCTATTCAGCCATGCTTGCCTTCTGCTGAGCATGCGAAGGACATTGCTGAAGGTTGTTTTAAGGAGATTTTGCCTTGTGATGTTTCTCACCTTGGTTTTCATTTATCTTTGACAATAAAAGAAAAAATGTTGAAAGGTGAATATACTGATATTTTGTCTCTCCTCCCTGCGTCCAAGGATTTTGTTAAATTGGATCGCAGAAAGAGAGGTCCAAGGAGAATAGGCGCCATTCTTTCCCTTGTTCTTTTTAATAATTGGTTGCAGGCTTACAAGAGCTTTGGTGGTATTGGTTGGTTCTATTATGATGAGATGATCAGGCAAAAGATAGTGGTTTACCCACAGTTACGTTGGTGTACTAAGGATATTGGTCTTTGGTTGAATCTTTTGGTGTTAAAAAATCTGCCAGCTGTTGCTCAGAGGGCTTCTCCAACTATGGGGCTTTTGCAGCACGGCTTGTGTTTTACTTTCAATGAGTCTTAAATGTAAATAGCCCGCTAAACATTGTGTTTTCTGTGGCTGAGGACATCCTATGTCCTTTTGTTTTAAGAGGGCTAACTTGCCTTCACAGCTTTCTACCAAGGAGTTTCTGTCCAAAAGCCGGGATGCCAGTAAGATTGTAGAGCATGCTGCCCTGGTTAAGCATATAGTAACGTAGTAACATAGTATATAAGGCCGAAAAAAGACATTGGTCAATCCAGTTCGGCCTGTTATCCTGCATGTTGATCCAGAGGAAGGCAAAAAAAAAACTGTGAGGCAGAAGCCAATTTTCCCCATTTAAGGGGAAAAAAAAATCCTTCCCAACTCCAATCAGGCAATCAGAATAACTCCCTGGATCAACGACCCATCTCTAATAGCTATAGCCTGTAATGTTATTACACTCCAGAAATACATCAAGGCCCCTCTTGACCTCTTTTATTGTACTCACCATCACCACCTCCTCAGGCAGAGAGTTCCATAGTCTCACTGCTCTTACTATAAAGAATCCTCTTCTATTTTTGTGTACAAACCTACTTTCCTCCAGGCGCAGAGGATGTCCCCTTGTCACAGTCCTGGGGATAAATAGATGATGGGAGAGATCTCTGTACTGACCCCTGATATATTTATACATAGTAATTAGATCTCCTCTCAGTCATCTTTTTTCTAAAGTGAATAACCCTATTGTTGATAATCTTTCAGGGTACTGTAGTCCTCCCAATCCAGTTATTACTTTAGTTGCCCTCCTCTGTAACCTCTCCAGCTCTGCTATGTCTGCCTTGTTCACAGGAGGCCAGAACTGTGCACAGTACTCCATGTGTGGTCTGACTAGTGATTTGTAAAGTGGTAGGACTATGTTCTCATCATGGGCATCTATTCCGCTTTTGATGCAACCCATTATCTTATTGGCCTTGGCAGCAGCTGCCTGACACTGGTATTTACAGCTTAGTTTGCTGTTCACTAAAATTCCTAAGTCCTTTTCCATGTCAGTGTTACCCAGTGTTTTACCATTTAGTATGTTCGGGTGACTTGCATTATTCCTTCCCATGTGCATAACCTTGCATTTGTCAGTGTTAAACCTCACCTGCCGCTTCTCTGCCCAAGCCTCCAATCTATCCAGATCCCTCTGTAGCAGTATACTGTCCTCTTCCGTGTCAATTATTTTACACAGTTTAGTGTCATCTGCAAAAATTGATATTTTACTGTGCAAGCCTTCTACAAGATCATTAATAAATATATTGAAGAGAATAGGGCCCAATACTGACCCCTGAGGTACTCCACTAGTGACAGTGACCCAATCTGAGTGTGTACCGTTAATAACCACCCTCTGTTTTCTATCACTGAGCCAGTTACTTACCCACAGACATTTTCTCCCAGTCCGAGCATTCTCATTTTATATACTAACCTTTTATGTGGTACAGTGTCAAAAGCTTTGGAGAAGTCCAGATATACAACATCCATTGATTTACCGCTGTCAAGTCTAGAACTTACCTCCTCATAGAAACTGATTAAATTAGTTTGACAGAACCGATCCCTCATAAAGCCATGCTGATATGGCGTTATTTGCTTATTTTCCTTGAGGTACTCCAAGATACCATCTCTTAGAAAACCTTCAAACAGTTTACCCATGACAGATGTTAAACTTACCGGCCTATAGTTTGCGGGCTCTGTTTTTAGACCCTTTTTGAATACTGGCACTACATTTGTTATGCGCCAATCCTGTGGAACACTCCTTGTCAGTATAGATTCCTTAAATATCAGAAATAAGGGTCTGGCTATGACATAAACTTTTATTACCATAAGGTATGTACCTCTCACAATTAGATTTTTAAGATGCTTTTAAAAATATCCCATTTTGTGGCTGTATTTTTATTTTTGAGGACTTTGTCCCAGTTAGTTAGGCCTATGGCTTCTTAGTTGGCTAAATTAAACTTTTTTGAAGTTTGGTATTTTTGTTCCTCCCTGAAGAAACATTCTTTTGAATAATAATTGGAAGGTTATTACTTTATGGTCACTATTTCCGAAGTGTCGACCTGCACATCTGTTGTTCTGTCAGATCTATTGGTTAATACTAAGTCCAGTATGGCAGTCCCTCTAGTCGGGTCCTAAACCAGTTGGGAAAGGTAATTGTCTTTGATTATTGCCAAGAACCTGTTTCCTTTATGAGATATACAAGTTTCAGTTTCCCACTCTATATCTGGGTAGTTGTAGTCCCCCATAATAACGATCTCATTATGATTTGCCGCTTCGTCTATCTCATTTAGTAGCAGATTTTCTGTGGACTCTGGTATATTAGGTGGTTTATAATAAACTCCTATTATTTTTTTACCCTACACTTTTCCTTCTGAGCTGTTCTAGTCCCTCCTTCCATTTCTCCCCCAGTCCCATTACCATGCCCCCGATCTCTATCTGCACTATCTTGCCATCCTATAACGTAATTACCCTCCCCCCAGTCCCTAGTTTAAACACTCCTCCAACCTTCTAGCCATCTTCTCCCCCAACACAGCTGCCCCTTCCCTATTGAGGTGCAGCCCATCCCTACGATACAGCCTGTAGCCAACAGAGAAGTCGGTCCAGTTCTCCAGGAACCCAAACCCCTCTTTCCTACACCAGTTCTTGAGCCACTTGTTAACCTCCCTAATCTCCCGCTGCCTTTCTTGTGTGGCTCGTGGTACCGGTAGTATTTCGTAAAATACTACCTTTGAGGTCCTTGCCCTAAGCTTTTGACCTAAATCCCTAAAATTATTTTTAAGAACGCTCCACCTACCTCTAACTTTGTCATTGTTTCCGATATGGACCATGACCGCTGGATCTTCTCCAGCCCCTCCCAGTAATCTGTCAACCCGATCAGCGATATGTCGAACTCGAGTACCAGGAAGACAACACACCGTTCGACTATCCCGGTCTTTGTGACAGATTTCCCTATCTGGACCCCTAATATTTGAGTCTCCCACTACCAGCACCTGTCTGGCCTGCCCTGCTCTCCTGGTCCCCTGCTTACTGGAGCTGACATTCCCCTGACTGGCAGAGGAAGTGTCTGGGTGCAGCAGTGCTCTCCCTGAACTGACATCCCCCTCATATGCCAACCTTGCAAACTCCTTGCTATCTCCCTGGCACTCTTCCCTCTACCTTGCTTTCTAACTGTTACCCAGCTAGCTACCTCAACTTAACTGTTTCATGATGGACTTACCAGTACGGTTATTTATTTGAGCCTGAGTTTATGACTGGGCTTATGGCTTTAACGTATCTGTTTAAAAAGTATATATTTTAATAAAGCAGACCATGGCCGTTTATATCTCCACTCTCTGTACTTAGGTTTTATTTAAGGTTAGTGTTTAGTTTACTTGGGTATACCTTCTTGTGTGTTATATAATTCCATGTGGAAAGAGCAGTCACTTCCAAGAGTTCATAACATTAGTGTAATCCTGCCCCCAACCTCTTTCAGTCAGTACAATTTGTCTTTTATGAACATCAAAACCCTATTTTAGAATTTTTGAGTGTGCCAGTTTCAGGGATATAGAATTGTGCACTTCAGAATTCATGTTTTTCTTTACTCATAATTAACTTATTGCTTTTACCTAATTTTCTCTATCCAAACATTGCACATAGTTTAATGTTACACTTCTCTGTAAGCATATCACTTTATAGTGCAGGGATACTCAACTGGCGGACCGCGGTCCAAATACGGACGGTGGACACCAGCTGTCCGGACCCCTGCCATTCCTTCCATAGGAAGCAGCACTTTAGGCTGATTCCTAATCTGACAGCGCGCCGGAAACAGCTGGGGCACAAGCTCCTCCCCATGCAGGCGCCGGATGGAAGGGGATGAGCGTGCTGAAAGAGACAGGTTCCTCCACATGCAGGTAACTTGTCTCTCTCAGCGCTTTCATCCGGCGCCTGCACGTGGAGGAAGCGGTCTCTCTCAGCGGCTCAGTCCCTCCTCTCCTGCAGAAGCGGCACGTAAGGGAGCTTCAAGCTTCAAAGGACACTTACGTGCTGCTGGAGAAGAGGCTGGACATCACCACTGCCACCAATGGAATAAAGTCCACATTTTGGGGGGGAGGGAGGGGACTGAGGGGTACAGACAAGCGGGAACACTGATTGCAGGAAAGGACACCACAGTGTCACTGTCCTGTTCCCATGTTGCCTGTGCCTCTCTCTGTAATGGTTAAATAAAGTTAAGGCTCCATTCACACCATGGTATTTTTGTTCCACATCCAATCCCCATTATTGGTGGATTGGCTGCGGACCCCTTTATTTCAGTGGGGCCGCAAAAGATGTAGAGAGCACACTGTGTACTGTCTGCATCTTTTGTGGCCCCATTGAAATGAAGGGGTCTGCATCCAATCCACCAATAATGGAAGTTGGATGTGGAACAAAAATACATATGTCTGTTCTGCGGCTAGGGTTGCTACCCGGCCAGTATCTCACCGGCAAGGCCGATATTTTAGTGGCCCTGCCAGTGCAGGTAATTTCTTTATACCCGCAATTTTTCTGTATGGACTGTTACTAATGAGCGCTTCCATTGCAGAGCACTCATTAGTACAGCCTTTACCTCCACTTGTGTTAATAAAAAAAAAAGAACTTACCTCCTCCATTTGCTTGCGTAGTAGGGAACGCACCAACTGGAAGCTCAGGACAGGAGCTCCGAGACGTCATCACACTGGAGCGCAGGTCCCGTCCTCAGCTTCCAGTCAACAGAGAGTGTTCACTGCAGCGCCATCAAATGGAGGAGGTAAGTTTTTTTTTTTTTTTTGCAAAAGCAGAGATGGGGGCATTAATCTTACCGGGGGCACTAATGGGGGCATTATTCTTATTGGGGGCACTAATGGGGGCATTATTCTTACTGGGGGGCACTAATGGGGGCATTATTCTTACTGGGGGCACTAATCGGGGTGTTATTCTTATTGGGGGCACTAATGGGGGCATTATTCTTACTGGGGGCATTATTCTTACTGGGGGCACTAATAGGGGCACTAATGGGGGCATTATTCTTGCTGGGGGCACTAATGGGGGCATTATTCTTACCAGGGGCACTAATGGAGGCATTATTCTTACTGGGGGCACTAATGGGGGAGTTATTCTTACTGGGGGGCACTAATGGGGGCATTATTCTTACTGGAGGAACTAATGGGGCATTATTCTTACCGGGGGCACTAATGGAGGCATTATTCTTACTGGGGGCACTAAAGGGGGCATTATTCTTACTGGGGGCACTAATGGGGGCGTTATTCTTACTTGGGGCACTAATGGGGGCGTTATTCCTACTTGGGGCACTAATGGGGGCATTATTCTTACTGGGGGCACTAATGGGGGGGTTCATCTTTACTGTTGGCATTCAGCTCGGACCTTCACCTGACTGCAGACCCAGGTATGTGGACCTTTAATAAAACTAGTTGAGTCCCCCTGTTATAGTGTATTTAGCTAGGCAGGGGATTCCTGAGTCAAGCCACGGTAGAAGAGACAAACCCTTCTGCGTACCTCATAAGCGCCTGTTTATTTTTCCAAATTATCTCATTTGCAGTTTTCCTTTATCGCTGCATGACCGTTGTCAGGGGAGGTGGGGTTATTTGACCGTACAGTCTGGACATAATTACCTTAGGGATTGCCGAGTTATTTTTTTTTTCTTTGTAGTTTGTGAACAACTTGTGCTAATGCCCATCATTTGTTAGATAGACATAATAATGAATTTTGCTCTATCTACAGTACAGACCAAAAGTTTTGACACACCTTCTCATTCAAAGAGTTTTCTTTATTTTCATGACTATGAAAATTGTAGATTCACACTGAAGGCATCAAAACTATGAATTAACACATATGGAATTATATACATAACAAACAAGTGTGAAACAACTGAAAATATGTCATATTCTAGGTTCTTCAATGTAGCCACCTTTTGCTTTGATTACTGCTTTGCACACTCTTGGCATTCTCTTGATGAGCTTCAAGAGGTAGTCCCCTGAAATGGTTTTCACTTCACAGGTGTGCCCTGTCAGGTTTAATAAGTGGGATTTCTTGCCTTATAAATGGTGTTGGGACCATCAGTTGCGTTGAGGAGAAGTCAGGTGGATACACAGCTGATAGTCCTACTGAATAGACTGTTAGAATTTGTATTATGGCAAGAAAAAAGCAGCTAAGTAAAGAAAAACGAGTGGCCATCATTACTTTAAGAAATGAAGGTCAGTCAGTCAGCCGAAAAATTGGGAAAACTTTGAAAGTAAGGGCTATTTGACCATGAAGGAGAGTGATGGGGTGCTGCGCCAGATGACCTGGCCTCCACAGTCACCGGACCTGAACCCAATCGAGATGGTTTGGGGTGAGCTGGACCGCAGAGTGAAGGCAAAAGGGCCAACAAGTGCTAAGCATCTCTGGGAACTCCTTCAAGACTGTTGGAAGACCATTTCAGGGGACTACCTCTTGAAGCTCATCAAAAGAATGCCAAGAGTGTGCAAAGCAGTAATCAAAGCAAAAGGTGGCTACTTTGAAGAACCTAGAATATGACATATTTTCAGTTGTTTCACACTTGTTTGTTATGTATATAATTCCACATGTGTTAATTCATAGTTTTGATGCCTTCATAGTCATGAAAATAAAGAAAACTCTTTGAATGAGAAGGTGTGTCCAAACTTTTGGTCTGTACTGTATATGGACGAGCGTTTCTCTCCCCTCATTCTAGAGCTCTAAACTTTTGTTATGTTCCTAAGACATATCAAAAGTTTACTGAAAGTACAGTGCCACAGAAATATGGAATCAGAAAATTACATTGTTTAAATCATGTTTTTATGTTTAACATATTTTTACCAAATTTTTGTTAATGTTATTTTTAATTTTCCATGTCAATATCTATAACCAAAAAACAGTTTTGCACTGGCCACTAAGCCTAATAATAGGTGCCACTTCTCCGTCTGTACAGATAACTTTACTGCAGTTATATACCATTTTAAACCTGCCTGAAATGACAAGGAGATATTGCCTCTGTATAGATAAGACAGGATTCACCATTCACAATAGGTGATTGTCAAAGCTTTCCTTGAACAAAGACCTCTGCACAGGGCACAGAGCATGCCTAGAAAACTCTCGCATAGAAGTCAATGAGGTCCCCTCCTGACCATTGTGTCTATGGCCTATGCTTTGTATATGCTGTGAAGAATGGGTCAGAAAAGATGGCAGCCTCCATAGTTGTGTTTAGGAAACAGAATTTAAAAAAATCTTCAATCAGAAAATGAAAACAGATTAGAAAAAAAGGATACGAGTCACTATCTGGTTTTAACTGGCAGATAAATTTGGTGACACATTTCCTTTAAGCTGCCAAAATGTTTTCATTAAGAGGAGCAAATTTTAATACAAAAAGTCAACATGAACCTTACCCGACTTCTATTTTGGAATACGTGATGAAGGTACTTCATAAATATGGCATATATTCTAAACACTTTGGGGTTTATTTATTAAACTGGTGTAAAGTAGAACTGGCTTAGTTGCCTATAGCAACCAATCAAATTCCACCTTTCATTTTCCCAAGGAGCTGTCAAAAATGAAGGGAGTCTGAGTGGCTGCTATGGGCAACAAAGCCAGTTTATCAATTCCTTAATACCAGCAGAGGGAGACTGGCCATAGACTCTAAGGGGTCAATTCCTGGTGGGACAATACCCAGTGGGCCTCCCTAACCCTCCTCATAACATTCTGGTGCTCCCAGTGTTATTTAATGCTGTACTGTGGTATTTGGCTCTGCTGGGGCAGTAATTTGTGCTACACTGAGGTATGTGGTTCTGCAGGGGCAGCATTTTGTGTTATCTAGATGCATCTGATTTAAAGTAAGTAGGATCATGAATGTGGATCCACTGTGACATTTGAACAGATCTGGCTTAAAGCTACACCTAAGGGCATTGTCTAAGTGGACACCTTAATCTTCACCCGTTAACCCCATATCCAGGGAATGGACTCTGCTACAGGGGGACCACCAGGCCACTACCTCTTGGAGTAGTCTCTGTTCAAGTGAATGCTGACCCAAGGGGGTCAAGAGACATTGGTTCAGATCACTGTGGGATCAGGCAAAACAGGACAGGTCAGAGCAGGCAGAGTTCATGCCATTTGAATCATAGTCTTAGGTCAGGGTAGGCAGCTTGGGTAAGAACAGAAATCAGGCAAAGGTCAGGTCAGACAGGGAAGGTCAAATATTGGAAACAAGCAGAAGTCAGTACACGGGCAGATGAACACAGAAACAGCACACCGTTGCAGAACAATAGAAAGCTAGAACCTATTGCTCAGGCACCTTCCCACAGGTGAAGGTGTCTTAAGCACCCCTAGGTGGCCAGCCATTGGCCAAGGTGCACATGTGCTGGCCCTTTATGAGTCAGAAGAAGTATGCATACCCTATGGACAGAGCAGAGGAAGGCCTCAGTTTGAAAGGAAGAGAAATGCTGGTAAGGATCAGGCTGCAGCCTGCAGGAAAGAGCTAAGCTGTTCCGGCGACTGTGCCTGCCGGGAAGATAGACCCTGTTAGGTCTGAGCTGCTGGAACCTGTGAGCAGGAGGGTGCTGTAACAGACATAAGGTATACACGAAAGAAGTGCAAAGTTTGGTAGACAATCAATTGATGATAAGTTGTGAAGAGGTTGTCACAGACGTTCCCGCTACAGGTGGCAGGAGATCGGTGAGACTGGCAACACATGGTTTGATCTGACATGTTTTCTGTTTGGATCAAATGATGTCTATGTTGTTTCTGGTGCTTGCCACACCTTCTTTCCCCAGGTGGGGCTATTTTTGTCATTTAACCTTCTCTATTTATTGTTGTTTCTCCCACTATGCTATGCAGTTTATAGCTTTAGTTTGAGTTGTGGATAGCTGGTGTGTGGATCTCGGCTGACTTCCTGGTGCTGAAATAATTACTTGAAGTTAAAGGGATTCTGTCACCTCTTTTTACCCTATAGAGATACGGACATGAGTGTTTTTATTGAGTGTAAAAATTGTTTTATATATATGTAAATCAGCCTGGTAAGGAGCCTAAGGGGCTGCACAAACAGTTCTGGAGCCCAGCCATGCCCCCCTGTGAAGAAGCCCAGCACCACCTGTTCCTTCCCTGTGCTGGCACCAGGGAAGGAACACTATGCTGGCACTGCGCATGCGCGAGCTCGCGCACCGCAAGATTACGGCGATGTGACTTTGTGAGCAAGGAAGAGATTCCTGGATACAGAGGTGCTGGGCTCCTTCACAGGGGGGCGTGGCTGGGCTCCAGAACGGTTAGTGCAGCCTCTTGGGCTCCTTACCAGGCTGATTTACCTATATATAAAATCATTTTTTACACTCAATAAAACCACTCAGAGATATGGGACAGGTATATTGCGGACATGCTAGCGGTGATCTAGCCGTGCATGTCTGCATCTCTATAGAGTAAAAAGAGATGACAGAATCCCTTTAAGTGTTTTCTTTCCCTTTTGTATTTTTGTTTGGGTTATTTTGTGTGTTGCATTTCTGTCACCTGTGTTGCTGTCATTTGTATCAAGGCCTGAGGGAGACTCCTATTCGTCCTTCCTTTTGGAGGACAGGTTGCTTCAGTCCTGATTTTAGTACCAGGGTCCTATAGGGTGAGTTAGGACATTAGGTATTCCTGTGTATGAACTCACCTACCTCTGGGGTCTGTTCATACTGGTAGTTGGTCAGGATTTTGATTAGGGTTTTACTAGGAGGTGTCCATCTCCTTTCCCTAATTTCCAGGCCTTATTCCCTCACCCCTTTCCCTCCTATGTTCGATGTGGTCTTTTTTAATATAAATTAATAAAATGGCTAAAATTGACACTTTGTTTTGTCAACTCCAACTCTCTGCTCACAGAACTGCAAGACTCCCGTTCCCAAGATAGGTGTGGGTCCCATACAGTGCATTCAGGAAGTCATTAGACGCTTTCACTTTTTTCATATTTTGTTGCGGCTTTGTGCTAAAAAAAAAAAAAAAAGAAAGGTTCCCTCACATCAAAACCGCAAAAAACTAAAATTTTGCATGGACATTGCAAAGTATTCAAAGTCACTTGAAATTTATGCTATGTCACTTGAAATTTAGGCTTCATTCACACGTCCGTGGAACACGGTCCGTGAGATACCGGACTGGCATCCTGCTTAGTGCAGGAGCGCACAGCGTCATCGGTTGCTATGACGGTGTGCGCTTAGTGCCGCCGCAGTACAGTTATACAGTCATATGATCATATTGTTGAAGATTTACCTTTCAACAAAACAAAGACCCTAAACACACAACCAGAACAACAAAGTCCCATTCAGAGCCTTGACTGGAACCTAATCGAACGGTGACCGTTGGTAGACTGGAACCTGTAACTGTAGTAATGAGCAAAGGGCCCGAATACCTATGTCAATGCAATATTTAGGTTTTTCCTTTTCGATAAATTATCAAGGATTTTGAACATTCCGTTTTCACTTTGTCATTATGGGGTATTGAGTGCAGAATGATGGGGAAAATCTGAACTTTTTTAATACTTTAGCACAAAGCCACAACATAACAAAATGTAAAAAAAGTGAAAAGGGGTCTAAAGACTTTCCGAATGCACTGTGTATAGGACTTGAACCTATTAAACATTTGTGACATGCCCCTTTAAGTCGAGTACTCCCTGCTTAAATAAATTACATTTATATATCCTTAAGGCTATGATAATATTCTGTCATGCATGGCATAAGCACAGTGCTAAAGACTTGCCATGTACCTTCTGAGGTACATGTACCACAGGCTGACCACCAGAGCATGAGTAACTATTACAGAGTAGATCTTCATTCTGCCAAATGGAGGGTGGCTCCAAATTTCAGACTCCACTCTTTGACATTCATCTGCTCTTCAAAACAGCAGAACTTCAGCTGTGTTTCTGGTGGATACTCAGACACTGCTTCAAAACAGGTAAGGAATTTGTTAGACAGGTTCTCACTATTGTCTGATTGCAAATGAGCATAGGTGATTAAGGTGTTAAATTTGTTGTTGGGGAGGAGCTTTTGTGGGAATGTGTGTATATATAGCCACATAGTATTAGCTTGCCTAATTATAGCTTCTCAAAGTGCTGCTTTTATAAGTGCATCTGAGATACTCAGGAGGTAATCTGGAGGTGGATACAACCCCAAAAAAAGTAAGATTTGTTTGTTTAAAATCTTTCCCCTTTTTAAAATGGCAGACCTGGTTCTGTGCAGGAATTGTTGTGCTTTTATTTCAGGTTCCACTCTTCGGAGGTTTGGATACTGTCTGATCTGTAGACAGCTCCCCGTAATGCAGCAGGAAATTGCATTTTTGAAATCTAAGATTTGTAAATTAACTGTTAAACAAACTCAGGCTGGGAATGTTGCAATGCCACTGCCACAGAGGCCCCCTAGAAATGGAAGATGGGTTACTGCAGGTTCTGGTAGACTGAGAGTTGTTGATAGAAGACATGTCCCACAGTCTGTGGCTCTCCATAAATCATTTGCAGCACTTTCAGAGTGCAAGAGCAACATGGAGGATGGCTCAGGCACAGTGGGTGAGGAACAATCATCTCCTATGCCTAAAGTATGCAAGACTGCAGCCACAGACAAAAAGGATAAGGTGAGGACTGATAGTAAGCAGCTGTTGGTGGGCGATTCTATCATAAGAGGTGTGAAGTTTGAGGAAAATGGTGTTGTGAGATGTCTCCCTGGTGCTACCGCTAGCAGGGATAGACGACGTATCCTTAATATTGTTAGGCAAGCAAAGCAGGAAAGGGAGGTGGATGTTATTGTCCATATTGGGACAAATGAGGTTTCAAAGGTGAAGGAAGCTTGGAACACACACTTGGAAATGATATACGGGAGGTTGCATCAACTGTTTCATTCTCTGCAGTTTTGCCTGTGCATAACCTTCAGCATGACTTGAAGATGCGCATTAAGGAATTCAATGTATGGCTTGGTGCATGGTGTCTGAACCAAGGGTTTGGCTTTGTGTCTCATGTTAGCTCTCGTTGGAATGGAAAAGAACTGTACAAGAAAGATGGTTTGCATCTTTCGTTTAAGGGAACGAATGTCCTCAGTGAACAGTTCAAAGTATTTGCTAAGGAGCATTTAAACTAGGAAAGGGGGGCAAAAGGGCGATAATCCAGCAATCTGACTGCCCCCCGAAACAATGCCAGAAGATGCCAGTAGCACATAGGTTAAGAAATGAAAAGCTCAGAGTCTTGTCTACAAATGCTCACAGTTTAGGGAATAAGATCAATGAACTTGAGTCTATAATGGCATCTGAGAATATAGATTTAGTGGCTGTTACTGAGACATGGTTCAATGGGAGTAATGACTGGGATATAACAATACCAGGGTTCTCTCTATATAGGAAAGACAGAGAAGGCAAGGAAAGGGGAGGGGTGGCCCTGTATGTGAAAGATAGCATAAAATCTAATTTAATACAAGTTAGCAAGACAAATTTAGAGTCAGTTTGGGTTAACTTGCAGCTTGATAATCATAAGGTAACTTGTGTAGGTGTGATATATAGACCACCTAGCCAAGTCAAAAAATTTGATGATCTACTAGTTGAGGAAATAGCTAAAATGACATTGAAAGGGGAAGTTATCATTATGGGAGACTTTAATCTTCCTGATGTAAACTGGAAAACCAAAATAGCTAGTTCTGCCAGGAGTACAGATATTCTAAATTCCTTACTGGGATTATCTCTACAGCAAGTAGTTGAGGAGCCAACCCGGAAGGAGGCCATTTTAGATTTAGTATTCACAAATAGGAATTTGGTATCTGATATTACTGTAGGGGAAAGCTTGGGATCTAGTGAACACCAGTCAGTGTGGTTTACTATACAGTGACTGAGTCACACCACACAAAAACAAAAGCTTTAGATTTTAGAAAAACAGACTTTTCTAAAATTAGATTAGTGGTATACGAGTCCCTATCAGATTGGAACAGTTTCAATGGAGTCCAGGAGAAATGGGACTACTTAAAGGGAACCTGTCACCTGGAAAAGACAATTTACACTAATCACAGTACCTTAAAGTATCTCTCATAGTGTGCCCAAAGATGTATTCATATCTTCTTTCTGTGTTGTGCTGTCTCTTAAAATTGCTGAGGTCACGGGGGCAGCGGCCTCCTTGACTCAACCGTCAGATAAGCCCGCCCCTATGCCGCTCCTCCGCATATTGATGGACATTTTTCCCTGTAGCCGTGACCGCGCTCTTCTCGCGCATGCGTCGTGCGTGTCCTGCAACAGCATGATACCGGCTACGGCTCCCTCCCTGGCATCTTCTTGTTCACTGCGCCTGCGCCGTTCCTATACAGCGCGCTTGCGCCCATCGCTTCTCCCCTGCGGCGTGAGCACGATCACTGTCTGCTTGCACTGCAGCGCAGGCGCAGTGAACATGGAGCCGTAGCCGGGATCGCGCTGCGGCAGGACGCGCACGGCGCATGCGCGAGAAGAGCGCGGTCACGGCTACAGGGAAAAATATCTATCAATATGCGGAGGAGCGGCATAGGGGTGGGCTTATCCGATGGTTGAGTCAAGGAGGCCGCTGCCCTCGTGACTTCAGCACGAAATTCAAAAAGGTGCCAAACACAGTTTTATAAGTCAATTTTATGAGACAGCACAACGCAGAAAGAAGATATGAATACATCTTTGGGCACACTATGAGAGATACTTTAAGGTACTGTGATTAGTGTAAATTGTCTTTTCCAGGTGACAGGTTCCCTTTAAAAGTGGCACTATTGAAGGCAACAGATAATTGCATTAGGCTTGTCAGTAAAAGCAAAAAAAGGAAGAGACCACTGTGGTACTCAACAGAAGTGGCCAAAATCATTAAAAACAAAAAGATAGCATTTAGTAATTATAAAAAAATAAATAAAATAAAAAAAGAGGATGACAGGCAAATTTATAAGATTAGGCAGAGAGAGGCCAAACAAGTTATAAAAGCTTCTAAAGCACAGGCAGAAGAGAAATTAGCTCAGTCAGTGAAAAAAGGCGATAAGACATTCTTCAGATACATAAATGAAAAAGGAAACTAAAACAAGGAATTACCAAATTAAAAACAAAAGAAGGAAGATAAAGAACTAGCTGACTGCCTCAATGAATACTTCTGTTCCGTTTTTACAAAGGAAAATGAAGGAAAAGGACCTCAGTTAGGAAGGAAGACTAATGAATCTTTTGATGCATATGTCTTTACAGAGGAAGAGGTTCTAAGTCAGCTGTCTAAAATTAATACAAATAAGTCACAGGGGCCTGATGGGATACACCTAAAACTATTAAAATAGTTTAGCGGTGAACTAGCAAAACCATTAACAGATTTATTTAACCAATCACTGGTAACAGAAGTCGTCCCAGAAGATTGGAAATTAGAAAATGTTGTGCCCATTCACAAGAAAGGTAGTAGGAGGAATCGGGCAACTATAGGCCAGTAAGCCTGACATCAATAGTGGGGAAATTAATGGAAACCATACTTAAGGAGAGCATTGTGGAACATCTAAAATCCCATGGATTGAAAGATGAAAAACAGCATGGGTTTACTTCAGGGAGATCAAGTCAAACTAATCTTATTGATTTTTTTGATTGGGTGACTAAAATAATAGATGGCGGAGGTGCATTAGACATAGCTTATCTAGACTTTAGTAAGGCTTTTGATGCTGTCCCATATAGAAGGCTTATCAATAAATTGCAGACTTTGTGCTTGGACTCCCATATTGTTGAATGGATTAGGCAGTGGCTGAGGGACAGACAACAGAGGGTTGTAGTCAATGGAGTATATTTAGACCATGGTCTTGTTACCAGTAGGGTACCTGAAGGATCTGTTCTGGGACCCATATTGTTTAATATCTTTAACAGCGAAATTGCAGAAGGCCTCGATGGTAAGGTGTGTCTTTTTGCTGATGACACAAAGATTTGTAACAGGGTACATGGATTGCAGGATAAAACTTACCAGGAAAGATTAAAGGACCTTAACATGTATAGCTTGGAAGAAAGACGAGACAGAGGGGATATGATAGAAACTTTTAAATACATAAAGGGAATCAACAAGGTAAAAGAGGAGAGAATATTTAAAAGAAGAAAAACTGCTACAAGAGGACATAGTTTTAAATTAGAGGGGTAAAAGTAATATCAGGAAGTATTACTTTACTGAGAGCGTAGTGGATGCATGGAATAGCATTCCTGCAGAAGTGGTAGCTGCAAATACAGTGAAGGAGTTTAAGCATGCATGGGATAGGCATACGGTCATCCTTCATATAAGATAGGGCCAAGGGCTATTCATAGTATTCAGTATATTGGGCAGAGTAGATGGGACAAATGGTTCTTATCTGCCGACACATTCTATGTTTCTTACAGAACATATGGACAAGAGTTGTGCTCCTGAGACAATCCTCTTAAACCATAAAGCCATGATCAACCTATTTTGAGGACCTAGAATTAAAATTCTTCAAATCATAAGATTTTTTCATTTTCCAGCTGACAAAGCTGTAAGATTTTTTTTCAGGACAAGCTGGAGTTTTTATTTACAATATTTTGAGGTACACATAATTTATTTTTATGTGGTGCTTTACGGCAATTCCACCATTGTTCTTGTAAGACGTGTGATGTGTCTTGCGATTGTTGAGAAAGAATTTATCTATTTTTATTTAGAATGGCCAAATAGATCTTCCTATACGGCAGGCCTCTTAGGACCCTGGCTGCCTTGGTAACCCATTCATGTCCTGAAGCCCTCTCCCTCTGTCAAACTCCTTAGTAAAAACATCTATATGTTTTATACATTAAACACAGGAACTTTTCAGGGTCTTTTTATGTTGGGAATGTCTGGGAAGCATACGAGGGGCCTCAGGTGATGAAGGCTCCAGAAAACATATAATTTTGTCTGCTCGGGTGCATTGGGTGGTGGAGGTCCCTGGGCTATTCCTCTATTTTTCATTTGTACAATCCAGCTCTACATTAATGTGTATAACATCAACAAATGGCAAAATGAATTAAATAAGAATTACATATGTTTTTCAAAGTGATCCGAAATAAAAAATATCTGGAAATAAAAATTTTATTTGCTGAATTGAATTTAAAAAAAACTATTTTTGAACTAAAGACAATGAGCTGATACAGGCTTCAGAAGTATAAATGTATTCATATTTTTAAGAAAAGTGTATAATTTAATGGCTCAGTGATAGAAAACGGAAGGTGGCTATTGCTCAGATTGGGTCACCATTATTAGTGGGGTACCTCAGTATTGGGTCCTATTATCTTCAATATATTTATTAACAACCTTGTAGAGTAAAATCTCAATTATGACACTGAACTATGTAAGGCAGTTAACACAAAAGAGGATGTTTAAACAGCTTTACAACCCACCCATCTATATCTATCTAGGGGAAATACATACCAAAACTGCTCAATCAATGGGAAAACACTGGGTAAAACTCACACAGAAAAGGACTTAGGAATATTAGTTGATCAGTGCCAGGCACCTGCTGCCAAAGCAAATAAGATTATGGGGTGCATCAAAAGAGGCATAGATGCACATGACAAGAACTTCTACCACTTTACAAATCAATAGTCAGACCCCATATGGACTATTGTGTACAATTTTGTGCACAAGTGCAAAGGAAAGATATAATAGAGGTTAACCAGGTTCAAAGGTGGGCAACTAAATGAATAAACTGAACAGGTGGACTACAGTACTCAGAAAAATCTGAATTTGGGTAATTTAGCTTTATTTAAAAAAAAATTACAGCTGTGGAGGGACCTAATGGCTATGTATAAATACAGTATATCAAAGGTCAGTACAGAGAGCTCTTCTATGATCTATTTATATCCAGAACTGTAACAGTAACAAGGGGACATCCTCTACATCTAGAGGAAAGAATATTTCTACATGAACAACAGGGGGTTCTTTACTCTAAAAGCAGTGAGATTATGGATCTGCCAGAGGGGGCTGTGATGGTGAATTAAATAAGAGTTCAAAAGGGGCCTGGATGTACAAGTAAGGTTACATTCACATGCCTGTGTGACAGCGATGTCAGTTTTGTGGGCTGTAAACTGCAAATCCACAAGGTCGTGTGCATCCTGCATCGTGGTGCGGACCCATATACTTCAATGGATCTACAACATGAGGCTAAAGATAGGACGTTTCCTATCTTTTGAGGTGCGGAGGCAGGGACCCTGAAACCTGGGCATCTACGCCACAAAAGATAGGACAGCCTTTGGCGTCCGCGTTTTGCGAATACGCGGTTTGCGGTCCGCAAAACAGACACGGCCGTGTGAATACACCATAAGGGTACATTCACACGACCATATGTATTTTGCGAATCTGCAAAATATGGAACGGACTTAAAGAGGACCTTTCATGGTTTTTTATTTATTGAGATAAATACATTTACTTGGGGGTAGTTTTTCCGCTCAGTATGCAAATACTGAGAATCGGTCAAGGGAGGAGGAGACGCCAGGGTTTCTCAATGGGCGCCTTCTTCTCCCTGGCTGTGCCGCGATCCAATCACAGCGGAGAGCGTCATCCAGGGAGAGCGTCAGCCAGGGAGAGAAAAAAAACTCACCTACACCCTGGCTGTGACGCTCTCCGCTGTGATTGGATCGCGGCACAGTCAGGGAGGAGGAGTCGCCCATTGAGAAACCCTGGCATCTCCCCCTACCTGTACCGATGCTCTGTATTAGCATACTGAGCGGGAAAACTACAAGGGGGCACAGCGGGGATATTTAAAAAAAATCAGGCAGAGTGGCAGCATCAGCGGGAAAACTGCAGGGGGGCACAGCGGGGATATTTAAAAAAAATCAGGCAGAGTGGCAGCATCAGCGGGTACCCCGCAAGTAAAGGTATTTATCTCAATTAATACAAAACTATGAAAGGTCATCTTTAAAGGTGTGGTAAGGACACTGATGATCCGTGTGCTTTCCGCATTCATATGTCTGTTCTGCACAAAATAGAACATATCCTGCACTTGGTCATTTCTTCACGTCTGTTATTCACTGGCCGTGCCATCAAAAAGACTGCCATGTGAATAACCCCAACATCCATCACACGTCCGTTTTTCTTTGTCATGTGAATGCAGCCTTATGGTTACTAGATTACCGGAAAAGGGTTGTTGATCCAAGGAGTCACTGGGCATTGAGGAGGATCTTTTTCCCCTAAGATGAGGAAACTTGGCTTTTGCGTCATGTTTTTTTTTTTTTTTTGGCCGCCTTCTGGATGAACTTTTCAGGGTAACAGGATGAACGTGTCATTTTTCAGCCTTAGAAACTACATTACTGTAAAAGCTTCCTTTCTCATAAAACTGTGCAATGCAAACTCCCAGATTTTGAAGATTGTTTTCATTTTTTCCATTTGTATTTCCTCTTCTTTTGTCTCTGATAATGTCTTCAGTGTGTGATGTGCCCTCATATTTGCTGTTTTATTCACATCCCATTTGGTCATCATTAGAGATGAGCGAATTTCTTCAAAATTCGATTAAGCTGCTTCGCCGAATAAAAGAAAAATAATACACTTCGTGACAAATTACTTAGTCAGGAAGCACATTTTTTGTAAGTAGCGGGTGCAATGACAGGGAGCTGCGATAGCGCCGCAGATGCCGCGTTCATAAATGATCGCAGCATCTGAGTTCAAAAACTGTGTAAAATTAACAATAAAAAAACAATTACATCAAACTTACCGCCTCCATTTGCTCGCAACGGGCCGGCCGCCGCCATCTTGCTTGAAGATCTTGGCCGAAATCCCGAGCTAATGGAGGAGGTAAGTTTGAATTTTTTTGTTTTTTATACTATTTCAGGATTTATCGATTCGCTGACACGAAGCACGAGGAAATTCGGCTTCTAGGCAAATCAAATTTATCCTGAAATTCGGATTGAATTCCACTTTGTGGGATTTGATTCGCTCATCTCTAGTCATCATATTGATCATATTAATTTTAATACAGCAAGTTTTATGTTATACTTACCGTATGCCACTGTATATTTTGATTCACCCTATGCAGAAAACCTTTTACATACGTCAATTAAAAACATGTATAAAATCTAAAAAGTTGAAAGGTACCACGTTTCTTAGCTTACACAAGTAACAGATGTGTGACTGAATTATATTTATTGCATTTTATATGCCAATGTCCATACATATTTGTTTCATGCACCTAGAACCTATTGTACACGAGGATTCTGTACCAGGCGCACACGTGATGCCGGCACAGTGTTGGATCTTTTATACAGAGACCCCTGCACTGATGAGGTAACAATTCCTGCCTTTTCTCTTCTTCCTCCTACCAACCAGCAGCATAGTGACACAACATATGGGTACTTCCATGGGAAAGGACACAGGGTGTGGGCTGTAGTGTGTACATCCTCTCACACATGGCTGTACACACCCAATGCCAATTACAATTTAAACATAGAGCATGTACAAGTATACCTTTTAAATGTAAAAAAAAAATACACACACATTCATCACCAACTTGCACACCTAGTGTATCTGGCCACAATATTATCAGTGTGTAACACACATTCAAATTATGATATGACTTCTACATGAGTAAAATTAATACTTTTTCTAGTCTTGTCTACAAACATACAAAATCAACAAATGTTACCACAATCAACAAATGTACAGGATGGCAGCAACTGATGCAAAACCAAGCCTCACAATGTATATATGTAGGTCAATGACATAAAGCGCAAAGTGATATTGGGCTCTAGTATGGGGTTGGTTGATTGGGGGATGGGGTTCGTTAACTGTTGCTGATACACGAGTACCTTTGGCTTGGGGTAACCTCCATACTTGTACCAGGACCATAAAGCCAAAGTAAGAGGTGGTTTTGGTGTATTTGGCATGAAGAGGTATCTTTGGTCAGGGAGTCATTGGAGGGTGCAGCACACAAGAGGATGAGTCCTACAAGACCTAAACTTGTACAGGAGCTGTGGGAAATTCTGTCACACACATAAAACAAGAAAGTAGTTTTTCCAAAATTTCAACAGACCATGTACATATGTGATGTAAAATGACACTTATGTGTAAGCGCAGTGAACTGCATGTGTCAACAGAAAAACTAATATAAATGGTAGAGTTGGGTTGTGGCCACCGTACATAACATAATTGGTCCCACATAAAGTGACCTTCTTAGCATGTAGCCATATTTTTGGAAATCTGATGCTCCTAAAAGTGTCCTAACATTAGAATTATATTCACCAAAGAAGAATGTGTGTACTGTGTTAGAGCTTATCCACACAACAGTGTGTGCTTAAAAACAAAAAAAGGATCTTTAAAAAAATTGATTCCATTTTTTTATCACCCCCATCAATAGAGATGGCTATTCTGATCCATAGAAACTGACCAGAACAGAACCTGTGGAGAGATCCTTGGATCAGCACACGAAGCCTTAATAAAGGATGTGTAAAGAGTCACGGCGAAATGTATTGGTCAGTGTGCTACTCGCCTTAAGGGAAATGTGTCATCAGAAAATGACCTATTCTGTAAATCAGTTTTACGTTTTTTTAACATTTGTGAAGAACTTGACTTTTGATGATGTTATTTAAAATTTTCCATGTCAATATCTATATATATAAAAAAAAAATAATAATAATAATAATAATAGGCACCACTTGTTCGTCTGTAGAGATCACTTTACTGCAGTTATCTGCTTATAATTACAGGTCGGTTTAGAATGGCATATATCACCTCTGTTTATGGATAACACAGGATCCTCCATTCACAATAGGTGATCGCCAAAGATTATCTACTGATTGCCTGTAAAATATCCTCTGCACAGGTCACAGAGTATGCATAGAACACACTCATAGATGTGAATGAGGTCCCCTCCTGTCCATTGTGTCTATGGTCCATGTGGGTGCCGTAAAGCAATTCTTTAAATGCTCAGACAAGATGGCTGCCCCCATAATTATGTTCAGGAAATAGAATTAAAAAAATCTTCAAACAGAAAACAAAAATAGATTAGTAAAAAAGGATATGTTTTGCTATCTCATTTGAAATGGCAGAAATTTTTTGGGATGACACATTCCCTTTAAAGCCTGATAACACACTGAAGAAAAATACAGTCATGTGAATAAGTTATTAGGGTAAATATACATGGCAGTGTAGTTTATGCAGATTTTCAGACAAATTCACACCAACATCTACATGCTTTGCATGAGGATATTGTCATGGCTTTGGGTGTGTGCCTAAAATCTGCGCAGGCAATTGACATGCTAAGGATTTCAAAATCAACTTACATGCGGAAAATTTGCAGACCGTGTAGAAGAGACTGAAAATCTCATCTACCTTGTTGGTACTGTATTATGCTGCAGATTTTCCAAAACAGAAGATTTGCACAAGATACGCACCATGGGCATATGGCCTTAGACACTGAAAACTGGAGACTAGATATCTTGTGCCACATGCCACCAAGGAAATCATCTTTATACAAAAGTATATAGCAACATACAGCACTCTTATGACTGATGGCTATAAGTGCTGTTTGTGCAGCTTATGAATGGAGACCATATTGTCGATTGTAAAATGAAATTTTTAGCTGATTTTCAGTAGAACTTCAGTGAATGTAGTTTGCACCATCCTAGAGCAATATCTAACTAGTATAAAAAATATTTGGAAAGTTTTTGAAGAGATAAGTCCATGTGTTCATGTGTCTTTTTTTTTTCTTTTTGTTTTGTAGACATACAAAGCAGCATTTGTCCTATTTTTATGATGCACAAATTCCCTCCAAGGCACAACAACACTGCTCTTGGGTCTTCCACGTGTGCATTTGTCTACCACGGAAGCGCGAATTCTCTATGTATTATGTTGGTATTTTGGATGTGTCTGGACTCATCTGTTAGTGTACGTACCATATGCTCACATGTATGAGTGAGGAATGCCAGCAGTAACGTTGATCCAAAACAAGCAAAGAAAATAAATAAAGTCTGGGTTTTTGGTACCTTCATAAGTGACCAGGCAAAAGAGCTAGAAAAGATAATTTAAGGGACACCCAGTCCTGCATGCTTAGTGGGATGGAGAAAGAAGTCCAGGCATGCTCCTCTGAGCCATCTATAAAAGGAGTCCATACTTTCCATAATGTGCAGAAGGGATAAGAACACAGGAGTGCCCCTTTGCGGCTAATATCTGGCCATATAGCATCAGTGCCCATTCCATAATTCCATATTTCCTTGGTGATTGTGGGACATCCCTCTTCTGTCCATAAGTCACTGAAGTGCTGCCAGATTAAGGAAGACCCAAGGGGTTGTAAATAGTCATGTTCAAGTCTCATTCATTTTTAATTGAACAAAGGTTGGGGTAAAAGGGTCAACTTGGTTTCTGATGGAAGTGCTGGACTTTGGGGCAAGGGAGGTAACACTTGGGCACTAAAGCTATTAGGACAAGTCTTCCATAGCTGTCTCTGGTTCCAAGTCATGGTCTTCTGGTAGCACTGTGTTTGGGTTAGTAACTGAGAGAGAGGCAGGTCTGACGTCCTCTTCAGCCGGCTCTTCTTTGACATGAACAGACTGACTATAATGCCAAAAAAGAAATAGTTAATGCAGCTAGGGTTAGGGTGAAAATTATCTAAATTTACAAAGTTATAAAAAATAAAATATAATTATAAATGTTTCCAACTAGTATTACCTGTATTGTGGAGAAAGGCGAGGGCTGCTCCCATTACTGTTTCCAGGTTCCCCAGTGCTGGTGACATCATCGTGTCCACCATGGATTCCACTGCCGGAACTGTTGTGGAGTGGTGGGCTGTTTAGCAGAGGGAAACTACTTTCTGCAAGTGCAGCCTGGGATGGAACAAACAGATATGTGTAAGGGAAGCAAGATAACACATTTACAAAGACTGAATATTTACATTATTTGCTCACACAAATATTCGGTATTGAAGAATAACCTCACTATTATGGCCCATGCATATGGCCATACTTTGGAGCTTTGTTGTATGGATCTGCAATAGGACACCCATATACTGTTATGAGCCCACACCGCACATCTTATTTCACACAGAGTTTAGTGGATTACTACAGAACATTTCAGAGGTATTCTACCCTGTGGTGTTCCACAGACTGTCCATCACTTGGTAATAAAGGGCAACAGCGAATCTGTGTGCTGCCATACAGGATTCGTTAATGCAGTTTGAGATGTGCATGGACTGTAAATACTGCAGCAATGAAATTGTCAGATTGACTTTTTTTGTATAATAAGTAACAGTCCATAAAAATATACATTTTAAAGAATAATGATGTTACTAAAAGCAAAAATCCTCATAATCTCTGTAATTACATTGTGAACAAAGAAATCAGTAGTTACCCCCAGTAACCACTAGGGCGTAATAGTCAGACACTTTTTTGCGATTTTGCACACAGGTTGGTTTAGCAACCATAAACTATTTTATTTCTTGGGCTACCAAAATATTTTTCGGTGTGTTGAGGACTATGTTTATTACTTTTTATAGAATCCACGCCCCTTTAGATGTTATTTGGAACAATATAAACAATTATAAAAGTATATACAGTCAGGTACATAAATATTGGGACACCGAAACAATTCTAAGAATTTTGGCTCTATACACCACCACAATGGATTTGAAATGAAACGAACAAGATGTGCTTTAACTGCAGACTTTCAGCTTTAATTTGAGGGTGTTTACATCCAAATCAGGTGAACGGTGTAGGAATTACAACAGTTTGCATATGTGTCTCCCACTTGTTAAGGGACCAAAAGTAATGGGACAGAATAATAATCATAAATCAAACTTTCACTTTTTAATACTTGGTTGCAAATCCTTTGCAGTCAATTACAGCCTGAAGTCTGGAACGCATAGACATCACCAGACGCTGGGTTTCATCCCTGGTGATGCTCTGCCAGGCCTCTACTAAGACTGTCTTCAGTTCCTGCTTGTTCTTGGGGCATTTTCCCTTCAGTTTTGTCTTCAGCAAGTGAAATGCATGCTCAATCGGATTCAGGTCAGGTGATTGACTTGGCTATTGCATAACATTCCACTTTTTTCCCTTAAAGGGCTTCTGTCACCCCACTAAACAGTTTTTTTTTTTTTTTTGGTTACTTATAATCCCTATACTGCGATTTATGCATACATACTGTAAATAATTATTTTGGTTCAGCAGATTCTGTTAATAACGTACTTTTAAAATATGCAAATTACCTTGCTACCAGCAAGTAGGGCTGCTACTTGCTGGTAGCAGCCGCATCCTCCTATCCTAAAAACGCCCCCTCCGCATGTTGATTGACAGGGCCAGCGGACAGGATCTTTCTCTGCTGGCCCTGTTTGCTATTAAGATCTCGCGCCTGCGCCGTAACGGTATTCAGTCGACGCAGGCGCACTGAGAGGAGGACGCTCGCTCGGCCGCTCCATCCTCAATGCGCCTGCGCCGATGACGTCACATCTACACCCGGCGCATTGAGGAAGGAGCGACCGAGCGAGCGTCCTCCTCTCAGTGTGCCTGCGCCGACTGAAGACAGGTACAGCGCAGGCGCCAGATTTTGAATGCAAACAAGGCCAGCAGAGAAAGATCCCGTCCGCTGGCCCTGTCAATCAACATGCGGAGGGGGCGTCTTTAGGATAGGAGGATGCGGCTGCTACCACCAAGTAGCCGCCCTACTTGCTGGTAGCAAGGTAATTTGCATATTTTAAAAGTAAGTTTTTAACAGAATCTGCTGAACCAAAATTATTAATCACAGTATGTATGCATAAATCGCAGTATAGGGATTATAAGTAACCAAAAAAAAAAAAAAAAAAAAAAAAAAACAGTTTAGTGGGGTGACAGAAGCCCTTTAAAAAAAACTCTTTGGTTGCTTTTGCAGTATGCTTTGGGTCATTGTCCATCTGCACTGGGAAGCGCCGTCCAATGAGTTCTGAAGCATTTGGCTGAATATGAACAGATAATATTGCCTGAAACACTTCAGAATTCATCCTGCTGCTTTTGTCAGCAGTCACATCATCAATAAATACAAGAGAACCAGTTCCATTGGCAGCCATACATGCCCACGCCATGACACTACCACCACCATGCTTCACTGATGAGGTGGTATGCTTAGGTTCATGAGCAGTTCCTTCCCTTCGCCATACTCTTTTCTTCCCATCACTCTGGTACAAGTTGATCTTGGTCTCATCTGTCCATAGGATGTTGTTCCAGAACTGTGAAGGCTTTTTTAGATGTCGTTTGGCAAACTCTAATCTGGCCTTCCTGTTTTTGAGTCTCACCGATGGTTTACATCTTGTGGTGAACCCTCTGTATTCACTCTGGTGAAGTCTTCTCTCGATTGTTGACTTTGACACACATACACCTACCGCCTGGGGAGTGTTATTGATCTAGCCAACTGTTGTGAAGGGTGTTTTCTTCACCAGGGAAAGATTTCTTCGGTCATCCACCAGAGTTGTTTTCCGTGGTCTTCCGGGTCTTTTGGTGTTGCTGAGCTCACTGGTGCGTTCCTTCTTTTTAAGAATGTTCCAAACAGTTGTTTTGGCCACACCTAATGTTTTTGCTATCTCTCTGATGGGTTTGTTTTGTTTTTTAAGCCTAATGATGGCTTGCTTCACTGATAGTGACAGTTCTTTGGATCTAATCTTGAGAGTTGACAGCAACAGATTCCAAATGCAAATAGCACACTTGAAATGAGCTCTGGACCTTTTATCTGCTCATTGTAATTAGGATAATGAGGGAATAACACACACCTGGCCGTGGAACAGCTGAGAAGCCAATTGTCCCATTACTTTTGGTTCCTTAACAAGTGGGAGGCACATATGCAAACTGTTGTAATTCCTACATCGTTCACCTGATTTGGATATAAATACCCTCAAATTAAAGCTGACAGTCTGCAGTAAAAGCACATCTTGTTAGTTTCATTTCAAATCCATTGTGGTGGTGTATAGAGCCAAAAATGTTACAATTGTGTTGATGTCCCAATATTTATGGACCTAACTGTAAATACATATTATAATTATATTATTATTTATATTATATATAACTTGTAATATATTTTTATATTTGCAAAAAATGCATTGCTAGTTATCAATAATATCAGTTTTTACATTTCTATGAAGTCATGCATTGCGATTGGTAGTGGAACTATGTACACTGCTCAAAAAAATAAAGGGAACACAAAAATAACACATCCTAGATCTGAATTGATTATATATTCTTCTGAAATACTTTGTTCTTTACATAGTTGAATGTGCTGACAACAAAATCACACAAAAAAAAAATGGAAATCAAATTTTTTAAGCCATGGAGGTCTGGATTTGGAGTCACACTCAAAATTAAAGTGGAAAAACACAGTACAGGCTGATCCAACTTTGATGTAATGTCCTTAAAACAAGTCAAAATGAGGCTCAGTAGTGTGTGTGGCCTCCACGTGCCTGTATGACCTCCCTACAACGCCTGTGCATGCTCCTGATGAGGTGGCGGACGGTCTCCTGAGGGATCTCCTCCCAGACCTGGACTAAAGCATCTGCCAACTCCTGGACAGTCTGTGGTGCAACGTGACGTTGGTGGATAGAGCGAGACATGATGTCCCAGATGTGCTCAATTGGATTCAGGTCTGGGGAACGGGCGGGCCAGTCCATAGCATCAATGCCTTCGTCTTGCAGGAACTGCTGACACACTCCAGCCACATGAGGTCTAGCATTGTCTTGCATTAGGAGGAACCCAGGGCCAACCGCACAAGCATATGGTCTCACAAGGGGTCTGAGGATCTCATCTCAGTACCTAATGGCAGTCAGGCTACCTCTGGCGAGCACATGGAGGGCTGTGCGGCCCTCCAAAGAAATGCCACCCCACACCATTACTGACCCAATGCCAAACCGGTCATGCTGGAGGATGTTGTAGGCAGCAGAATGTTCTCCACGGCGTCTCCAGACTCTGTCACGTCTGTATCATGTGCTCAGTGTGAACCTGCTTTCATCTGTGAAGAGCACAGGGCGCCAGTGGCGAATTTGCCAATCTTGGTGTTCTCTGGCAAATGCCAAACGTCCTGCACGGTGTTGGGCTGTAAGCACAACCCCCACCTGTGGACGTCGGGCCCTCATATCACCCTCATGGAGTCTGTTTCTGACCGTTTGAACCAGACACATGCACATTTGTGGCCTGCTGGAGGTCATTTTGCAGGGCTCTGGCTGTGCTCCTCCTGTTCCTCCTTGCACAAAGGCGGAGGTAGCGGTCCTGCTGCTGGGTTGTTGCCCTCCTACGGCCTCCTCCACATCTCCTGATGTACTGGCCTGTCTCCTGGTAGCGCCTCCATGCTCTGGACACTACGCTGACAGACACAGCAAACCTTCTTGCCACAGCTCGCATTGATGTGCCATCCTGGATAAGCTGCACTACCTGAGCCACTTGTGTGGGTTGTAGACTCCGTCTCATGCTACCACTAGAGTGAAAGCACCGCCAGCATTCAAAAGTGACCAAAACATCAGCCAGGAAGCATAGGAACTGAGAAGTGGTCTGTGGTTACCACCTGCAGAACCACTCCTTTATTGGGGGTGTCTTGCTAATTGCCTATAATTTCCACCTGTTGTCTATCCCATTTGCTCAACAGCATGTGAAATTGATTGTCACTCAGTGTTGCTTCCTCAGTGGACAGTTTGATTTCACAGAAGTGTGATTGACTTGGAGTTACATTGTGTTGTTTAAGTGTTCCCTTTATTTTTTTGAGCAGTGTATATACACAATATACTGCTGCACTGGATATAAATATAACATAAAACACTTCTGAGGACTAAAGCTTATATTAGCAAATCAAATGTTAGTCAGTTCCTGTAAAGAGCATTTGTTCTGCTAAAGAAAGTACTGTATGCACTACTCCCTTTTTTTTTCTTGTAGAGCAATAGATACCTGAATATATACATGTAATTACAAACATATAATATATAAATGACAAAAAGAAAGCATATAAATCACTAAAACAGGAGGGTAGCACGGAAGCACTGAAAAACTATAAGGAAAAAAATAGAACATGTAAAAAACTAATAAAAGCGGCCAAACTAGAGACCGAGAGATTAATTGCCAAAGAGAGTAAAACTGACCCTAAAATGTTCTTCAATTATATAAATGTTAAAAAGTATAAATCTGAAGGTGTCGGCTCTTTAAAGAGTAATGAGGGGGGAGTCGCAGAGAGCGACGAGGAGAAAGCAAAGCTGTTAAATATTTTTTCTCCAATGTATTCACTGAGGAAAATAAACTGTCAGATGACATGCAGAATGTAAAAATAAATTCCCCATTAAAAGTGTCCTGTCTGACCCAGGAAGAAGTACATCAGCGACTTAAAAAGATTAAAATAGACAAATCGCCAGGACCGGATGGCATACACCCCCGTATCCTAAGGGAATTAAGTAATGTCATAGCCAGACCCTTATTTCTGATATTTACGGACTCTATACTGACAGGGAATGTCCCACATAATTGGCGCATGGCAAATGTGGTGCCAATATTCAAAAAGGATCCAAAAACAGAACCTGGAAACTATAGGCCGGTAAGTTTAACATCTGTTGTGGGTAAACTGTTTGAAGGTTTTCTGAGAGATGCTATCTTAGAGCATCTCAACGGAAATAAGCAAATAACGCCATATCAGCATGGCTTCGTGAAGGATCGGTCATGCCAAACTAATTTAATCAGTTTCTATGAGGAGGTAAGTTCTAGACTTGACAGCGGCGAATCAATGGATGTCGTATATCTGGACTTCTCCAAAGCATTTGACACTGTACCACATAAAAGGTTAGTATATAAAAGGAGAATGCTCGGACTGGGAGAAAACGTCTGTATGTGGGTAAGTAACTGGCTCAATGATAGAAAACAGAGGGTGGTTATTAACGGTACACACTCAGATTGGGTCACTGTCACTAGTGGGGTACCTCAGGGGTCAGTATTGGGCCCTATTCTCTTCAATATATGTATTAATGATCTTGTAGAAGGCTTGCATAGTAAAGTATCAATTTTCGCAGATGACACTAAACTGTGTAAAGTAATTTACACTGAAGAGGATAGTATACTGCTACAGAGGGATCTGGATAGATTGGAGGCTGGGGCAGATAAGTGGCAGATGAGGTTTAACACTGACAAATGTAAAGTTATGCACATGGGAAGGAATAATGCAAGTCACCCGTACATACTAAATGATAAAACACTCGGTAACACTGACATGGAAAAGGATCTAGGAATTTTAATAAACAGCAAACTAAGCTGCAAAAACCAGTGTCAGGCAGCTGCTGCCAAGGCCAATAAGATAATGGGTTGCATAGATGCCCGTGATAAGAACATAGTCCTACCACTTTATAAATCGCTAGTCAGACCACACATGGAGTACTGTGTACAGTTCTGGGCTCCTGTAAACAAGGCAGACATAGCAGAGCTGGAGAAGGTCCAGAGGAGGGCAACTAAAGTAATAACTGGAATGGGGCAACTACAGTACCCTGAAAGATTATCAAAATTAGGGTTATTCACTTTAGAAAAAAGACGACTGAGGGGAGATCTAATTAATATGTATAAATATATCAGGGGTCAGTACAGAGATCTATCCCATCATCTATTTATCCCCAGGACTGTGACGAGGGGACATCCTCTGCGTCTGGAGGAAAGAAGGTTTGTACACAAACATAGACAAGGATTCTTTACGGTAAGAGCAGTGAGACTATGGAACTCTCTGCCTGAGGAGGTGGTGATGGTGAGTACAATAAAGGAATTCAAGAGGGGCCTGGATGTATTTCTGGAGCGTAATAATATTACAGGCTATAGCTACTAGAGAGGGGTCGTTGATCAAGGGAGTTATTCTGATTGCCTGATTGGAGTCGAGAAGGAATTTTTTATTCCCCTAAAGTGGGGAAAATTGGCTTCTACCTACCCGGGTTTTTTTTTTGCCTTCCTCTGGATCAACTTGCAGGATAACAGGCCGAACTGGATGGACAGATGTCTTTTTTCGGCCTTATGTACTATGTTACTATATATAGATACATGTATACACAGACACACGCATATATACACATATATGCATACATGTATATCAAATGAACTTTACTGGGACTCTAAATAGGGTTGCATCCCCCTCCCCCCTACAGGGATCTTGCTGCCTGTGAATTAGATTGCACGCTATCTCTCTACACACTGATGCCCTGCCCTCCCACAGTGTGACCTGAAGTCTGGGGCCAGGATGCGGCAGGGTGGGCCATATTCACAATCTCCTCTCCTAACGCTACCGTGAAACAGATACAATCAATAAAATATATGTAAATGTACAGTCATGGCCAAAAGTTTTGAGAATGACAAAAATATTAGTTTTCACAAAGTTTGCTGCTAAACTGCTTTTAGATCTTTGTTTCAGTTGTTTCTGTGCTGTAGTGAAATATAATTACACACACTTCATACGTTTCAAAGGCTTTTATCGACAATTACATGACATTTATGCAAAAGAGTCAGTATTTGCAGAGTTGGCCCTTCTTTTTCAGGACCTCTGCAATTCGACTGGGCATGCTCTCAATCAACTTCTGGGCCAATTCCTGACTGATAGCAACCCATTCTTTCATAATCACTTTTTGGAGTTTGTCAGAATTTGCGGGTTTTTGTTTGTCCACCCGCCTCTTGAGGATTGACCACAAGTTCTCAATGGGATTAAGATCTGGGGAGTTTCCAGGCCATGGACCCAAAATGTCAACGTTTTGGTCCCCGAGCCACGTAGTTATCACTTTTGCCTTATGGCACGGTGCTCCATCGTGCTGGAAAATGCATTGTTCTTCACCAAACTGTTGTTGGATTGTTGGAAGAAGTTGCTGTTGGAGGGTGTTTTGGTACCATTCTTTATTCATGGCTGTGTTTTTGGGCAAAATTGTGAGTGAGCCCACTCCTTTGGATGAAAAGCAACCCCACACATGAATGGTCTCAGGATGCTTTACTGTTGGCATGACACAGGACTGATAGTAGCGCTCACCTTTTCTTCTCCAGACAAGCCTTTTTCCAGATGGAGAATATGATTTTGCCCCAGTCCTCAGCAGTCCATTCACCATACTTTCTGCAGAAGATCAATCTGTACCTGATGTTTTTTTTGGAGAGAAGTGGCTTCTTTGCTGCCCTTCTTGACACCAGGCCATCTTCCAAAAGTCTTTGCCTCACTGTGCGTGTAGATAAGCTCACACCTGCCTGCTGCCATTCCTGAGTAAGCTCTGCACTTGTGGCACTCCAATCCCGCAGCTGAATCCTCTTTAGGAGACGATCCTGGCGCTTGCTGGACTTTCTTGGATGCCTGAAGCCTTCTTAACAAGAATTGAACCTCTTTCCTTGAAGTTCTTGATCATCCTATAAATTGTTGATTGAGGTGCAATCTTAGTAGCCACAATATCCTTGCCTGTGAAGCCATTTTGATGCAATGCAATGATGGCTGCACGCGTTTCTTTGCAGGTCACCATGGTTAACAATGAAAGAACAATGATTTCAAGCATCACCCTCCTTTTAACATGTCAAGTCTGCCATTTTAACCCAATCAGCCTGACATAATGATCTCCAGCCTTGTGTTCGTCAACATTCTCACCTGAGTTAACAAGACGATTACTGAAATGATCTCAGCAGGTCCTTTAATGACAGCAATGAAATGCAGTGGAAAGTTTTTTTTGGGAATTAATTAAATTTTCATGGCAAAGAAGGACTATGCAATTCATCTGATCACTCTTCATAACATTCTGGAGTATATGCAAATTGCTATTATAAAAACTTAAGCAGCAACTTTTCCAATTTCCAATATTTATGTAATTCTCAAAACTTTTGGCCACGACTGTATGTAAATAGGAAAAATGCAAAAATAATAATTTTAAAATTAATGCAAGTTTTTCACATATAAAAATATTGGGTTGCTCAACCAGGAGTAATAATGGATAGGTGCACTACTAAAAGACTCACCCAATCTAGTTGTAAATAAATAAATAAATAGTAGCAGGCAACACTTACAAGTGGAGTATGTGTTTATTAACTAAAAGCTGGACAATAGCTAAAATAATGACCAGCAATAAAAAAAATAGCAATAAATAAAAAATAGCAATACATATAAAATAGTGATAGATCCAGGAGCATACACAAACAAATAAATTAATATCCCATAAATAGGTCCTTCACACACTGCCTGCTGTCTCTGTTATATGGCAAATTCCATTAAAAGATCGAAGCGCTGACATTGATAGTTACTTACCAACTACTTCCACCTTGTCTATACTGCAACAAATTGCTGTGAACTTGGATACACATATATATATATATTCTCTATTCTCCTATTCTATGCTGCTACAATTATATTAGAATATGGAAGTGAACTGAACTTGTCTTATTCCCCTCTGTGAATTGGAACACTATCTAACTCAGGTGCTGCTACATAAACTATGACATTTATGGGATATAAATTTATTTGTTTGTGTATGCTCCTGGATCTATCACTATTTAAAATGTATTGCTATTTTTTATTCATTGCTATTTTTTATTGCTGGTCATTATTTTAGCTATTTTCCTGATTTCAGTTAATAAACACGTACTCCACTTGTAAGGCCCCTTTCACACGGGCGAGATTTCCGCGCGGCTGCAATGCATGAGGTGAACGCATTGCACCCGCACTGAATCCGAGCCCATTAATTTCTATGGGGCTGTGCAGATAGGCAGTGATTTTCACGCATCACTTGTGCGTTGCGTGAAAATCGCAGCATGCTCCTCTTTGTGCGTTTTCCAAGCAACGCAGGCCCCATAGAAGTGAATGGGGTTGCGTGAAAATCGCAAGCAAGCAAGTGCTGATGTGGTGCGATTTTCACGCACGGTTTCTAGGAGACGATCGGGATGGAGACCCGATCATTATTATTTTCCCTTATAACATGGTTATAAGGGAAAATAATAGCATTCTTAATACAGAATGCATAGTACAATAGGGCTGGAGGGGTTAAAATAATTTAAAAAAAAATCCACTTGATCGCGCAGTCCGTTTTCTCTTCTGTCTTCTTCTGTGCTGTGCACAGGAAAAGGACCTGTGGTGACGTCACTACGCTCATCACATGGTCCGTCACATGATCCATCACCATGGTAACAGATCATGTGATGGACCATGTGATGAGCGCAGCGACGTCATCAAAGGTCCTATTCCTCAAAGAAGAAGACAGAAGAGAAGCCAGGCTGCGCGAACAAGTGGATTAAGGTGAGTTAAATTATTTTTTATAAATTTTTAACCCCTCCAGCCCTATTTTTAACCCTTCCAGCCCCTCCTCGCCCGTGTGAAAGGGGCTTTAGATCCTATTGTAGCCATACTGAGAGTGGGGGGTAGGGTGTAAAGTAACACCATATACAGTAAACAATGTATACCACGGTCAATAGACCAAACCAAATCCCTTTAGGGGTCTCTATCTAATATTAAAATATATATCTTTATTTCATCATTCTTAAAACATAAGTGTAATAGAAAAAAATATGTTTAAAATTGTCAGTGTGCAGCAGGGTTGCCGCTGGTAATTACTAGCAGCTACTAGTTCAGTAGATATAAAACCCCGCTGCACACTGACAATTTTAAACATTTTTTTCTATTACACATATGTTTTAAGAATGATGAAATAAAGATATATATTTTAATATTAGATAGAGACCCCTAAAGGGATTTGGTTTGGTCTATTGACAGTGGTATATATTGATTATAATATCCCGAGGATCCCTATGAGGGATTAGGATTATATACCATATACAGTAGTGTTAAACAGACTCCCTCACTTGTTCACAAATAGCCAAACATGTGATAATGAAGGCCGGCATTAGCATATGAATCGCGATTTGCATCTAAAAACCTTCAGTGTTTCTTCTTGATGCAGTTTTCCATATTTATTTTTATATATTATTTGTTTTTCTCTGAAGTAGTGGATACAGAGTGTATTTATTAGCTATGTTCCTATAGTGGCTGAATGTTAATACAGTATTTATATTATATATAAATTTACATATAGTATAATTAGTGTAATATTGTATAATTATTTATTCCATGATCCATATGAGGTATGGTGATTTAGATATAGTGTATTGTACAATATAATTATATATCTGTATACTGTACACTGCTCCATTACATATCTGTATACAACACTTCATTATATATCTGTACACACTGCTCTATTATATATCTGTATGCAGTAGACCGCAAAAAATCCGGTACAATGTATCACCAGGTGTTATCCAAATCTAATCCACTTGTATCACAGATCTAAAGACATAATGGAGCGGTGTATACAGATATATTATAGAGCTGCATATGCAAATATATAGTCTAATATTCTCGATGTACTGAATCATAATTGTGATCGATACATAAATATATGAATGTACAGTTAGTCCATTGTACAGTAGTTTATTATTTTTTATTTCTTTTTAACCCCTCCAGCCCTATTTTTAACCCCTCCTCGCCCGTGTGAAAGGGGCCTTAGATCCTAATGTAGCCATACTGAGAGTGGGGGGTAGGGTGTAAAGTAACACCATATACAGTAATATATATTTGTACTGTATGTATTTTTTTTATTTAATTAGGCGATTAGGCTATCTTTCTATGCTTATTTTTTTATTTTATTTTTAAATTTTTAATCATTAGGAGTATGTTATCTCACAGTGCTATTTGTTAAATAAACTTTGATGCAAGACCAGCAGAAGGTGTGCACACCAAAAAGTTTTACTTTTAGATCGATAAATACAGTAGATAGCTTAATAATATCATACTTGGTTTGGATTGCACCAGTATGCGCTATAGCTGGGTTATATTACTGCCTGTGTAATTTTAACATATTCTTATATGTACTGGACATATTTTTTTTATAAAAAAACTACAAACAGTACAAATATGTTTTCTATACCATAGATATCAATATCCTCTGTAGTAGCATGCCCTTTGTACAGGAGTTTCCACAAAGTGACCCCATTTTGGAAAGAAGACACCCCAAGGTATTCCGTGAGGGGCATGGCGAGTTCATAAAAAAAAATAAAAATTTGGCACAAGTTAGCGGAAATTGATTCTTTTTATTTATTTTTTCTTACAAAGTCTCATATTCCACTAACTTGTGACAAAAAATAAAATTTTACATGAACTCCATACCCCTCACAGAATACCTTGGGGTGTCTTCTTTCTAAAAAGGGGTCACTTGTGGGGTAGTTATACTGCCCTGGCATTTTAGGGGCCCTAAAGCGTGAGAAGTAGTTTGGAATCCAAATGCGTAAAAATGCCCTGTGAAATCCTAAAAGTACTCATTGGAATTTGGGCCCCTTTGCGCACCTAGGCTGCAAAAAAGTGTCACACATGTGGTATCGCCGTACTCAGAAGAAGTAGGGCAATGTGTTTTGGGGTGTATTTTTACATATACCCATACTGTGTGTGAGAAATATCTCTGTAAATGACAACTTTTTCCATTTTTTTTATACAAGTTCTCAATTTACAGAGATATTTCTCTCACCCAGCATGGGTATATGTAAAAATAAACCCCAAAACACATTGCCCTACTTCTCCTTAGTACGGCGATACCACATGAGTGACACTTTTTTGCAGCCAAGATGCGCAAAGGGGCCAATGAGTACCTTTTAGGAGGGAATTTTTAGGCATTTGGATTCCAGACTTCTTCTCACGCTTTAGGGCCCCTAAAATGCCAGGGCAGTATAAATACCCCACATGTGACCCCATTTTCGAAAGTAGACACCCAAAGGTATTCCGTGAGGGGCATGGCGAGTTCATAGAAGATTTTTTTTTTGGCACAAGTTAGAGGAAATTGATATATATATTTTTTTTTTCACAAAGTCTCCCTTTCCGCTAACTTGTGACAAAAAGTTCAATCTTTCATAGACTCAATATGCCCCTCAGCGAATACCTTGGGGTGTCTTCTTTCCAAAATGGGGTCATTTGTGGGGTGTTTGTACTGCCCTGGCATTTGAGGGTCTCCGCAATCATTACATGTATGGCCAGCATTAGGAGTTTCTGCTATTCTCCTTTTATTGAGCACAAGGGGAATGAGATTTTTTTTTTCCGTTCAGCCTCTGGTCTGAAAGAAAAAATGATCGGCACAGATTTCTTCATTCGCATCGATCAATGTGGATGAAAAAATCTCTGCCAAAAAATGTGCAAAAAAAAAAAAAAAGAGGGGAAAGGACATAGGAGTGCTTGCGAAGTAAAGCTGCGATCGCTAATAAAGATCCAAAAAGCTCAAAAGTGATCTTTATAGCGCCGCAGCGATTTTACGGTGTTTTTGCAGTGATCATAAAAAAATAAATTCTGTCACTGCGGTGGGGCGGACTGAACGCAAGTGTGCGCACAAGATCAGGCCTGATCGGGCGAACACTGCGTATTTTGTAGAGCCTAAGGTGACCCTAATGTACTGATATAGATCTGATTGCGATCAGTCTTGATCACTTACAGATACTATATAGTACTAGTGCTGATTAGCGACAGCGATGACGCTAATCAGCGACTAATCAGTGACTGCGGGGTGCTGGGCGCTAACTACCTAACAAGTGGCTAACTAACTGGCGGTGATAAGGGATTCTTAGGCCCCATTCACACGTCCACAATTCTGTTCCGCATTTTGCGGAACGGAATTGCGGACCCATTAATTTCTATGGGGACAGACTTTGTCCCGCTCGGATCCGGAATTGCGGATCTGCACTTCCGGGTCCGCACTTCCGTTCCGCAAAAATATAGAACATGTCCTATTCTATATAGTTCTGGCAATGTGCGGATCCGCAAAATGCGGAAAGCACATTGCCGGTGTCCGTGTTTTGCGTATCCGCCGATCCGCAAAACACATACGGACGCATGAATAGAGCCTTACAGGGGGGTGATCAATGACAAGAGGGGTGATCAGGGGATTAATAAGTGACGGGGGGGGGGGGGGTGGGGTGTGTAGTGTAGTGTGGTGCTTGGTGCTACTTACAGAGCTGCCTGTGTCCTCTGGTGGTGGATCCAAGCAAAAGGGACCACCAGAGGATGGTGGTCCCTTTTGCTTGGATCCACCACCAGAGGACCAGGTAGCAGGTATATCAGACGCTGTTAACAAAACAGCGTCTAATATACCTTTCTGATGCAATTTTTTAAACATCTACAGCCTGCCAGCGAATGATCAGCGCTGGCAAGCTGTAGTTTAACTTCAGAGCTGCGCGCCGCTGTGAACGCACGCGCATGCGCGCGTTCTAGCGAAATCTCGGGTCTCACGAGATGACGCCAATAGGCGTCATTGAGACCTGAGAGCGCCGCCGTCCTGACACCTATCAGCGTTAGTGTGACGGGAAGTGGTTAATATCATACTGGTGCAATCCAAACCAAGTATGATATTATTAAGCTATCTACTGTATTTATCAATCTAAAAGTAAAACTTTTTGGTGTGCACACCCTCTGCTGGTCTTGCATCTAAGTTTATTTAACAAATAGCACCAGTCAGGCGCAGGCAGTGTAGTCAGCGATACTGAGGTATAATACTGCAATGTACACCATTAGTCGATCCTTTTGTATGTACTTGCAACCTTAATGTATCGCACTGACCGCTGCGTGCTTCCACTCCATTAGCTGAGATTAGCTTATACTGCTATATTAACCCTATCTTCTGCCAGTAATTCCAGTCGCAGCTGTTTACTAATTCCCTATATACGTATCCACTATTCACACACCGATTCTAACTTGCCCTAAGCTGCTTCGTTAGCTACAATGAAACTCCTTGCTGCAAAACTGTATAAAAGTTAAGCGCTACACTGTAACACCCCTCCCGACATGTTTCGCCACTGTGTGGCTTCGTCAGGGGAAGTGGGGTACTAGTAGGAATCGAAGCACGCAGTGGTCAGTGCGATACATTAAGGTAGTCACATGCCCTCCTTAGTATTCTTTGAATGGAACTGGATAGCGATATTAACTTTAACTCAACACCGCCATCTACTGGCATTGGTGTGTATTGATAGACTGGAGGAGATAAAATCGCGTTTAGTTAGTAACGAAGTGCGAAATAAGGGAGCGGTAGCGATGACACATCTGTAGTTCGTTTCATTTCAAATCTATTGTGGTGGTGTATAGAGCCAAAAATGTTAGAATTGTGTCGATGTCCCAATATTTATGGACCTGACTGTATATATACTTTTTTCAAATTGCAGTTCGTGTGCCATCTAACTAATTTGCATAAATATAAAAATAATGATATCTCTGCAGCGGTAATCAGCATGATCAACCTAGCAGACAGTATGCCTGGTTTAATGGGGTTGATCATGCTGACAGATGCTCTTTCTTGTCACTGGCATAGCTGATCTGGGCCTGCAAAGATCACATGATAGCATCTGACTGCTACATAGCACACTACTGACCACTTTGTAGAGTGGAAAACAGAAGACAGAACCTGTTTGTTACTTTTTCGGTGATTTTTTATTTTATTTTTATTGTATAAAAGCTGCATTATTGTATAACTTAATTATCAGTTTATCCTGGCATGTATCACAAATATGTATAACAATCCAAAGTTAACGTCCCCTATTTTAAACCTTTTTTGACTTGAGATATTTTGGGCCTTCATGCACAGAACAAAATTTCATCTTTTGTAATGCTGCCAGTGTCTACCGCAAAATGTTTTGTTTCTTTTTTGGTTGGACACATGATCGATTGGAGTGGATAGCAATTCAATTTGTAGGTCTTTTCAAGGATAATGGCCAGAAACAAGAAAAAATTTCCTAATTCTCCAGTTTCATAATTATTATGTTTTATCTGCCCAGAGTACCCTAAATATAGCATTTATTTGTCCCATATACCCTGTTCTTAGCATGATGTTTATATGCAGATCTTCCTGTTTTCATCAGCTTCCTGTTGTGTTTTCTAACTATACAATGGATGCTTTACTTTTTTTCTCAAGGCTTGCCCTGCCCGCCACACTGTTCTCTCTCCAGTAGTGCCCCAACTCTGCTCTCCATGTTAGCTAGGTGGAGCAAGCCCTGTGAGACATTACAGACCATGTTGGGTTTGGTTAGAAAACCCAGCAGGAAGCTGATGAAAACAGGAAGTTTTGCACATAAACATCCTGCCAGTTTGCAGCATCTCTGAGAAAGGGCAAGGGAATTGGTGACATGAAAAACGGCTATATGGGACAAATATATGAAGAGTACGGCAGTGTTCCTCAACTCCAGTCCTCAGGGCCCACCGCCGATCATGTTTTCAGGATTTCCTTAGTATTAAGCAGGTGATATCGTTAGTGTCAATCCATCAGGACTTACCACAGGTATTCATTCTGTTGGATATTCTTAAATCATGACCGGACAGTGGGCCCTGAGGACTGGGGGTGAGGAACACCGATGTATGGGATACTCTGAGCAGATACAGTGCCTGGAAAAAGTATTCATACCTCTTGAACTTTTGCAAAAAAAATTTCATGTTGTACCCAAAAACTGAAATAAATTTTTGGGGGTATTTTATGAGATAGACCAACACAAAGTAGCAAGTACAGTATGTGTGAATTGAAAAGAAAATTATAGTGTGGTGTGCATTTGTATTCAGCCCCCCCCCCGACTCAATATTTTGTAGGACCACCTTTTGCAGCAATTACAGCTGCAAGTCTTTTGGGGTATGTCTCTACAATTTTGCATATGTAGAGGCTGAAGTTTTTGCCCTGGACTTTGACTGGGCCATTCTAACTCATGAATTTGCTTTGATCTGAACCATTCCATTGCTCTTGCTGTATGTTTAGGGTTGATGTCCTACTGGAAGGTGAACCTCCTCCCCAGTCTCAAATCTTTTGCAGCCTCTAACAGATTTTCCTCCAGGATTGCCCTGTATTTAGCTCCATCCATCTTCCCATCAACTCTGACCAGCTTCCCTGTCCCTGCTGAAGAAAAACATCTCCAAAGCATGATGCTGCCACCACCATGTTTTAACGTGGGAATGGTTGAGGGTTAGTTATCCGCCACATATAGCGTTTTGCAATTAGGCCAAATAATTCAACTTTGATATTATCTGACCAGAGCATCATCTTCCACATGCTTGCTCTGTCCCCTACATAGCTTGTGGCAAACTGCAAACGGGACTTCATATGGCTTGTAGTTGTGCCATACTCGTTCCATTTTCAGATGATGGATTGAACCGTGCTCCGTGAAATGTTCAGAGCTTGGGATACTTTTTTATAACCTAACCCTGCTTTACACTTCTACACAACTTAAAACCTGACCAGTCTGGTGTGTTCCTTGGTTTTCATGATGCAGTTTGATCACTATTGTTCTATAACAAACCTCTGAGGCCTTCACAGAACAGCTGTAGTTATACTGAGAAAAAATGACACATGTGGACTATAAGAGTACAGGGGGCTGAATACAAATGCATGCCACACTTTTCAGGTTATTATTAAAAAAATAATAAACCTCATAAAATCCCAATAAAATACCTTTAAATTTATGGGTGTAAAGTGAAAAAATTTGTATGAATACTTTTTTTAAAGCACTGTAAAAAAAATCCAAATATGAAACCAGAGAACCCCTTTAAAGGAAATGTGTCCCCAGTTTTATGCTGGCCTATCTGAGGACAACATAAAACACAAGTAGAAAACTGTCATACATTTGTGGCTTTACCAAAAATTGCTACAATTTTGTGATGCTGTTTGTGCAGATGAAACACACTGAATGTATTACACCTGCACAAGCTGTGTGGGCAAAAACTACACTGCAAAAATGTGGTAATTTGTGATAAACATTTGTGGTCTTCTTGAGAGGTCACTGCTAGTATGGCTCATGGCTTTGAACTTACCTGGTAGCTTGCATTTAATGCTCCATAGCCAAGGCCTGAAATCATATTCTTAACAAGGGTTGGGCTCCTGCAAGAATGAAAGTATTAAAAAACATATAGTCTATTTGAAAAAACAATGTATGTAGAATCAAATCTGATATTTTTTTTTATCTACACCTGCTATCCAATTTTTATAGAGAATATATGGTTGATTTCCCAGACAACCCACGTTTCAATTAAATAATCACTGATTCAGTGAGTGGACATTTGCAAAAAAAAAATAAATAAAATGAAAGCTTTCATTTCATCATGTACCCAATAATTCTGTTTCAATTGTTCTAAAGTATTTAACTATTACTTGCTGCCTATTTATTCCCTCTTCTTCTCGGTATTCATATCTGCAGGTCTATGTTTTCCCATATATCTTGTTAAGGCCTCATGCACACGACCGTTGTGTGCATCCGCGTCCGTTCCGTCATTTTTCACAGTTTAGCGGAGGTCCCATTCATTTCTATGGAGCTGTGAAAAAAAAATGATAGTCCTCCGTTTTTTCTCCGTGTCCGTGATTCCAGTCCGTCAAAAAAATATAACCTGTCCTATTCTTGTCAGTGGAAAACGGAGGACGGACCCATTCAAGTCAATGGGTCCATCCAAAAAAACGGATGCATAACTGGTATGTCATCCGTGTCCGAGGTGCAATAAAATTACACTTTTCATTAACCTTCCTTTTTTTCCCCCTGTCAGACAAAAAAAAAAGGAAGACACAAGGAAACACAACTGAAGCAAAATCGGACACGGACCACTGAAGCCAAATCACTGACAGTGAAAAAACACTGTCGTGTGCATGAGGCCTTAACAGGACACAAGACCTAGTTTTGTCTTATACTAGATCTAAAACAGCTAGTTACTATTGACCCTATGCGTTCCTGTATTTACGTCCTCGGTGGTCTAGAGTCTAATCACAATATATTTCATTGTGATATGCAGCATGGATTTGTGCGACAGACATCGATGACATCGAGGGTCTACAAATTCCTACCACATCTCAGTTGGAGTTCCTGAGAGGCTGTGAACAGGTGAGCTCTTTGCACCAGTTCACATGCGGCGCTGGACGGTGGCCGTCGCTGCTTCTATGCTGTGCTGGTGGAGTGATGGGACCCGGGGCCTAGGTGGCTTTGCCGCACAGTGGGGCCGCTGTGTGGCAGCTGGGTCCCATTGCCTGCTGGAGCGGTGTGGAGGCGCGGTGGTCGCCGCACGGCGCCGCGCCATAGTTACAGTAGGTTCCCACTTAAACAAGAGGCAACCTTGTCGCGGTAAGTGGGCCTATGCTCTTTGATCAAACTGTATACTAATTGCCTCTTTATAGTGCACAGCAAATGATTGATAACAGTGCTGTATAGCCATGTTTTATCAAAAGAAATGCTGAAAATTGTAAACAGTTGTCATATCAGAAGTATAGGAATGAGGATGTGTGATTTAGATTTTCTCTACATATCAAGACATCGATGACAGCTTTCAATCCACAAGCTGCAGTTCAACCATTTGATATACTCTTCTATGGGAAATTTTGAAGCGATGTATCTATGTTGCCACCTGCTGGCAATTTCTGGTGCTACACTTTCATTATTTCAGTAAATTAGGTCATAGAAGTATTCCTTATTGCATAGTAAATCATGCTAAAAGTCATTATTTTTGTCTCGCAACTGTTAGACAACACAGAATTCACTTCCCATTGTAATGAGTTGGTTTGATCAGAAAGAATAGGCCTTCTCATTGATTCGGATGGCAGTGTTTTTTAGAATGCCAGTTAACTGCCAACAGAAAACATAGAGGAATGTGCACCAACTCTGGATGCCTACATTCTGTCTTTTTGGAAATGAAGCATCTACCGCACTGTACATCTAAATGAAAGTGCACACTGTGTTGGAGCTATGTATTGTTTTCAGGAACAAAATTCAATTTACACTTTAAAGGTGCTATATTGATGCAGCTTTTGAAGCTACAACGAGAAGTAGATTATAAAAAGAGAAACGGGGAGATTTATCAAAACTGGTGTAAAAAAACTTGGCCTAACTGCCCATAGCAACCAGTCAGATTTTCATTTTTCAGAGTTCCTTTACACCAGTTTGATAAATCTCCCCTTTCCTATATATTTCCCCTCCATTAATGATGAAAGCCTGACATTTGGTCTGAAAACTACATTGAGAAATTGCGCCAAAACAGCATGTGTGAATGCACCCTTACAACTAGAGGTGTATTGAATCAGTTCATTTTTCTTTATATATTTTTACACTATAGTACAAAGCCTTATACTTGAGAATATATATGTTTCAGTACCTGCCCCATCAGATTTCTCCCTACACCAGGCAAACATGTACTTCTACCAATTTAATGAGACCCTAATTAACCTACTTCTATGGGTTTAGACTGACAAGCAGCCAGACATGGTAAGGACCTTACAATTAAACTTATGGTATGCTATGAAAGACAGTAATGTTAGGCTATGCTCACATATTACATTGTCATTTGGTTTTTACAAATGCTTTTTGGAGGGCACATTTATTTTTTTAAATTCAGACACATTTTTCTGATGTTTTTCTAGTAGAGAATCCTATCGGAAAAAGGTTGGTAATGGCAATTCTTCAAGCATGCTGCATTTTGGGGTGAAAAAAATAAAACTAATACTGGAAGATACACTGCAAAAAACATTCTCTTTTTCCTGAGAACAGTGGGGTACATTTATCAAGATTGGCATACCCATGTGCCAGTCTTGATCCCTCTCCACTGGTGTGAGATGTGCCTAATTTATTAAGAGGCAGATGAAGGGGCTGGCGCAGACTTCAGATATAACTTCCACCAGTTTATGGCGAAAGTTATTGTAAATCCGGTGTGCGGCCCACCCCTCTCGCTAAGTCCCACCCCTTCCTGTGCCATAATGTGCGCCTTTTTTAGCCACAATAGTAAAGTACACTATTTAATAAGTGTCCCACAGTATGTGTGAAACCACACACACTGATTGTTCCGGCAGTTTCTGCTCACTAAAAGAGGCCATAGAAGCTGCTTGTGGTTTCTTCCGTACTACATCGTTTTTTTTGCTATTTTCCCTACTGAGAAACAAAACAAGCTCCCAAAAAAAAAAAATGGTTGCATTTTTTCTAAAATGCCCCAAAATGGACACCTAATACATACACAGAAGAATATTACCATGATGCACAATTTTACTTGTGGAAAATAGTTCATATCGTGCAATTGCACTGCACCATGTGTTTTTTTTTTAGACAATATTAGCCTAAATTACACAATTAGCATATACTATCAGCAACCGTGAAACAGCACATCCACCCATTATTATTGGTTGAAACTGATAGTTTTTTTTTTTTTGTAGAAAGTTTGTATCATTAATGACAATCGATATGTCTATTGCCAGATAAATAAAAATAATATACCACGCCTTCCTTGGGTGGTAAAAATTTTAGGGTCATTACAGACATGAATTTTGTCTGCCATTTTTTACCACTTAAAAAAAAGTAAAATGGACACCTTTTTTTCCCTAAATGACTGTGTAAGCCATGGTCTTTTTTCTGTAGGAAATAAAACACCAGAAAAAGTATGTAAAAATGCCAGAAAATAAATAAAAAAGCTTCAGCATGCTGCATCTTTCAAAAACTGCCAGACTCAAAAAACACCACCTAATTAACAAGAAACACTAGTAGCAAAAAATGTGTTCAGCGTTTCATATTTCCCATAGACTTTCAGCTGACATCTGGAGCTGACATTTTTATCACAAAACCACACCAAAAACCATAGCTACAAAAAATTAAAAACATCAGAAGTACACAGGGATGTCATGTGAACCCATCCTAAATATGCCTCTCAAAATGCATCAAACACATACAAAAAGATAGATTTTAAAAGAGTCCACTTTCACATGGTCAGTATTTTGTTAGTTTTTCTCTCTTTAGGTTACAAATACTGGATTAAAATAAGTGAACCAAATGAGCAGGTGTGTAATTGGACTTAGAGCCCATTCACACCGTGGTCCACAAATTGCAGATATGCAAAACACAGATACCGTGTATGTTAGTCGTGTATGTTCCAAATTTTGCAAAACGGAATGTCCTGCCATCTCCTTGTCCATAAAACGGATAAGAATAGGACATGTTAAATTTTTTTTACAGGTAAATGGGTCCGCAAAAAATGCGGATCGGATGTGGACCAAAACCACGATCGTTTGCATGAGGCTTTACTGTGTATCTGGAACTAGAGCTTGATGGCTTGCAGTGATATGTGGCAGGCAAAGTTGTGTTCCACAGAAATCTGCACTGAACTGAACGCAACAGGGCAAGAAACAACCAGCAAAGGCAACAACCATCACACCCATAAAAGATAACGGACAATGTGTGCTGCCAAGAAGATTGTATGCAACACCGGGTTGAAAAACAAAATCATCTATTGTCGAGCTACACAGATGGGTATTGCGGCGACAGAAGTCTTTGACAAGCTCTATTGTTATACTAAAACCGTCCAACTGATACTTCCAGACTAGTTTGGTTTTTCGGTTACTTACCCTGTCATCTTTGGCGGTCTCCTCTTTTGGTATTCCAGCTCATCTACGGTCCACACAGCACCTTTCACATTTTCCACGCGCACAAAGCACTTATGCAAACTAAGGTTGTGTCGAACTGCATTCTGTAGAAGAGTGAATCATTTTGACAATTATACCACCTATTTATCTGTCATTTATGTCACACAAGAAAATGTACAGCTGTGTGCTGGCAATATATATATATATATATATATATATATATATACACACACACAGGTCAAACGCGAAAAATTAGAATATTGTGCAAAGTTCATTTATTTCAGTAATGCAACTTAAAAGGTGAAACTAACATATGAGATAGACTCATTACATGCAAAGTGAGATATTTTAAGCCTTTGTTATAATTTGGATGATTATGGTTTACAGCTTATGAAACCCCAAAGTGACAATTTTGAGGTACCCTTTTCTCAGGGGATATGGATTAATTAGCTGACTAGAGTGTGACACTTTGAGCCTAGAATATTGAACCTTTTTACAAAATTCTAATTTTAAGCTGCATTAATGCAATTCCTTTTAATTTGCATTAATGAAATAAATTGACTTTTGCACGATATTCTAATTTTTTGAGTTTCACCTGTATATACACACACACACTGGGTCCCTGCACTAATGAAACTCAAAAACAAATTTCTATATTACACACTATGGAAAAGTCATAGAAAACCAGCCAGCTTATGTGTTCCTGAAGTAGATCTGCGAAAGTGTACTGTGTGCTGTTCAAAAAGACAATACTTGGAGGGTACAAAGCTTGGCAAGCACTGGTTAATCCGTAAAAATGTGTGCATCATGCCTTACAGACAAATGGGGCAAGCAGCTGATATGAAATATTCTGCTTTCTTTTTACTCAAACTAATTTGCCTCTAATCAACACAGTACATTTTAAAGAGTCTCATAAGCTGCCATTTCTGATTACCAAGGAGTTAATAGCAGGGCAAAGATGGCAGCACGTGCATATCACCACCCTTTCCTGACACTCCCACACTCAAATGATATGACCCCAATTTCAAAGCAGCGCCCCTTCTCTCATTTAAGCCCTGGCTGGAGATGAGAGACTAATTCGTTAGGCTAAAACATTAACAGCAATTTGAGAGGTCAGAAAGGGGTCAGGCAACCAGAGCTCAGACAGACGGGAGGGAGCGGGCTACAGAAAGAATGAGAACCAGGAGGAGCGAGAAGGAAGGAAAATGAATACACAGCAGAGATAAGGACAATATGAGAAACCTGCATAGAAGTCACTAAAACATTCACCCTACCTATACAAGTGTACCATTTCTGAAGCTTCTGCTACTGATTCGTGGCTGGAGACCGCATCAGTACAGTGCTCCCAAACGACTAATATCCAGAGACCAGTAACGGAATCTTCCTGAAGGCCATATTAGGGCTGCTATAGAGGTGCATGTGTATCCCTTCAAATTCATATGGTCTTCTATTTCTGTACAAATCTGACAGAAAAAAGGGCCATCCCCATGAGATCTCCCCTAGAAAAAGAGCCTTTATGGCAGCCCACCAAACCCTATCGGCTTGTGCTCGACATGAAGCAAAAACAAGGTGTGAACAGCCCCTAAGACCAATAGATTGAAGCATGCATGAGTAGGGGTTGACGGTGTAAAATGTCAAAGGCCACACAGAGATCGTGATCCAGTTATCAAAAAGGCGTAAAATAATGTTTTTCATAGAAAGTTGGACTGTATCACAGAAAAACTTCATGAAAGCAGTAAATACATAGAGTCTAGATGCACTCAATTACCTTCCATGTGGCTGTGTTCCTTCTGAAGTATGCAAACATGCGAGTGAACCAATTGTAAATCTCATTCAAAGTCAGCTGTCTGTCTGGTGTATCCAGAATAGCCTGTTAAAAAATGGCGAAAGGTGGGGTAAGTATTTCAAGTGTGCGTTTAATTTCTAATTCCGCTCTAGCTTCATTACTGTTTTTCTGCTCTTACCTGTCGGATAAGTGAGGCATATGTGAAGGGTGGGCGAACCTCAGCATTTTTATAAAACTCATGATTCTGAGCAAGCTCTAAAAAGTTAAGAAGAAAAGGACACATTACACATTAGCTCTTCTGTAACTTTGTATATTCAGCATTTATAATGAATAGTAACAGTGGGGAATGCATAAAAACTCTCTAACACCCTTCCCCTATCCATGGCTGCATGTTCCTAAGTCTTCCTGTCCTGACCATTCATGGTTCGCTCTCTCTCCATGCAACGTCCTCCGCCTGAGCCTTACAAACACCACTGTGAAAATCAGCTTAACAGCCTATGCGCCATCGGGCGGCCCACCACAGACTCGCTGGAAGAAGGGAAGGATCTGTGAAACCGATGCCCACAGTGGATTTGAGGGATAGAATTTAATGGAGGGAGAGGAGTGGTGGCACAGGGAGAGGATAAGGGCGTTAGGAGATGGGTGGAGCTATGAACAGTAAGGTCAGATTGGCTTGATTGGGCACAAGCAATGATGATGGATGATGCCGCCCTAGGCACTTGGGTCCTAATTTGCATAAGGAATAAAGATTGTTTTCTGCTGCAAACAAGCAACACAGATTATAACAAAAGTACGTTAAGAAGGCTGTTTAGGTTACAGAGGTCTAATGAGTGAAAATGAGGTGGCAGACTCTCTTTAAAGGGAACCTGTCACCTGGATTTTGGGCATAGAGCTGAGGACATTTGCTGCTAGATCGCCGCTAGCACATCCGCAATATCCATTCCCCATAGCTCTCTGTGCTTTTATTGTGTGAAAAAAACGATTTTATATATATGTAAATGAGGCTACTAACGCTTCCGGAGCCCAGCAATGCCCACTGTGAAGGAGCCCAGCACTGACCTGCATATTCCGAATCTCCTCCTTGCTCCCCGACGTCACAAAGCTAGAGCACCGTAATCTTGCGATGCGCTAACTAGCGCATGCGCAGTTTCAGCATAGTGTTCCTTCCCTGTGCTGGCATCAGGAAGGAACTGCGCATGCGCTAGCTGTCGCATCGCCAGATTACGGCGCTCTAGCTTTGTGACGTCGGGGAGCAAGGAGGAGATTCGGAGGATGCGGGACGGTGCTGGTCTCCTTCACAGTGGGCGTGGCTGGGCTCAGAGAACGCTGGATTCATCTCTCAAGCATGGAGGAGACAGGACTCATCTAAGGTTCATTTACATATCTATAAAATCGTTTTTTTGACACAATAAAAGCACACAGAGCTATGGGGACTGGGTATTGCGGATGTGCTAGCGCCCATCTAGCAGCCCATGTCCTCAGCTCCATACCCAAAATCCAGGTGACAGGTTCCCATTAAGCACACTGTCAGCCGACTTTTGACTGTAGTTAATATAACACCCCATGCCCATATGACACTCACCAGGGTCCAGGATGCTGTGGAAAGTGGAGATGTATGCTGGGGTCCTCACACTGAACAGCTGTTTCTGTGCCTGCAGAACTGACATGGATGGAACACGCTAGACCCAGTGAACTGAATTTCTGACTAATAAATTGATGACTCCGCGGAATATGCTGGAGCTTTATGAACAAGGATAATGAGAACAGTCTAGTTCTAACAACTTAGCCCTGCAGAGCCACTTTTATAGTCAGGGAAAGACATTCACTGGTGACTACCATTTTCCTCCATGTAACAGGGAGGCTCAAAAACAAATAAAGCAGCCCTTACATGCAAATACCCTGCATTTGAGCTTCGGAGACTCATGTAAGGGAGTGGAAGATTGGGGTTAACTGCAGTAAAAGCTGAAATCTTAGCTTTAGGTTAGAAGTGTGCTCTAAAAGGAACCTGTTGACCATGGTGTCTGATCTGGAGGCAGCACGTTATAGAGCAGGAGGAGCTGAGCAGATTGGTATCAGGAAAACATCTGTTGTATTCAATTACATCTCTTCTCCTTTTGGGTTTTGGAGTCAAGGTGGTGATCCTCTTCAGTGACTTACATCCTTCCCTGTGTGACTAGCATACCTGTCAATTACTTATAGAACCACCTCTGTGACTCCTAAGGCCAGAATAAGCAGGAATTAGGCCAGTTTCATATATGCGGTAGAGGTATCCGGCGGGCTTTTTCGGCAAATGAACAGCCTGCCAGAGTCCACTGTATTCAGCATAGCAGGATAGGGCAGTGCACTATTGGACACCCGGCCAAAACCTGGCGCTCATGCCTCTTCAGATCCTTGCAGGTTCCCATTATGGACAATGGGGTCTGGCGGTGCACGGCCCTATCTGGCTATGCCGGACACAGTGAACTCTGGCAAGCTGTTCCGACAACCTTTATCGCAGATGTGAAAGTAGTCTTACAGGTAATGCTAAATCCTTTCCTCAAAGATATACATCAAACTGCTCTATGACATGCTGATTGCAGATGACACTGTTTCCAATCCGACAGGATCACTTTAAGTACTATTGTGAAAATGTTCATCTTCTTTAGGTCTCATGCACATGACCATATTTTTCTTCAGTGTACTATACATTTTTAAATTGGATAGCACACTGACCAATAGAAATCAATGCGGCAATGCACACATCTGTCTTTTTTTTAACAGATTTGAGTGTCCGACCTGAGAATCTAATCCCAGACAAGTATCATCCTTTCTATTGGTGGAAGTGCATCTAAAGAACCAAAATGTTGTCTAGGCTTCTGATATATTAATTGCAAGGAAGACCTACACAGGGCTTCTGAAGGTTAGACAAATTGTTAAAAAAAACGGCAGACAATACACTAATTAGAGCATGCATAGCGTAAATGTAATGCAATGTAAAGCATGGAAAATAGATTGGCAGTGAAGGCTTGAATTAAGTGGCATTCACCTGAGGATATTGGCGTGCAGAACTTATCCACTATCCTTCTCCGTACAGGACCCATGCTAGGTAGACTTGAGGAGCTGATCACAGAAGTACCTGCTCTCATTGGAGTGATGGGGGCTGTTGCAGAGGTTGGAGGTTGAGGTAAGCCATCTGGGTAGTTGTCTGAAGACATCTTTGTGTGGGTTGCACTGGAGACCAAGTTAAGCTAGAAAAAAATAAATAAATCAAAAGTGCAATGACATGAGCACCCAGCGAAACAAAAAGGGGAGAGTGGTTCAGAGGATAAGGGTGACTTACTGGTTGACTGAAGGGCTTTGGTTCTGAGGGTCTCATGTGCAGATGTGTCATCATTGCTTGTAACCGTTCACTCTCTTTTGCCAGCTAACGTAAAAACAATGCACTATAGTAAAAGCTTGCAACAATAAGCTATACAGTGAACATAAAACATTCACAAAACATAAAATCAGTAAAGTGATGACAATGGAATTTTCTCCTATTTACCTGTATTTCCAGCTGTTGGACCACCTGCATCTGTACCCGGCACTGAGCTGTGCTGCGATCATCCAGCGCATGTTCTGTGTTTAGATGCCTTTAAAGAACACACAAGGCAAAGATTATAATATTGTCTGTAAGAAGAGACCTAGTACAACTGGTACTGTCCAGAGTGTATGCCTACATGTCATCCAGCAATACTGTTCTGGCCTCATGTCTTGTAGTAGCACACAATGGATGGATAAATGCACACACAAATTCTATTATCCGTACCTCAGGTTATCTGATATATAGAAAGGTGTGATTAAGTAAAAACCGCACCCTGTTGGGAATTCTACGGTAGTAGACAGAGGGTCCTCTCTTTAGGATCCTCATCTCTTTGCCAGGGTACAGCATGGTTACACAGAGTGTCTCTGACTCTGGAGGAGCTGTCCTGTCCTTCCTATTGACTTGCATGGACACTGTGTAATACTTCATTTCCCCTGCCCTGATGCTTCAGGGAAACTGAACACTTGTGATCAGCTTGTTGTCATGGGGCCCTTGTAAACAGTAGGGAATGTCCAAAGTAGAGTACTTCTTTAAGAGTAATACATTCTAACACTGACTTTATTTGCAGAGTTTGCTGAACTGTAGCTCCACATTCCCAGGATTCCCAAATGGGATTTTTTTTATGGCTTTCAGTTGCTCCTTAACAACAGACTTCAAACTGTAGCTTAGTTAGAAGCAGTGCAGGGTGACAAATGACAGTTTTTAGCTAGTTTCTCAAGAGCAAATGAGAGAATTTTAACGACCTAATGAGGAAAACTATGTGAAAGTGGAGCTTGGTATAATGTCAGCCAACAATATGAAATGACAAAGAACGTTCTTCATATTCGTAACATAATGGACACAGTTTTGAAAACTCCTGCTACATAGTGCATAAGCTGTGCCAGATCATATACTTTACTTTTGATACTAACTTGATAAACTGTCCCATATCCTCGCACAAAGCCTCACAGCCTGGCCACCGACATTCACCATGTCCATAAAGCAGGTGTGAACTGGGGGGCACCTCATAATGTGACGAACTGTAGATAGAAATAAGGCATACAATAGAAACAATACATAGAAGATTAATTGGGATACAACAGAACGCAGTGGCGGATACGTTATACTCCTGCTCTGTGGCAATGGTTCATATACCAATGAACGAGTCACTAACAACTGCAGATACAGTCATAAGAACGCAGGAATTGAATGTACGACGCTTATAAATGCTTGTGCAATGAAGGGTTTGCACTTACCTGTCCCGCCGCAGGTTTTGTAGGGCACTTTGACCATTAGGTAAAGAAGGGTGAACTGTGGGAGGAGACATCTTGCTGCTTGAGAATGAGGTAGAGATTGTGCTGTGCAGTTCAGCATTATCTTGTTTGCTGGAATCCTCTTGGTTGTTGCTCATCTCCTTCAAGAGCTGCTGAAGATCTGATGGGGACACAGCTAGTGGGAGATTCCAAAATCACGTGTAAGGAAATGTTCAAGGCTAAGGCTTTCTGTCCCTTACAAATAGTCCTTTCCTGCCATATGTCTGGACACTGCAGGCTGCAGTGTAAAAACATCAGACCAAATCTAATATCTGTATCTTTCAGTCACATATCAATACTAACCTTGTGGCAGGCCTGACAATGTCACTTGTCCCTGGCCTGGCTGCAGTCCTACCAGGCTTTGTCTCTGTAGATTTAACAAGTGCTGCTGTTGTATCTGCTGCATCTGTAATAGCTGTTGTTGGAATGCTAGCTGTTTATTCCCCAGTGCTGCCTGGAAATCAGATATCTCAGTGAGAACTACATGAGCAATGCCAACATATGGGAAGCAGGCAGGTATTTAGTCAATCCTACATACAGTGATTAATACATGCACGACTCGTGGTTTCCTGCCATTTAAGCCTGGTATATTCAAGCAAGAAGACCACGAGAATGAGCTGGAGGGAAATCTATTAGTGCCACAGCTATATGCACCAGGTCAATGCACGCAGTCCGACAGACGGACATAGCTAAATGCAATACACTTGTCATTCTATATATCTGAACAGATATGGCCTTTTGTGAGAACTTTTCCCATAATCTTCCACTGTGAGGTCAGATCTTCTTGAGGACACTGGCACTCAGTTTTCTTTTTTCATTAAAGCGGCAATGGCACCCTAAAATTGCTCTCCTCAATGTTAATTATTAGAAAGCATTTCAGTTCATTAAGGCAATAGCTAAAACTATATTTCACAATTAAAACTGGCCACTGGTATAACTTCTGAACACGAGTCTATTAGCAATCATTTCTGCTCAGTAAACGTCCTTAAATCTTATGTTCACACCTGACCGTGAACGTTATTGGTGGGATCTGGGCAGTTCAGTGGGACTCTAATACGCTTCCACCATTTGCTAGATACTGTTTTAAAGGGGCTGCCCAACCAGGAAAATGTTTACAAAAGGAGCATAAAAAGTTATTTGAACAATATTGATCCTGCGTCTCTCCCATGCTTTCCAGGTCACCTGCTGGTCTCTACTTCCTGGTCCCTCTAGACACAAAAATGTGACCGTTCAGCCAATGACTGATTGGAGAAAGTCACGCCTGTGACCAGTGGCTGACTGAGTGGTCTCACATTTCCTATATTAAGAGGAACCAGTGGGGGAACCGGGAACAGTCAGGAGAGCTGCAAGCAATCAGTATAATATTACTGATCCCTTTTTTGAAAACAATTCAAAATGTTCCAGCTGGACAACCCCTTTAAGGTGCACAGATGGATGTGCTTATATTCAGCAAGGGCTGAAATGACCTCATCTTATAGGCTAGTCTCTCTGCCAGCCGTTCTTTGAGAAAAATAATTAATTGTGCAAGTTAATGTTAATGGACGGATCAGGAGTGTATTCCGCAGGATTAGGAACAAGATTTGAAGAAGTACTCAGCTTGGCAAATGCTCACCTCTTTATGCTGCTGTTTCCCTGCCTGTTGCTGGGAAAATAACTGGAGGTGTAGCTGCTCCTGTTGCTTCTTGTAATATTCCTGAAGCTGCCAAGATGAAGAGGAAACACATTACTCACTTCTCCATTTAAAGCCTGCAATAATTAAAACTGATCTACACTGAAAATGTGTCTTAAAAATGAATGATTCTGTAATATGAACGACTGTCAAAGCATTACCCAGAATCATTGGTGTAACTACAAGGTGTGAGGTGTGGCTCCTCTGTACTATAAACAGCCGCTGATAATTGTGTCTATAACACACTATACTTATACTGTATAATGAAAGGGGTTGTCTCACATCAGCAAATGGCATTTATCATGTAGAGAAAGGTAATTTAAGGCACTTTCTATTAGGGCTCATTCACAGGACTGTATGAATGGGTCCGCATCTGTGCCGCAATTTTTCGGAACTGGTGTGGACCCTTTCATTTCAATGGGGCTGCAAAAGATGCGGACAGCACACTGTGTGCTGTCCGCATCCATTGTTCTGTTCTATGGCCCCGCAAAAAAAGATATTCTATTGTGGACAAGAATAGGCATTTCCTATATAGCGCCGGCACTGTCCGGTATCCGTGTTTTGCAGAAACGACATGGTCGTGTGAATGCACCCTTATATTGTGATTGTCCATATTGCTTCCTTTGCTGGCTTGATTCATTTTTCCATCACATTATACACTATAGGAAAACGTGGCCAGGACTATGGTAGTACGCATAGACACGGATGCGCAGCAGCTCCCGTGCCGGCCACCTCATATCTGTACTGCAGGGTGGTCATAACCATGGAAACGAGAAGTGTATAATGTGATGGGAAAATGAATCCAGCCAGCAAAGGAGGCAATATGGACAATCACTAATTTAGCCGCATTTCAACATTATGCTGAAATGCGCCTAAATTAGTGATTGTCCATATTGCCTCCTTTGCTGGCTGGAACTGACCCCCATATAAAAACAGATGTGGGTAGACTTGATGGCAGTGAAATTAAGCTTGGTGCATATATTAATGTCCAACCATTGTTTTGCACGCGGTTCCTTTGTGTCCAGTGTACCATCCGTGGATCAGGACTTACCTGCTGCAACATAAGAGCTTGCTGCTGTTGCATGACAGCCTGGAGCTGGGCTGGAGACAAAATCTGCTGCATCTGTTGCTGTGTGATCATCTGTGGGGACATCATAGCGACTGAAACCGGGACCTGTGGCAATAATACCGGAAAGATATGATCTCTCTACCCTTCTGAAACGGCATCTGCCTCACAATGCACCTGTGCAATGGTCTCACCTGGACTGACGGCTGCTTGTTCTCAGTACTGCTAGGAGTGCTCAGCCCTGTTGCCTGCTGGAGCAAAAGCTGCCTGGCCATCTGTAGAGCCTACAAGAACAGTAATGGAAGGAAACTCAGAGAGAAGGCTACAGAAGACAGATATTCGGAACTTATACTGTACATTGCATCTGCTGTACTGTGTGCCTCAGATTTCTTATGTCGCCTACTTCATGCCCTGTTCATTCCTTCCCTTCCTTTTCCTTCTGTACCTACTGTTTATTTTTCTTCAGTCACCCATCCCCCTCATCACCAATCACTGCTAAGGCAGGAAGCCTAGTCCTTGGGGTCACACTGTGTTTTTTATCTTTTGCCACCTTCTCATTTATGGTCTCCCACAACACTTCCTACCACAGACCTTCTTCTAATGCACTGCTAGGAGGAGGCTGAGGGGGGAGGCCCATGGTAAACCAGCCAGCTCAATGTGCTGAAAATGTAGTATTATTCCTTTTAGGACTCCTACTGGAACTGATCTGAGTAATTTCAAATCATTACCTGCAGCCTTATTTCAGTGTTAAGCTGCCCGCACCCCTTCAATAGCTATACCTCCCGGCTCCACACACGTGCGCGCTCAGTATCACTGAACCTGCATATGTTTCACCATTTCGTTTTCCGCTCTTCTGATCCGTCAGAAGAACAGAGATAATAATAAAATAATAAATAATGGACCCGTTATTTTGAGCTTCTGTTATGATCCGTTTGTGTCAGTTCCGTCAGAGATCAGTTATTTTTCATAGGAGAAAAGGTCCTGCATACTGATACTTTTTCTCCCGTCAAAAATAACTGATCTCTGATTGAACTGATTTGGATCAGTTATTTTAACTGATACTAACTGCACAGCTGATGCTCAAAATAAAGGATCCGTTTTTTTTTCGTCTGTAGGGATCAGAAGAACGGAAAGCTATAAACGGTCATGTGAATTCGCCCTAAGTTGTTGCAACTTTTTCCCTGGGGGAACAGAATCAGGCATAATAAAATTCAACATACCCGATCATTCTTACCCCAACATCAACTGCTAGGGGAGATTCGGGAGGCCCCTATACATAAATTGGTTGATGGGACGTAGAGCAAGTTCCCATGCATGTCGTCCTTCCCTAAATTTGAGCTACTTAAATTGTAGGCATTAGAATTTTAGAACCACTAGAATTTTTACTAATAGCTATAAAATAAAATGCACCTTGCGTCTTTAAATGTAAGGGGTCTTAGGCTACATGCACACGAAAAACAGACATGAGATGGATGCGTCCATTTTAAGACAAATGGTAGTCCATGGGGTTATTCACACGGCAGGTTTTTTGACAGCCAGTGAATAACGAACTTCAAAAAATAGAACATGTTCTATCTTGTCAGTTTTTCACTGACCGACTGCCCCCATACTATTGAATGGGTCCGTTTTTAACGTCTGTTTCTCAGAAAGGCATCACTGAAAAAACGTCCATTAAAAATGGACAGTGCATCATCCTGTCGTGTGCATATAGCCTTCAGGTTTTATACAAAAAAAACGTTTAATCACTTTCTAATATGCATTAGCCCATATTTACTAAGTAGATTACACTAGTTGTTGGTGTAAACTGTTCCAAAAAAAGTTCAGGTTCTAAGATGGAGGTAATATTCAGTTCTAAAGGTAATATGACACGATCACAGCTGGCACAGAAATGCCATTCTTGGCCTCAGTCAAATGTATTAAGAAGAATGCCTGAAAATGGCACATGTTTTGGCAAACTAATTGTCTGACAACTTGATAGTTACATCTGTGCTAAAAGAATTAAGGGATGTGCACCTTTTGGTTTATGTATTCCTGTTAAATGTATTTTATCGGACATCCTGGAACTGCTGCAGCATAGGCTGGCTGTATTCTTCTATAAAACATGAAGCAGAGGTGCTAAAGCCCCGTGTATTCCACGGCAGAAGTCGCCACAGTTTCCCCCCCTCCTTGAAGCTTTAAACTGCTTGCCATATGAATGGCAGCACTGCCTCCCATCACAAACACTAGGAGGTGGCCACCTGCGGAATTCTGGCACAGGCGCCACGCCAAAATTCTAATGGCAAATTCCGCCTTCTGAACAGGCCCTTGTAGTGCTTTAATGTGGCTGGCAAGATGGAAAAGGTCCATGAAAACTCCACAATGCTGCAAGGCTTGGGGCGCCACGTGTTGTGTAATGCAAACCTTTACTACCAAAGATTCAGCAATCTAAACCAGTTCACCTATGCCTCTTGTGTCATTTACCTGTTGCTGCTGGAAATGCAAGAGCTCTGCTGTGCTTAACTCTTCATTAGTCTCCCCGCCGGCGCTGCCTTCCCTTGTTCCGCCTGCATCTGACTGGTTGGGAACACTGCCAACTCCATTTTGACTGGTTGGAGTTGATCGAATCGATTCAGATGCAGATTCCACCATCATGACGTTCTTCACAACCTGTATAAGACAGAGAGCAATTAGTAATAGCATGCACATTTTACATTGCTTTACCCTTTATTCACATGTCACACAGAACATCATTTTAATATTGAGAATTACTTCTGGGTTGTTTATTACCACTTGTTCCAATCATCCAATTATGATCCACTACTAATGGTGCATGCACATGACCAGAAAAATGTGACTTTCCATTCACTCCGATGTGTAAAAGCCATTTCGCAAGGCATTTAATTTTATTTTATTTTTGCATTTGACTTTTTTGAACTTGCTGAACAACTGCAGATTGGTTGCAGGAATTTATTTAAATTATGTTTTTTTACTGGCGTTTTTCTCAAAACAAATGTGTGAGTGGCATTTTTTCATGAGTATTTTCTATACAGAGAAGCTGAAATATTGTCTGAAACAAGCACCCTTGTCTCAATATGCCGCATTAAATCCAGAGACACAATCCAACCTCTGAGCATAAAAAGCCACTAAAATACAAATTAGTGCAGAAAAACGCCACACAAAAAGCCTGTGTGTGAATCGACTCTAAGAAAATAATTTGTAACAAATCTGATACTTGTGAACTGACCCCAAGGGGTTATTCACACAACCGTGCTTGGTCCGGGAAACATGGTCCGTGTTTAGGCCACATCTCTCCGATCATAGTGTTTAATGCAGTCCTATCTGATTGCAGGTCTATTGTACTGTACTCGCATAATCATGTGAGCACAGTAGACCCATCAGATAGCAGAAAAGGGCAAGAAGAGGGGGGAAAGGCGCTCATAGGGTGGTATGTACGTGAGGGTCGTTTGGAGAAATTCAGGCTCACCTTGTGTGGTTGTGCTAACCATAGCAACACTAGTGCATATCGGTGATAGTGGGAGGTCGGTGCTGCCAGTGTCGTCTGGTCCTCACTTGAATGGGTTGCCAGCCCTTGTGAGGTGAACAATAAAATAGGAGGGGGTGGGACCCATAAGAGGGTCCACACCCTTGGTAGAGACACTATTGGCGCAACTGCACAACCAGGTCAGCATTCGATACACACTTTACCTTGAATAAAGAAAAGTGTGTATCGAATACTGACCTGGTTGTGCAGTTGCGCCGATAGTGTCTCTACCAAGGGTGTGAACCCTCTCATGGGTCCCATCCCCTCCTATTTTATTGTTCACCTTCATCAGATAGGAACTGCCTCTACCATAAAACACTAGGATACAGTCAGTTTGGGTTAGGGAAGCTGTGGTTGGTTCAGGAGATGCGGCCAATACATGGACCGTATTTCCTGGATCAAGCAAGGTGGTGTGAATGACCACTTTAATATGTAGAAAAAGCAATTCTCAAATGTTAATGTTTTACACAATGTACAGATTTACTTTCCTTTATGTCTTTTTAAGACTAAATTTCACACGACGATGTTCAGTCCGGGAAACATGATCCGTGTGGTGACTGCATTTCCCGGACTGAACACTGCTCCTTTAGTCAAAAATTCCCAGTATCATAATGATGCTGTAAGAAAGTATGGACCCTATCCTGTATGCCTCCATACCCGTATCTCATCTTGTATCCAGGCGAGTGGGCCACATGAAAAGCTGGCATATCACCTAGTTCATAATGCTGCCATGCCACATGCTTTTCATAAGACTTCTTTCACAGCACATTTTTTTAATTTTCCGTTAAACACATCCATTTTTACTCAGAAACATTGGAAAAGTGCAAACATTTTTGTCTAGTTTGCGTTCCTGTGTTTTTAATCGGATGGGAAAGTGCAGATGTCTGTGCTATTCCATCTAGAACAAAAAGGGCAACTAATCAATCAATCACAGGTCACACAATTCGGGCTCCACCTTTTTTCCCATATTGTTTCCTGGTAAAAACTGAAAAAAACAGAAGCCTCATAAAAACTGACGTCAGTTTGTACAAGTTTTTGGAATGGATAAAAAATATGGTGTGAGAGCACACAAAGGGTGGCTTTACACGTAGGTTTTTAATGGCATTTTTGCATTTTCAGTGGCGTGTTTTGTGCCTGTGTTTTATGGTGTTTTCTCTGTGGTGAAAAAGCCTGCTTCCGATGTTCGCAAAAAGTTTACGGGATATACAAACGGTGGAATTTTTTAGGTCTCTGGTGTATTTTTTCAAAAGGCTAAAGCTTTTGGCGTTTTTTTCTGACATTTTGATATCTTCTTCTCTACAGGGAAAAAAAATCCACAAAGAAGAAATGTGGTTCACAGAAAAAAAAACAACAACACATGCGAGCAGTTGTGTTTTTTTTTTGTGTGAATATAATAAAACAGAAGAGAAAATTCATGTTGGCAGAGACACTTACTGCTGCAGCCAGACGTGCTGCAACAGTGAGCAGGATTTTACAAGATCCCACGCAAACCATGTGACAGAGCCGTGCGTTTTCTTACGTTTTTTTTTTCTTCAAATCACCACCTGCCTTATCTGTAGAGTTTTTCGGACCCTCCCCAACATGCTGCATAAACACAGATATATACATTAAGGAACAGCTTATAGAACTGGACCATTGAATACAATAGCACTGCTGACTGCAGTATAAACACCTGTATTACTATTTCAGTACAAAGAGTAAGGCTTGTTACAGATTTACATGACTTTTCACAGGTTAAGTATAACTGTTGCTTTCACTACTGAAAAAAGGTATTTTAATGCAATGTTACTCACACGCGGAGTGCAAAATCGGGAACCATAAGTGGACGGCAGACTGCCTGAAATAGGAAATCCATGTCAGCTCTGTGACGGCATTGTTCTGCTCGATACTAGTGGAAATGGTGGGGGCAGCTCAAGGTATCAGTACCCTCTAAGCAGGTAAACATAACAGGGCGGTAGTTTACAGCCACTCAGAAGTGGCCAATCCACATTCTGCTGCACGGGTCATATTCTATAGGGAGGGAATGGCTGCGATAAGAAAAGAAGAAGGAGGAGACACACTTATTGTTTTACCTGACACAAGCAGCCGGGTGAAGGGTCTTGGACTCTGCCCTCCCACACCCCGCTCAGATAGAAAAAACCAGCTCAACCCATTACTTGTGTTAACAACTTACAAGGCTAAAGAACTTTTCATACATGTACCTAAGAAAAAGCAGGTAACCGTGTCTCCAATATATGTATAGAAATGCAAAATGATTCAAATATAATAGTATGTACAGACGTTCAGGCCTCTCCACTACAGGTGTATGTCTTTTCATTGACTTCCATTGTAAAAAACATTTCCAGTCATTTTTGTGTTATTTTTAAGGCTACTTTCACATTGGGGTTTTGGCTTCCGTTTGTGCGATCCGTTCAGGGCTCTCACAAGTGGTCCAAAACAGATCAGTTTTGCCATAATGCATTCTGAATGGAAAAGGATCCGCTCAGAATGCATCAGTTTGCCTCCGTTCCATCTCCATTCTGCTTTGGAGGTGGACACCAAAATGCTGCTTGCAGTGTTTTGGTGTCCGTCTGATGAAACTGAGCCAAACAGATCCGTTCTGACACACAATGTAAGTCAATGGGGACGGATCCGTTTTCTATGACACAATCTGGCACAATAGAAAACGGATTCGTCCTCTATTGACTTCCAATGGTGTTCAAGACTGATCCGTCTTGGCTATGTTAAAGATAATACAAATGGATCAGTTGTGAACAGATGCAGACGTTTGTAATATCTGAACGGATCCGTCTGTGCAGATCCATGACGGATCCGCACCAAACGCGAGTGTGAAAGTAGCCTAAGTCTGTCTTGGTTTGTGTGGGGAGGCACCTAAGTTATGAAATGTTACAGTGATCATGAATTTAGCTTAAGTGTACAGTGGTGGCCAAAAGTTTTGAGAATGACACAAATATTAGTTTTCACAAAGTTTGCTGCTAAACTGCTTTTAGATCTTTGTTTCAGTTGTTTCTGTGATGTAGTGAAATATAATTACACGCACTTCATACGTTTCAAAGGCTTTTATCGACAATTACATGACATTTATGCAAAGAGTCAGTATTTGCAGTGTTGGCCCTTCTTTTTCAGGACCTCTGCAATTCGACTGGGCATGCTCTCAATCAACTTCTGGGCCAATTCCTGACTGATAGCAACCCATTCTTTCATAATCACTTCTTGGAGTTTGTCAGAATTAGTGGGTTTTTGTTTGTCCACCCGCCTCTTGAGGATTGACCACAAGTTCTCAATGGGATTAAGATCTGGGGAGTTTCCAGGCCATGGACCCAAAATGTCAACGTTTTGGTCCCCGAGCCACTTAGTTATCACTTTTGCCTTATCGCACGGTGCTCAACCGTGTTGGAAAATGCATTGTTCTTCACCAAACTGTTGTTGGATTGTTGGAAGAAGTTGCTGTTGGAGGGTGTTTTGGTACCATTCTTTATTCATGGCTGTGTTTTTGGGCAAAATTGTGAGTGAGCCCACTCCCTTGGATGAGAAGCAACCCCACACATGAATGGTCTCAGGATGCTTTACTGTTGGCATGACACAGGACTGATGGTAGCGCTCCCCTATTCTTCTCCGGACAAGCCTTTTTCCAGATGCCCCAAACAATCGGAAAGAGGCTTCATCGGAGAATATGACTTTGCCCCAGTCCTCAGCAGTCCATTTACCATACTTTCTGCAGAAGATCAATCTGTCCCTGATGTTTTTTTTGGAGAGAAGTGGCTTCTTTGCTGCCCTTCTTGACACCAGGCCATCTTCCAAGTGTCTTCGCCTCACTGTGCGTGCAGATGCGCTCACACCTGCCTGCTGCCATTCCTGAGCACTGGTGGCACTCCGATCCCGCAGCTGAATCCTCTTTAGGAGACGATCCTGGCGCTTGCTGGACTTTCTTGGACGCCCTGAAGCCTTCTTAACAAGAATTGAACTAGGGTTGGGCGATATACCGGTATCACGATATACCGCGGTATTAAAAAAACGGCGATATCGCTGTTTTCTAATTACCGCGGTATTTCGTGACATCATAGAAGCGGTCAAGTGCGCTGACCGCTTCTAAATCTGCGTCCGCGGCCGCCCGCCCCAGCATGAACCGATACTGGACATTTGCAAAGTACTTGTACTCGTGCAAATGTCCCCGATACCACTGCCGATACCTGCTGGCCGCTTGAGGCGGCGCTCTTAGCAGTTCGGCGTGGGGGAAGGAATTCTGTGACTCGCATTCCCGGCACCCGACCTCTGAGAGGACGCTGTGATCCGCGGAATTAACCCCTCAGGTGTGGGCGGGAATGTTCTTCAGTCTCTGCATGTTAGTGGGCAGTGAGCAGCATGTTAGTGAGCAGCATTATACTCACGTGCGCAGTGGCCGCCGGGCGCTCCTTCTTCTCATAGGTCTGTGCGGCGCATTGCTCATGCTATAAGCATTAGCAATGCGCCGCACAGACAGAAGAAGGAGCGACCGGCGGCCGCGGCCACGTGAGTATAATGCTGCTCACTAACATACCATAGCAGCCAGGACTTCAGTAGCGTCCTGGCTGCCATGGTAACCGATCGGAGCCCCAGCATTACACTGCTGGGACTCCGATCTGAACTGACCACTGCCACCAATGATGGGAGGAGGACCCTGTGGCCACTGCCACCAATGATTAATACTGGGGAGGGGGGGGGGGGGGAGGGCACTGCCCACTGTCACCAATGATGGGGGGGAGGAGGGGGACCCTGTGGCCACTGCCACCAATGATTAATACTGGGGGGGGTTGAGTTACCAGAGGGGGCTGATAAGAGGGAGAGGCTGGGGGGCTGATCAGAGGCTGGGGGGCACATGAGAGGCTGATCAGAGGCTGGGGGGCTGATCAGAGGCTGGGGGCTGAATTAACCCTGTAATGTTTTTGTTGTTACTAGAAGTCAATTGACTAGTTACAGATACCCGAAATGGTGAAAAATGACATATAAAAGTATAACAATTAACGTCTCCTTGTGGCTGCCTGGCTGCCCCCATACAGTATAACGTCTCCTTGTGGCTGTTCCCATACAGTGTAACTTCTCCTTGTGGCCGCCCCATACAGTTTAACGTCTCCTTGTGGCTGCCCCATACAGTAGTGTCTCCTTGTGGCTGCCCCATACAGTAGTGTCTCCTTGTGGCTGCCCCATACAGTATAACGTCTCCTTGTGGCTGCCCCCATACAGTGTAACGTCTCCTTGTGGCCGCCCCATACAGTGTAACGTCTCCTTGTGGCCGCCCCATACAGTATAACGTCTCCTTGTGGCTGCCCCATACAGTATAATGTCTCCTTGTGGCTGCCCCCATACAGTATAATGTCTCCTTGTGGCCCCAGGTGTTTTTTTTCTTTTAAATGGGCATTTATCGCGATATATATCGTTATCGCGATAAATTTCTTAATATCGTGGGAATATTTTTGATATTGTCCAACCCTAAATTGAACCTCTTTTCTTGAAGTTCTTGATGATCCTATAAATTGTTGATTGAGGTGCAATCTTAGTAGCCACAATATCCTTGCCTGTGAAGCCATTTTTATGCAACGCAATGATGGCTGCACGCGTTTCTTTGCAGGTCACCATGGTTAACAATGGAAGAACAATGATTTCAAGCATCACCCTCGTTTTAACATGTCAAGTCTGCCATTTTAACCCAATCAGCCTGACATAATGATCTCCAGCCTTGTGCTCGTCAACATTCTCACCTGAGTTAACAAGACGATTACTGAAATGATCTCAGCAGGTCCTTTAATGACAGCAATGAAATGCAGTGGAAAGGTTTTTTGGGGATTCAGTTAACCACCTCCCGTCCGCCCATAGACTATAAACGTCCGGGAGGTGGTTCTCTTTTTCTGAATGGACGTTCCAGAACGTCCGTTCAGAAACTGCAGCTGCACGCTAATCGTGCAGCTGCTTATTATGTTGCCCGCTGTCAGTGACAGCAGGGCAACCTAGAGAGAAGGCAGGGACAGTTCCCAGGTGTCCCTGCCTTCTAGATCGCTGTATACACAGCGCTCACCGAGCACTGTGTATGCAGAGCAGGAAGCGCTATGCGCTTCCTGTTCCGGCCCGCCGGTCATGTGACCGCCGGGGCTGTGAGAGTGCAGGAGCTGTGTGAGGTCTTTCAGAGACCTCGATCAGCCCTGCTCTGAGGCTGTACAGTGCTGTATTGCGCTGTACAGCCTCTCTGGGGGGGTGTATTTCTCCTGTAACTGGAGAAATCAACAGTAAAAAAAAAAAAAAAGTGAAGTAAATGTCCCCCAGAGGTCTTGCATGACCTTATGGGGGACAAAAAGTGTAAAAAAAATAAAAAATAAATAAAGTGTAAAAAAACTAAAGGTTTCACATGTAAAAAAAAAGTTAAAAATAGAAAAAATAAAATAGACATATTTGGTATTGCCGCGACCGTGGCGGTCGGCTCTATAAATATATCACATAATCGACCCAGTCCGATAAACACCATAAAAAAAATATATAATAACTGTCAAAAAAAGCCATTTTTGTCACCTTACATCACAAAAAGTGCAACACCAAGTGATCAAAAAGGCGTATGTCCCACAAAATGGTACCAATAAAACAGTCACCTCATCCCGCAAAAAATGATCCACTCCATAAGAAAATCTCTTAAAAAATAAAAAAAAATATAGCTCTCAGAACATGGACACATTAAAACATAATTTTTTTGTTTCAAAAATGCTATTATTGTGTAAAACTTAAATAAATAAGAAAAAGTATACATATTAGGTATCGCCACGTCTGTAACAATCTACTCTATAAAAATGTCACTTGACTGAACCCCTCAGGTGAACGCTGTAAAAATAAATAAATAAAAACTGTGCTAAAACAACCAATTTTTTGGTCACCTTGCCCCATAAAGTGTTATAATGAATGATCAAAAAATCATATGTACCCAGAAATAGTACCAATAAAAATGGTACCTTATCCCCTAGTTTCCAAAATGGGATCACTTCTTGGGAGTTTCTACTGTAAGGGTGCATCAGGGGGGCTTTAAATGGGACATGGTATCTAAAAACCATGTGGAGTTCCTTTTCTTCTGTGCCCTGCCGTGTGCCCATACAGCAGTTTATGACCACATGTGGGGTGTTTATGTAAACCGCAGAATCTGGGTAATAAATATAAAGTTTTGTTTGGCTGTTAACCATCGATGTGTTAAAGCAGGGGTCGGCAACCTCCGGCACTCCAGCTGTTGTGAAACTACAACTCCCAGCATACTTGCACTGCTGTTCTCAGAATTCCCATAGTAATGGATGGAGCATGCTGGGAATTGTAGTTTCACAACAGCTGGAGTGCCGAAGGTTGCTGACCCCTGTGTTAAAGAAAAAATTGGATTAAAATGGAAAATCTTCCAAAAAAGTGAAATTTAAAAATTTGATCTCCATTTTCCTTTAATTCTTGTAGAACGCCTAAAGGGTTAACAAAGTTTGTAAAATCGGTTTTAAGTAACTTGAGGGGTGTAGTTTCTACAATGGGGTCATTTATGGGGGTACCCACTATGTAGGCCCCACAAAGTGACTTCAGACCTGAAGTGGTCCTTTAAAAAGTGGGTTTTCGCAATTTTCTTAAAAATTTGAAGAATTGCTTCTAAACTTCTAAGCCTTCTAACGTCCTAAAAAAAAAATATGACATTTCCAAAATGATGCCAACATAAAGTAGATATATGGGGAATGTTAAGTAATAAATATTTTATGAGGTATCACTTTCTGTTTTAAAAGCAAAGAAATTGAAATTTAGAAAATTGCGAATTTTTCAAATTTTTGGTAAATTTGGGATGTTTTCATAAATAAAGGTGAATTATATTGACTCAAATTTATGACTATCATGAAATACAATGTGTCACGAGAAAACAATCTCTGAATGACTTGGATAAGTAAAGGCGTTCCAATGTTATTACCACATAAAGTGAGATATGTCAGATTTTCAAAATTAGGCCTGGTCAGGAAGGGGGCAAATGGCCCAGATGGGAAGTGGTTAATTTTCATGGCAAAGAAGGACTATGCAATTCATCTGATCACTCTTCATAACATTCTGGATTATATGCAAATTGCTATTATAAAAACTTAAGCAGCAACTTTTCCAATTTCAAATATTTATGTAATTCTCAAAACTTTTGGCCACGACTGAATGTGGTTTACACCTATATCAGTAAACGTACGTCGAGGGGGCTGCCTGACGTGGAGATGCGACTTTTTAAAAACTCGCACATCATAAATAAAACATATAAGTGTTCTATTCTATAATCCCAGCAAACATTTCACTCCAGTTTTGAAAGTGGCAAAGCTCACCAAATGTCGCAAGATTTCACCAAAAGTCACAAAAATGCACAAAATGTTTCACACTTGTGACACTTTTGCACCACAAAAAAGGCACATCAGAGTTTATAAATGTCCCCCTATATATACTCTGGTGGCTGGTGGTGTTTGATGCATTTTTAGTTACATGTTGCATGGAAGTCTATGGGAAATATTAAAAACATAGACTTTTTTTGTAGTGACGTGCATTGACTTTTGGGTCAATGGATTTATTTTTATTTTTTAAATCAAAGCAAGCTCTGGCTCTGGCATTTTCCCATAGACTTTTCTAAAAAAGGTAAAAAAATTTAAAATAAAAATCACCAAGAAAAATGTTAAACTGAAAAACAACACTCATAAAAAAAATGTTCCTGGCGTTTATTACATGCCCCAAAAAAAGTCTAAAAGATTGTATGTGGCAGCATGTTTTGAAATGCGTTTCCTCACAGAAAACTATCCATACAGTAGATATACATTTATGGAGCAATATTCCTCAGATAGAAAGTCTGTTCCATATGACAAACTGTGTGTATAGAATATTATTTGTCTTTTAGGATAGGGCTACATGGCGACGTGTTGTGCACAAAAATAAAAATGGTACAGCTACACAGTGACATTTCAGGTAATGTATTTCAATGGTGTTGTAATGCGATACGCTGCTACTGCAATAATCACAAAAAAATCTGACTTGCAACGGTCGCAGCATGTTGCATGTCACATTGCAAGACCATTGAAATACATTACATGAAATGTTGTGCACGTGTAGCACTAACCTTAACCACCTCAGCCCCCAGTGCTTAAACACCCTTGATGACCAGGCCACTTTTTACACTTCTGACCTACCCTACTTTCACCGTTTATTGCTCGGTCATGCAATTTACCACCCAAATGAATTTTACCTCCTTTTCTTCTCACTAATAGAGCTTTCATTTGGTGGTATTTCATTGCTGCTGACATTTTTACTTTTTTTGTTATAAATCGAAATTTAACGATTTTTTTGCAAAAAAATGACATTTTTCACTTTCAGTTGTAAAATTTTGCAAAAAAAAACGAGATCCATATATTAATTTTTCTCTAAATTGAATTGTTCTACATGTCTTTGATAAAAAAAAAATGTTTGGGTAAAAAAAAAAAATGGTTTGGGTAAAAGTTATAGCATTTACAAACTATGGTACAAAAATGTGAATTTCCGCTTTTTGAAGCAGCTCTGACTTTCTGAGCACCTGTCATGTTTCCTGAGGTTCTACAATGCCCAGACAGTACAAACACCCCACAAATGACCCCATTTCGGAAAGTAGACACCCTAAGGTATTCGCTGATGGGCATAGTGAGTTCATAGAACTTTTTATTTTTTGTCACAAGTTAGCGGAAAATGATGTTTTTTTTTTTTTTCTTACAAAGTCTCATTCCTCTAACTTGTGACAAAAAATAAAAACTTCTGTGAACTCACTATGCCCATCACGAATACCTTGGGGTGTCTTCTTTCCAAAATGGGGTCACTTGTGGGGTAGTTATACTGCCCTGGCATTCTAGGGGCCCAAATGTGTGGTAAGTAGTTTGAAATCAAAATCTGTAAAAAATGGCCGGTGAAATCCGAAAGGTGCTCTTTGGAATGTGGGCCCCTTTGCCCACCTAGGCTGCAAAAAAGTGTCACACATGTGGTATCCCCGTACTCAGGAGAAGTTGGGCAATGTGTTTTGGGGTGTCATTTTACATATACCCATGCTGGGTGAGATAAATATCTCGGTCAAATGCCAGCTTTGTATAAAAAAAATGGGAAAAGTTGTCTTTATAGACTCCCCGATCACCCCCCTGTCATTGATCACCCCCCTGTAAGGCTGCATTCAGATGTCCGTATGATTTTTACGGATCCACTGATACATGGATCGGATCCGCAAAACACATACGGACATCTGAATGGAGCCTTATAGGGGGGTGATCAATGACAGAGGGGTGATCACCCCATATAGACTCCCTGATCACCCCCCTGTCATTGATCACCCCCCTGTAAGGCTCCATTCAGACATTTTTTTGGCCCAAGTTAGCGGAAATTATTATTTTTTTTCTTACAAAGTCTCATATTCCACTAACTTGTGTCAAAAAATAAAATCTCACATAAACTCACCGTACCCCTCACGGAATCCAAATGCGTAAAAATTTTTAGACATTTATATTCCAGACTTCTTCTCACGCTTTAGGGCCCCTAGAATGCCAGGGCAGTATAAATACCCCACATGTGACCCCATTTCGGAAAGAAGACACCCCAAGGTATTCAATGAGGGGCATGGCGAGTTCATAGAATTTTTTTTTTTTTGGCACAAGTTAGCGGAAATTGATTTTTTATTTTTTTTTCTCACAAAGTCTCCCTTTCCGCTAACTTGGGACAAAAATTTCAATCTTTCATGGACTCAATATGCCCCTCAGCGAATACCTTGGGGTGTCTTCTTTCCGAAATGGGGTCACATGTGGGGTATTTATACTGTCCTGGCGTTCTAGGGGCTCTAAAGCGTGAGAAGAAGTCTGGAATATAAATGTCTAAAAAATTTTACGCATTTGGATTCCGTGAGGGGTATGGTGAGTTCATGTGAGATTTTATTTTTTGACACAAGTTAGTGGAATATGAGACTTTGTAAGAAAAAAAAAAAAAATTCCGCTAACTTGGGCCAAAAAAAATGTCTGAATGGAGCCTTACAGGGGGGTGATCAATGACAGGGGGTGATCAATGACAGGGGGGTGATCAGGGAGTCTATATGGGGTGATCACCCCTCTGTCATTGATCACCCCCCTATAAGGCTCCATTCAGATGTCCGTATGTGTTTTGCGGATCCGATCCATAAAAATCATACGGACATCTGAATGCAGCCTTACAGGGGGGTGATCAATGACAGGGGGGTGATCAGGGAGTCTATATGGGGTGATCACCCCTCTGTCATTGATCACCCCCCTATAAGGCTCCATTCAGATGTCCGTATGTGTTTTGCGGATCCGATCCATGTATCAGTGGATCCGTAAAAATCATACGGACATCTGAATGCAGCCTTACAGAGGGGTGATCAATGACAGGGGGGTGATCAATGACAGGGGGGTGATCAGGGAGTCTATATGGGGTGATCACCCCCCTGTAAGGCTCCATTCAGATGCCTGTATGTGTTTTGCGGATCCGATAAAAACATATGGACATCTGAATGCAGCCTTACAGGGGGGTGATCAATGACAGGGGGGTGATCAATGACAGGGGGGTGATCAGGGAGTCTATATGGGGTGATCAGGGGTTCATAAGGGGTTAATAAGTGACGGGGGGGGGGGGTGTAGTGTAGTGTAGTGGTGTTTGGTGCTACTTTACTGAGCTACCTGTGTCCTCTGGTGGTCGATCCAAACAAAAGGGACCACCAGAGGACCAGGTAGCAGGTATATTAGACGCTGTTATCAAAACAGCGTCTAATATGCCTGTTAGGGGTTAAAAAAATCGCATCTCCAGCCTGCCAGCGAACGATCGCCGCTGGCAGGCTGGAGATAGTGGATCTCCAGCCTGCCAGCGGCGATCGTTCGCTTACCTTCCGATCCTGTGAACGCGCGCGCCTGCGTGCGTTCACAGGAAATCTCGCGTCTCACGAGATGACGCATATATGCGTGACTCTGCGCAGGGCTGCCGCCTCCGGAACGCGATCCTGCGTTAGGCGGTCCGGAGGCGGTTAAAGGGGGTGTCTCACTTCAGTAAGTGACATTTATCATGTAGAACAAGACACTTACTAATGTAATGTGACTGTCCATATTGCCTCCTTTGCTGGCTTCATTCATTTTTCCATCACATTATACACTGCTCGTTTCCATGGTTACAGACCACCTTGTAATCCATCAGCGGTAGCCGTGACTATAGGAAGAAGCGCCGGACCTTGGTTTGATCGGACCGTGGGAATGCACATAGGCTGGTGCTTTTTTTTATAGTGTGCAAGCACATCCACCGTTGCTGGATTGCAGGGTGGTCGTAACTACGGAAACAAGAAGTTTATAATGTGATGAAAAAATAAATCCAGCCATTAAAGGAACCAATATGGGTAATAACAATACTTTAGTAAGTGCCTTGTAATAACTTTCTCTACAAAACAAGTGCGATTTGCTGAAGTGACACAACCCCTATAAGCTGTGTTCACATTACGTTCTTGTCCCACTTTTAACATATACACATGACATATACGTAAAATGGATGTCTTTGATAGATGCATACATTGGCATCTGTCGCCTCAGGGTTCCATTGTATGCTTTAGCGTATATGTTTTTTTATGGACTCTGCAGGATGGATAAGTGTAGTGTACTGTGCTTTTCCATCCTTTTCTCCCCAATCTATATGTTAAACATAGGACAAAACGTGATGTGAAGATATGTTAGCGGTATACAGAATAGAGGGCTTCTATATTATATTTTTACATGACCAGATAATTTGCAAGTCAATAGCAGTGATGTGGCATATCTGGCCGAACTCCACAGTGGGTAAATCCACACCACACAATGCTGATTTTGTTTAACTGCTGCAGGTTTGCAACCACAACTGACATGGACGTCATGTCAAGCTATGAGTGACTTTCCTGAGCAGCATGTGGATGAGGTTTGTGGAAATGTCATCCACTTTGCTGCGACTGTAATTCCGCTGCAGAAAATCTGCAATACGTACGCTTCCTGAGGTCGCACCTTAAAGGGGTTCTCCGGGAATTAAGAAAATACCTAAATATTACTTTATTATAAATATATTCCCAAATACCTTTCATTAGCTATATTGGTTTGTTTTGTCTAGGGAGCCATCATTAGGAGAAATAAAATGGCCGCCATCCTATTAGTACACACAAAACCTGTCCCAGTCACACGCCAGGACAAGTTACTTCACAACATTGTGGTGAAGAGCTGCCTCATCCTCCTCTCTGCTCTACTTGTCAGGGATTATGATCCTGAATACAGCTGATAAGATCTTCAGCTGAATCTCTGAAGAAAAGGAGCTCATTAGGAGACACGAAGTACAGAGAGGACGGACAGGACAGACTGTGGTAATAGAGACTGCATACAAATGCTGCTGCTCATTACTCACATCTCCACCATCCTCTTTGTACTTCACATCTTCTCCATTCCTACAGAGATTCAGCTGAAGCTCATATTAAACTGTATTCAGGATCATAATCCCTGACAAGTAGAGCAGAGAGGAGGATGAGACAGCGCTTTAGCTCAGTGTTGTGATGTAACTTGTCCTGCTGTGTTATTACGACAGGTTTTTGGTGTACTAATAGCACAGCGGCCATTTTATTTCCCCTAATGATTGCTCCCTAGACAAAACGAGTCATTATAACTAATGAAAGATATTTGGGAATATATTTATAATAAAGAATTTTTAAGTATTTTCATTTTCTTAATTCCTGGAAAACCCCTTTAAAAAATTCTGCTTAGCCTCAAAGCTTTGGTCCAAGACGCACTGTATTGCAGCTTCTTCTTGTTGCAGTGTGCCTTCTATTGTGGCTGAAGGAGCCTAATGTGGCCATATGCGTTATAGTAATGTCAGCTGACCATGTAATATGTGTTAATGTGTATTTGCGGGAGAGAAGGACTGGGCATTTGGATTTCAGCATGTCTGATCCTTTTGTTCTCAGGTGGGTAACCACCACCAGAGGTGTCTGGCAGTGGCTTATTACCTCCTCCCTTCAGAACACATGCATGCTTGGCCAAGCTGAGTGTGTATATGTGTATAGGCAGTGGCAGGGGGCATCTGGAGAAAATGCTATCAGCTGTTTGGGTGAAAACTATTTAAAATACGTGGCCAATTTATGTGCTCTGGGCACTGACTCTGCATGGCACCCACCAACACTGCAGCGGTTGTGTCTGTTGGTTAAGGACATCACTACAGACAGACATTAGATGCCGGATCATGTGATACTAAAACATGGACAACCCCGTTAAAGAGCCTTTGTCAGCATGATCAACCCTATTAAACCAGACATATTGCCTGCTAGGCTTGATCATGCTGATTTAAATAATACCTTTCTTTTCTTTTGGACCTCTGCGTAGATAAGTGGACTTTTAGATTTATGCAAATCAGGCAATTTGAGAACTGAGGGTCTGGTGTAGCGCTTGGAGCACCGCTACAGCTATGCTCAGTACACTCCCCCTTCCGCTTTGATTGACAGGGCTAGACAGTCCTGTCTCCTGGTGCCTGCACTGTGGCTCAGCATTATTTTTACTGGTAAAAACAATAATTAGGACCGGTGTGTTTTAGCAAATCATGCCCCTAGGAATGCATGATTTTGCTAATGTTATGTGTCCAACCTGGAGGCATTCATTGGTGGCAGTTCTAACACAGAGCAGGACGTAGCGATCCACAAAATGAGGAATGCACACAGCCTGTATCTGTGTTTTGCTGGTCCCCAATTTGCAGACCACAAAAACGGCTATGGCTTTGTGCATGAGGCCTAAGTCTCGGTTCACAAGTGACCGATTAGCTGCGGATTTTCAGCAACAGAAAATCTGCAGTACTCTGCATCTAATCTGCAGCAGAAAAAAGCGCCAGAGTGCCTTCACACGCTGCAGTTTTTATTGCAGAAAAGCTGCAGATTTCATTATTTGCATTGGAAAGGGTGAAATCTGCATTGAAATCTGTGGTATAAATTGACATGATACAGATTTAAAATCCGCACGATAGGTCAGTTTCTGCTGCAGATTTTTTCTATGTGTAACTGAGAATTGCTGAAAGCTCATTCACTTTGCTGGTACTATACAACCCTGAAAATTTGCCACACAAAAATCCAAGACAGCAGATCCGCAGCTAATCAGTCACTTGAGAACCCAGCCTAAATAATTCTGGACCACCAGTGACTAAGTGAGCCACCATGTTTGCACCAGAAGATGAGACTATCTAACCTTGTGAATCAAAGGGGATGGGGTAAGTGTACTGAGCACAGAGCAGTGTAGCGGAAGTGGTGCTCCAAGAGCTGTGCCGGCCCCTCGCTGCTGAAACTGCCTAATTTGCATAAATATAAAAGTCCACATATCTATGCAGCAATCTAAGCTAAAAGGAAGAAAGGTATAGTTTTAATTGGCATGATCAACCCTACCAAGCAATAGCGCTGCCTACACTTTAATGGGACATCTCGTTCCTATATAATGTACTTGAATAGGAAGGAGCTGTCCCATTGAAGTGAATGGGATGGCTTGTAGGTACACCTGCTGGCCACTGCAATGTCAACGGTGAGCAGGTAAACAATGAAGAGAAGGCCACGCTCACACGAAGTGCGGCCTTCTCTTCAACCAGCTGATCAGCTCTAATGAGCCTATATCAAGTATAAAGAGACAGTGCACATGTGCCCAGTATACAGTGGTCCCTCAAGTTACAAAGGTCTCAGGATACAATATTTTTAACAAACAAATGGGCTTTCCTGGGCCGCTGCAACTGGAAATCAGATTCAATATACAATGCCTCAGATACTGCCAATCTGTGGCCTGTGGGATTGACCAGAAGATCCAACCAATCAGCACATTTACATCCCTCAACATTGAAATTGCAACACCAAGAAAGACAAGCTGTAAGGTTATGCAAATTGAGGAAATAGCAGGTGTTGCTAAGATATGCAAATTATCACATTTTCAAGCACCTAGCTCCAATCTGTAGCATAAAAACCACGTTGAAAGCAAAGTTTTTTAGCCACATGAAACCTCAAAAATCCCTTCCTGTATCAGATTAAGTCGGTTCCCTCCACTGTATGGGGATGAGTGATGGCTATTGATACCGCCTATTGCCATACAGATTCATTTTTTTTATAAACCACAATCTGCTCCTCAGAAAGGATGATTTAGGCATCCACATAAAACATTGTTTTACCCAAAGAATGAGCATATCACTTGTTCATTGGGCGATCGCCAGCAAGTTTGCACAGGCAGATAATTGGGAATGAGTGATCATACTAATGTTCGTCCTCTATAATCTGCCCAACAATCGGGCAGTGTAAATCCACTTTGAGAGACCCTGATTTATTACTCTGGCAGATTGCTATGCACCTAGGCTAAGATGTCATCAGCACTGTTCAACGTTGTGTGTTCCAGTGGTTTGGAGAACAATGAGAAACTAGAATGACAGCAAGTGATGCAACATAGGCACATGCAGACTCTCTGGACTTGTCTTCCATTTTGGACATCTGGGACCTCATTAGTCGGCAATTGTAAAGGGAGCTACTAGTAGTGGATCTTGATGATTTACATGCCCAAGTGAATAAAATGTGGCAGAGCATTCCTCAGACAACCAATAATAGCCTAAATTATAGTATGCCAAGGCATGTAAGGGTGTGTATTTCTGTCTTGTCTATCGATCCATAATTTCATGACTTTCCCTCCTTGGTGTTGCAATTTCAATGTAGAAGAGGGTTTCACTGGTATAACACCTGTAAAAGCTGTCTAGTAGCTCCTCTCTACAGTAGAGCGCTGTACTACATATTCTGTCCTGCGCCACATATACCTGTGCCACAATGAGTGTCTCTTTTTGGCAACAGGTGAGGGTGCATTTTATTTTTCTAATGCACTGGGCCCAGATTTACTAATGTGTCTGAGCCAAAAACCTGTTTAAAAGTGTTGCAACCTAGCACCCTTTGGTGCATCTATGGATTGTACACTTTTTCTGACATGCTTGACAAGGGGGTGGACGTAGCGGAAAGGGGTGGAGCTTTATCGGTGCTTAAGATGTGCCAATTCTGGTGTAAAAATCTATCTCAAAGTCAACCAATAGTTGGTATAAAGTCTGAGAAAAGTGTCTATCATCCAGCCTGATAATCTTACCCCATCTTTAGATTAGTCCCCCTATGTGTATTATACTGGTCCCTGAAGAAGCTCCTACCCTCAATATAGAAAGTGACTTACAGCTTCCAGTAGCCATATCTGACTGTTATATGCAAGGTTGTACTTTATCAGTATTGGTTATCTGCTTATTATTTAATATTCATTGCTTTTATCTTGGGGATCGGGAGCTTTGAACTTCAATGCAGAATCTTTTGTATTCCCGAGAGATCGGCTACTGCCATTGGTCGTTTCACTGTATGTATGTGTCTGGGAAAGTCAGGAGAGATAGCGGTCAGCCAAACAAGCGTGTAAATGGATTGACGTTGTATGGGCACCTTTATAATGTAAGGTGATTCTTTTATTATAAAGCTAAGGCAGAAAACACAAGATTACACCATTAAAGAGAGTCTTTCACCTATACTGACGGTTTTTAAACACTAACACCATTCTCAGCATTATAGTACCCATATGTGAATGCTACTTATTGTTTAGCTGTCTGTCTCTTATTTCCTTCAAAAAACACTTTTATTCAATATTCAAATTAGGTCTGAAGGTGCCCAGGGGCAGCGTTCAAGTGGCCAGTGCCCAGGCCCCTCTTCGCTATTCATATGAAACCCCTCCCCTCTAAACACTCAGGTTGGCCCTAGGTTCTTCTTATTGCCGCCTCCCTTCAGTGTGAAATGCTGCGCCTGCGCCGTGCATCCGAATCGCTGTGCCTGTGCACAGCATTACCCATTATGGGCATCGGTGTCCGAGCGTTTATTGCGCATGCGAAGTAGCCGCCGGCTAGATCGGGTTGTTGGGGCCAGCGCATGCGCAATAAACACTCGGATGCCGATGCCCATAATGGGTAATGCTGTGCGCAGGTGCAGCGATTCGGATGCATGGCGCATGCGCAGCATTTCACACTGAAGGGAGGCGGTAATAAGAAGAACCGAGGGCCAGCCTCAGTGTTTAAAGGGGAGGGGTTTCATATGAATAGCGAAGAGTGGCCTGGGCACCAGCCGCTTGAACGCTGCCTCTGGGCACCTTCAGACCTAATTTGAATATTGGATTAAAGTGTTTTTTCAAGGAAATAAGCGACGGACACCTAAACAGTAAGTAGCATTTACATATGGGTACTATAATGCTGAGAATGGTGTTAGTGTTCAAAAACCGTCAGAATAGGTGAAAGACTCCCTTTAAAGAGAGTCTGTCACCACAAAATTCCCTGCTACACCAGACACAATTCCTGTGGGGCTATCTCAGCTGAATGTAATGATACCTTTCATTTAGCGATCCGTGGCTTCATTCTGGAGAAAAAGTACTTTTAATCCATATGCAAATAAGCAGTTAAGTGCACCGAGGGCGGGACTAGGCCACTGTATACCCTTAGTCATCCACCTTCCTCTGCAAGCTCCTCCCCATTCTTCCAAAGTGGTAGGACTAGGCGGGAACCTGGCTTCTCAATCAAGGGTACACAAAGTGGTTAGGGCCCACCCTTATTATATAACTAATTTCGTGTCTATCAAAGTTGTATTTATTTTTCCCCAAATTCTGTAATTTTGGCAGAAAAAGTATGTGCAGATCAGACTTTATTCTTGATATGAGAAAGAATTAAGAATTAATTTTAAAATCTCGAAATAGACATGGAATAAGTGATTCTACCCCTGATTGTTCTCAAATACCTCACTATAGCAAGCATAGTATCTACCTAGTTTCAATCCGCAGGTCAAATACCTCGATAGTCCTATGGCTCTTGTTTCGCTGATAATGAATGGGCTGCATAGCCTTATACTACCAGATCTTGAAGTTAAGTAGTGCTGTACTAGATGAGGAAGCTTCTCTTCTCCATCTCATTAAAAAGGTAAACATGAGAGCCAGCTAAGTGTCTAATTAAGCTTCTAATTAGTCCCTGCTTGTTACTAATGCAAATTAGATTACGGCGCTTAACTACAGCATGTCCACAACACCCTTGTTAATTGTGGCCTTTGAAATTAAATTACTCCCTAATTAGCATATCAAAGCCATTGATTCTGAGCCAGAGAAGACAAGGGCAGGAGAGAGGCGAGTGCCAAGTTTTGTTAATTAGGGTCGGCTAATTAAATTGTGACGTGTGACTGCATGGTGAGGTCTTGAGTAATATAAAGGCACGTGTTACAGAGTGCCAGCTCATAGGCCTAACAAGTGGCTGCTTTCACCATTATGACATTGCATTTATTCAGGTTGGGCCCTTCAGACGCCACGATTATCGTTCACAATATCGTTTGTAAAGTAGACAGTTGCATTTACACAAAGCAAAAACTTAAGTGACGTGCTTAATCACACCCACAGCGTACTCATCTGTAATCGTGCGTGGTGAACGATTCCTGTTTACACGTATAAAAATCATTAACATTCAACAATTATTTTTTTGCCCACAAACGATCGAACCAACGAAAAAGCTACCGATTGTTGGTTGTCGCTCTATCGTTCATTGCTTTTACACTGCTCGATTTAACGATAATTTACAAGATAATTGCCTCGCTTAAAAAGGTACCTTTAGAATACAATTTTATACATTTGAATCTCTCCTCTTTTTGACTTCCATTGTACACGGGGGGAAGTGTTATAGTGACATAGGATTCTCTCTGTGTGTATACAGAGATAGCTGTCAGTCACTGATATAGCTGTACACAGGGAGGTGTCAAAAGTGATTGATAGCATTCTCTGTGTAAGTGTGCATACAGAGATAGCTGTCAGACACTAATATAGCTGTACACAGGGAGGTGTTATCAGGGATTGATAGCATTCCCTGTGTGTATACAGAGATAGCTGTCAGTTACTGATATAGCTGTACACAGGGAGGTGTTATCAGGGATTGATAGCTGTCCGTCACTGATATAGCTGTACACAGGGAGGTGTTATCAGGGATTGATAGCATTCCCTGTGTGTATACAGAGATAGCTGTCAGTCACTGATATAGTTGTACAGAGGGAGGTGTCATCAGTGACTGATAGCATTCCCTGTGTGTATACAGTTTCAGCTGTCAATCACTGATATATCTGTACATAGGGGAGGTGTTCATTGATTGATAGCATTCCCTGTGTGTATAGAGATAGCTGTCAGTCACTGATATAGCTGTACACAGGGAGGTGTTATCAGGGATTGATAGCATTCCCTGTGTGTATACAGATTCAGCTGTCAGTCACTGATATATCTGTACATAGGGGAGGTGTTCATTGATTGATTGATAGCATTCCCTGTGTATACAGAGATAGCTGTCAGTCACTGATAT